>NC_092138.1:90835289-91207789 GCF_043159975.1 Macaca nemestrina
GCAGGATCTTAAGATTTGGGTGACCAGATTTTGACCCCAACACCACTGCAACAACAAACTATGGTCACCCCAGGCTCGCAATCTCAAGGGAAGGTGTTTTGCAAATATCACCTCCTCCAGGAAGCCTTCCTGATTAACCCAGCTCATCCTGAACTCCCCTGGATGAGGCCTGTCACATGGTTCAGCATCTCCTAGAGGAGACAGCTGATAAATTATTACATTCCCGAGCTCCCCAACTCTGCTAATCCCAAGAGAGTTGATTCTTTATGAATCATTTTCCTTAGCATTTGTGATAAATGAGACTTTGAGGGGAAAAAAATTGGGTTCCACATTTGCTCATTAGTTCTCCAATCTATAAAGCCATAAAAGAAAGAGGAGTCATGTTGGAGCCTAGCAGTCTGGGTTTGAGCCACATTTTGGTACCGCTTGTCTAAACCTGGATCAGCTTTGCTCAATTTCCTCATGGTTTGGGCTTCTTCTCCCATCATCGTAATAGCCCCGGTGTCCCCTGGCAAGCGTGGTTAGAGCATTCTTAGGAGATGGTGAAGCAGCAAGCGCTCCAAAGTGGCGTGTGCTCCCAATTTCAGTCCCAGAGGTCTCCTTTTATCTTCTTGTGGCCTCTTGAAGGCATGCCAGTAATCTGTCTGTAAATACCGAACAAAGGACTGTATGGAACCAGACTTCATTTCACATCTTGGCAGGTTGAGAAAGGATTCACAGAAGTTTAGCTAACTACTCTGGGCTTTACACTTCTGCAGCAGGGGTTCTGGATCAAATCACTTCGTTAATGGGGCTTTCTTCGGTTATTTGGAATTAGGCAAAATCAATGCACTTTGGTGATAACCTCCATTCATTTTTTCTCTTAGAAAACCTTTCCCTTATCCTCAATGACTTTGAAGGTTAACCTAGGCTGGTCTGACCATTCCTTGTGCCCTCCTGGCAGAGCGAACAGTAAAAGGTCATGAAATCCTATGAGGTTTAGCATAGAGCAGACCTGAATTCAGGCCTTTGTTCTGTTTCTTTTTACTTATGGGATCCAAGGCAAACATCCCAGCATCTCTGGGCCTCGGTTTTCCCATCTGTAAGATGTAAATAATAATGATACCTGCCTCATATGTTGTAGTGAAGATTAAATGAGAAAATTACACGTAAAATATTTAGCAGAGTGTCTGGCATATAGTAAGCACTCCATAAATATTAGCTACTATCACTGGCTATATTACCATTGTTATCTATAGTTATAATCATTAGTAGTAATGATAGTAGTATTAATCCTTCTTATTAATTCCATGTGCATCGTGCTCCTGTCAAAGAGAGAGCTGCTAGCAGAGATATCCACCAAAGTCTGGGCATTCTTTCCATATAACCCTCAGAATGTCCAGGCTTCCATGGTTATGGAGCAGTGACTAGAGCTCATATGAGATTTGAATTTTATTTAACAACATTTATTAAACACTTACTGTGTGCCAGGCTCTGTGATAGCCACCTATAAAGATATATAAGACAGCCCCTGCCCACTGGGCACCAGACAAGGACATGATTCAGAGTGACATATTCTGATAGAGATAGTCATTCATCCTTTATGGCATCACTCCTCAACACCACCTCCTCCAGAAAGCCTTCCGAGATGACCCTAGTATCCTCAGATTCTCCCCTATGAAGTCTCTACTGCCACATCGTTTGGCATCTCCTTGAGAAGAAATGACCATTCTTTCCCCTCCTATGCACTCAGCCCTGCTGATCTCAAATGGGTAATACTCTGAGAATCTGTTTCCTTTTCCTTTGTGGTAAATTAAACCTTCAACAGAAACTGGATCAAGCTTCTGATTCTTAGTTTCCTGGTCTCATAATGTAAAATAAAAAAGTCTCAAACTGGAGCCCATCAGTTTGGTTTAACCTTACTTTTGAGGACTCAGCTGTGTCACTTCTTTTTCTGACCTCAAGGGTATTCATCTAGAAATGGGGCTGTCTCCTGGGACCATTGTGCTGACTACACAGCATGAACCACAGTGGCTGGCACATAGTAGAACTTTCAGCAACTCATTTCCTTTCTTTCCTGGTCCTTCCCCCTAGAAATGCCACTGACTGGTCACACATCCCTGCAGAGCCTGAAACCCAGGCAGGGCTGGACAAGTCATATGCAATTAAAATTTCATTCCTTTACCAAACAGAGTACAGTACATTTACTAATGTAATTACACTGCAATTGTTGCAGTCAGTGAACAATATGCATTTATGAGGTAGTGTCCTCCGTAATTATAGCCCCTTCCCACTTCCTAATCCAGAGTCACCTACTGAGGATGTCCTACCACTCAGAGAAATAGACTGACTTTCTTGGAAGAAATATGAGGGTGAGTGCTATAGTTTGAATGTTCATGTTCCCTCCAAAATTCATGTTGAAAGTTAATACCCAACGCAACGGTGTAAAGAGGTGAGGCATTTCAAAGGTCATTAGGCCATGAGGGCTTCACCCTTCTGGATAGGATTAGTCCCTTATAAAACATATGGAGAGAACTAGAGAGGTCTCTTTTTGCCTTTTATCCTTTCCAACATGTGAGGACACAGAGTTTGTCTTCTCCAGAGGATGCAGCAACAAGGTACCGTCTTGCAAGCAGAAAGCAGCCCTCACCAGACACTGAACCTGCTGGTTCCTTGATCTTGGGCTTCCCAGCCTCCAGAACTGTCAGAAATAAATTTCTGTTCTTTATAAATTACCTAGTCTGTGGCTGGTAAGCACAGCTGCTTTGTTATAGCAGCACAAACAGACTGAGACAGTGGGTGTCCAAGGATGCTTTTATTTTTTCCTTTTTGACTATTCCAGACACAGTGATGGTGGACAGAGGACAGGGGAGGAGAGAAGGTCACGATACCACCTGCTTCCCTTCTAAGTGTTACCATCATGAAATTTGCCTTATCTTGTTGGGGAGAAAGCTTGGGATACAGACACCTAAGTTTCTGATGCTCTTGCCCCACACACTCCTCACCTGAACAATCTCCTTCTCTGTGTCCTCTCTTCAGGGCTGTTGGCACTCAAGAGACAAGACCTAAGACTTTGACCTTCAGATTTTGTGAAACCCGAAGCAAAGCAAGAAGTTGGTCCTGCCCAGAGTTGTTTCCCCAGCAAAGCTGTAACAGTATCGAAATTCTAGCATAACACTATCATTTGACCCAAGCAGTGCAAGACCCTCATTTGTGTAATCATAGCTATTAATACAATATGCAGAGCACTTTTGACTTTTCAAGTGTTTCTCCTGAGCTATCTTGTCTGATTCTCATGCTAGCTCAGTGAGGTGAATATTCTTTCCATTTTTCAAAATAGGAACAGAGGCTCAAAATGGTGAAGTGGCTGCTCCAAGAATACTCAACTGGGAAGTTGTAGGGCTGGGATTCAAACCAAGTCTCCTCTGAAGCTTGTCTCTCTCTCCTGGGAAATGGGAAAAGCCAAGGCTTTCCCAGCTCTGAGTGTTTCAAAGGAGGCTTCATTTTCTAACTCTGACAGCTCCAATACTGGGAGTCCTCCTGCAAGTCACTTAACTAGGCCCCTCTTGTTCTCACTCAAAGAAACTTTCATAGCCCCCAAATCATAACGATATGTTTATGGCTGTGATTATTGTTTATTTTCTGCCTTCTTCATTAGACCGTAAGCTTCATGATTGCATTGATTTTTTTTTTCACCAATATATCTTCAGTACCTAGCAGAGTGCTGGACCCACAGAGGTGTTTAATGAGAACTGATCAGCCAACTGAATGAATGAATAAATAAATGACCAAATAAATAGCTCTCATTAGCTGTGTGAGATTGGGAAATATACTTTCTGATCCCTCATTTCCTCCTTGCAAAATGACAACTATCATGTCTACTTTGCAGAGTTGTTAGGAGACTTAAAGTATACAAAGCACTTTGCTTAGTGCCTGCCACATAATAGGTACTTAATAAACAGGAGCTATTATGATCATCATCTAATGAATTTATAGTTCAAGGCAGTCCCCCACTCCCTCACACCCATGACACCTCTGCCCACATGAAAATGAGGACTTTTGAAGCACCGTTGGTGGGATGTGTGCTGTTTCACTGATATTTTCAGATGGACAAGAAAAGTCCATTAGTGCCATCCCCTGAAAATTGGGGGCTGAGCTGGTAAATTGCTTTCTCACCATGCTGCACTCACCAGTACCACTGTGATGGTCAGTCATGCTCAAACTCCACTCCTGGTTCCCCAGCAGTCATGGAAGACCAGACAGGAAGAACTCAGTCCACCACAGGGCTTGAGCATCAAGGAAGAAAGCAAAAGTGTTCTTTAAAGCCCGAGTGATCTGAGAGGAGCACTGTCATGGGAGACTGGGAGCCCAAGCAGCAGTACCCCAACTTGCTGATTGCCCTTAGGTAAAATGTTCCCCTTTCTGGGCTTGGTTTGTCCATCCGTAAAACGCAGAAGATAACACTCAACTCATTCAGCTGTGATGGTTGCATAAGATACCATTACAAACAATAATGCCATTCACGGCTACCAGTGATGGAGGGTTTATTATGTGTCACAAATCGTGTCAAGTACTTGGCCTCATTACCATGTCTTCCCAATAATTCTATTAAAATTAGATTATTGTCATCTCTTTATTCAGATGAGAAAATGGAGGCTTAGAGAGACAAATAAGCATCCTGAGGTAACCAGCATGTAAGTGGCAGAACAAAGATTCCAACCCAGGATCTTAACCACCAGGCTATCCTGCATCTTGGGCAAGGCAGAATGAGATGAGATTAGCTCCAGGGGAACTGGTGGCCCTGTTGTTCTGTGACATTGGTTCTAGCTCTCTGACTAACCCGACAAAATCACACCTGGAACCTTGTGTTTCCCGTATGTGAAATTAGCACGTTGAATTACGTGATATACAAAGCTTTTTTTTTCTTTTCTTTTCTTTTCTTTTCACACAAGCTTCTTAGACTAAGATGTTAGAAGTATGGGGACATGTTTGGACAGAGATGACCAATCTGCCTCCCTTAAGCTCCACTTGAAAACAGTGCAATGCAGTACACTGGAGAGAATCAGACAGGCCTGGGTTGGAAGCCTTGGCTTCTCCCTGGTGGGTGAGCCACCCTGTGCCTCAGTTTCTCCATCTGGGAGGTGGAGAAAATATATACAACCTTACTTGAAAGGATGAAAGCCAAAGTCCTCACATTAGCCTTTGAGGTACTACAACCCACCCACCCCATCTCCCAGAACTCACCTCCTTGGAGGCTTATTCTCACTTACTCTGCTTAGCCCGCATGCCCCTGCCCCAGGGTCTTTGCACTTCCTCTTCTCTCTTCCTGGGCAAACTTCCTCCAGATGTCTCCCTGCTCACTCCCTCATCTCCTCCAATCCTTTGCTTAAACGTCACCTTCTCCTGTGGACTTACCTGCCAAGCCCTCTCCAACCCCTGAAGCTGCTGTATTTTTCTCTGTAACCCTTATTACCATCTGACATGATATATATCATCTGTCCCTTCTCACTGTAATGTTGGCTTCATGAGAGAGCAATCTTCGTTTTACTGACTTATCCCCAGTACCTGAAACCATTCCTGGTATATAATTAGTGCTTACTAAATACTCGAATAAACAAATGAATGGACAATATTAGTCAAGGAATAAATATTCATTCTATTTATTTTCTCCTTCATAATAAGTCCTGCTATTAACTGAGCACCTATTATAACATAAGTCCCATGCTAAGCATTCTGCTCACAATATCTACAAGTGATATCATTCTCAATATCGAGAGCTTCAAAATACTAATGTCTCAGGATTCAGAGATGTCCTCTCTCTACCTGTCATTTTTTTTTTTCATCCCTGGTTCTTCCAAAACCAGTCTCCCATATGTGTTCAAAGAACCAGTGAGTCTTTTAATTAAAACAGTCTACTATGATGAATCTGTTATTACAGAGCTTTACCTATGTAAAACATTAATAATACAAATTTCATTTGTTTATGTCAGTGCCAAGCATTAATTTTTAATAGCAAAATGTATGAGTTATGAAAGGCATTAATGCAAACCAAATCACCAGCTGAGGATGAAAAGGAAATCTATTTTTTAGGGTAAGCAGTGGTGATGAAATATTATTGTGGCTTCCAAGCAAAGGGGAGAAAAACATTTCTTCACCCTTCAGCAGCAATTAAAAAAAAAGGGGCGGATGAAGAAAGAACTTTATCATCACCTTAATGTCACTGCTAAATTGGAGCAGAGAGCTGTCCCTTTAATCCTGCTGAATCTCTGGTGGCAATTTCAAAGCAAGAAGTTTATGCAAAATTGTCCTAATTACCCACCCCAGTCACATTAATACTTCTAGGATAAAATATTAATAAAAATGTGTTATATTTGTACAGCATGATAGAGTTTACAAAGCACTTTCATCGTTTTCTGAACTAATTCATGCAATTCTGCAAGGCAGGAGAGCTTCCTCCCATTTTACAGATGAGCTCACTGAAGCACCAGAAGATTAGGTGAGGGGCCTGGGACTGCAATTAAGTATTTAGTGAAAGAAGGAAGGAAATTGAGAAGTCTAAAAGACAAGGAAGGAGAAAGGGAGGAAGGAAGGGAGAAAGGAAGGCTGGCCAGCAGCCAAGGAGGGTGTAGGGAGGGAATGAAGGGAGAGGAACATGGAGACGGGAAGCCTAATGTTCAGGTAATTCTCCCTCTGCCTCCCATCCCTTTCTCCAGATCCATTTTCAGCCCTTCTCTGTGCTCGTCTATAGTCCAGGAAGCTCACAGCCGAGGATGATATCACCACCCTTCCTCCTCTGGCCAATGGGAGGCCCAGCAGGAGATCAGCAAGTGGGAAGACAGGGGCATGGGCATTTCTGCTGCCAATGCTGCAGTCCTGCCCAGCACCACTTCACTGGCAATGACCTCACCCTTTCCAATCCCAGCTCCCACCCGGATGCACAGTCTCCATGATTCCCTCTCACAAAGCCCCCACAAGAACCCTCTGTCCTCTCTTGGTTCCTTCAGCCCTAGACATGGTAAAACAAGGTCCCACTGATGCTGTACTCTCGTGCTTCCACCTCCCTTGTTTACTCCATTATCCCTGCTCACCTCATTATAAGTGGTCCTTTAGTTAAATACTCTTTAGCTAAGCCACCCAGAATTCATCAAAGGGACTTCTCTTTCCTGCCTAGAACCTGACTTAGACACCAGTTCTGCAAACCCACTGTGATAGATGGAATTGAATTACCAATATAGAAGCTGATCAAAAACAGAGATCAGCTATCATTTCCCTGGAGCTTCCCTGCTACTAAAGAGCATCTCCCAGCCAGTTAACTCAAAAGCCATATTTGAACTTATGGCCTCTGCTTTCAGTTCTGTCACATTCTTATGGTTTACCTGGAACAATTGGAAGCAAGTGCTGCCCTTATTGAGAAGGTGATAACAACGTGAGTGTTCAATAAGGGCTTTTCAGACAAAGAAGATGGCAACTGTATTAATGTTTGGACACTGTATATTAAATGGCTCAAATATTTCATAAATATATATGTATCTTACTGTACAAAATTTATATGTTTGCATATCTACCTGTTAAATAAGTATTGTTATCCTAATTTGTAATGAGAAAATTGAAGCTAAGAGGCTGTGACATACTTGTTTTCCTAAGGTCATACAGTTTTTATCATTATCATCAAAATTTGCCTCCCATGGAATGCTGACTCCTGAGCAACACGCTGAGCAATATGTATCATCCCATTTAATCCTCAATAACTCTATAGCATATTCATACTTCGTATTTCCATTTCACAGATGAGGAGACTGGGCCTTAGTTCAAGGGGAAATGAGTCCACTTGAGTGCAGGTTTGGTGGCTTCAAAGCACAGCCCCTTTCTGTGTTGCCACAGTAATTCCTACTGGACAAGGCCACTGCATTGTCCCTCTTTTTGTCATGCATAGCCTCTGCCATGAAATAGGCAGCACTAATTCATTCTCAGACACTCTCTGATGCTGCAGCATGTTGGATCAAATCACTTCCAAGGATCACATGGACAACCATGCCTTTCCCACTCGCTTGCCACATCCCTTCTGTTGTGCTCATTTCCTTTTGTTTGAAACAGAGTCTTGCTCTGCCACCCAGGCTAGAGTGCAGGGGCATGATCATAGCTCACTATACCTGGGACTCCTGGGCTCAAAGATCCTCCCACCTCAGCCTCCTGAGTAGCCAGGACTACAGGTGCACGCCACTATCTCCAGTGAATTTTTTCATTTTTAGAGCTGGGGTCTCACTATGCTGCCCACACTGTTCTTGAGCTCTTGGCCTCAAGTGATCCTCCTATCTTGGCCTCCCAAAGTGCTGGGATTAGAGGCATGAGTCACCATGCCCAGCCTCATGTTTATTTTTAATCTCACTGAAGACTGAAGTTAAAAGGTAAAATCCTGAAATGATCAAAATAATTATTCCTGTGAAGAAGTAATCCTGTGTCCCTCTGAACCTGATAGATTTTTAATTTTAATTTTAAAAGTAACACACGATTGTTGCGATACTATCAATTGGTACAGGAGCAAATGAAGTGAAAAGTGAACACGTCCCTTCTTTCCATCTGCCTCCCAAACCCCTTTCACAGAGATAAACACTCCATATTATTTATGTCTTACCCCCTAACAGAATTTTTAATATATTTTATATAAATGGGATTGGGCTAGATAAACGGTTCTGCAGCTTGCTTTTTTTCCTCCAACAGTATATCTTAGACATCCTTCTATGCCAATGCATACACTGCATTCAGTCATTCCTCAAATATTTGTTGAGCACTGCACTATGCCAGGAGTTATATGAGGTGCCACTTTCATCACCTTCATTCTGATGTGTACTGAGGGCACATCATGTGCCAGGAACACTGAGAGCCTTCTACACAGACCTTCTCTTATTATTAGAACAGCTTATGGCATAGGTACCATTAGCAACTCTATTTTCAGAATATGAAATAGAGATGTAAAGAAGTTCAGCAACTTGCACAAAATCACCCTGTTTAGGTCTTGGTGGGCCTGGGATTTGAACCCGGGTAGTCTGACTCAAGAGTCAAGGTTCTTATGCAAACCCACAATGCCTCATGGGTCTTGTCTTCATTGATTCACAGTCTGGGAGGTATGGGCCGGGAAACATACAACAAATGCATATGGTAAGCAAATGCGTATGGTAAGTACTAGGTAAAGAAAACTAACAGGGCTTATAATATTCTATGATACATTCTATCATACTTTAACCATTTCCTGGCTGATGGAAATTTGGATCACTTCTAGTATTTCATGATTACAAACATCAGCAAACCTTCTGGTCCAACTGGCATGGGGCAACAATATCTGTAAGATAAATTCCCAAAAGTGGAATTACAGAGGCAAACTGCATTTGCATTTGTTATTTTGATAGTGTCAAACCTAAATAACAGACAGAGAGGGAGACTCTAAAAGAAAGTGACATCTGGGCCGGGTGTAGTGGCTCACGCCTGTAATCCCAGCACTTTGGGAGGCTGAAGCAGGCAGATCACGAGGTCAGGAGATCAAGACCATACTGGCTAACACGGTGAAACCCTGTCTCTACTAAAAATACAAAAAAAACTAGCCAGGCGTGGTGGCAGGCACCTGTAGTTCCACGTACTCAGGAGGCTGAGGTAGGAGAATGGCATCAACCCAGGAGGCGGAGCTTGCAGTGAGCTGGCTGAGATGGCGTCACTGCACTCCAGCCTGGGCAACAGAGCGAGACTCTGTCTCAAAAAAAAAAAAAAAAGAAAGAAAGAAAGTGATATCTGCTTGGGAATAGGCATTCTGATGGGAATACATGTGAGTATATTCAGGGAGATCAAGGAAAACAAGGGTTTTTAAAGGAAATCCTTTAGGCAGAAAGGCTGCAAAAGTTGTTTTGAGACAGTTATCCTCGGCTACAAGTATCAAAAACAAGAGTGGCATCAGTCCAAGGAGGGACAGGCAGTTGGTGAGCAAATGTGCTCACAAAAGTAATTTTTTTTAAGGTTGTGGTATCCTTTATGCAAGTCTGTGGTTTTTGCTGAATCTTTTGTGATAGTTCTTGTTATCAGGCAAACACGTGAGATTCCTCCCTTCACAGCCTTCCCCAGCTCCATTTGTCAGGGTTTGACACAAGTGACTCTATTTTGATTCTGACAACTTTCACAATAGATATTCCAAATTGCCAAAGTGATGTCAATACGAGCTTCTACACACAGCGTATGTGACTGCCCATTTCCACATACTCAGTAGGATTGCTTGTTAGGAACCACCTTAATCTTCAGTGAAAACTGGAATTCTCTTTCTGTTGTTATTTTCATTGGTTTTCCTTTGTGCATACTTATATACATTTATTAACTGTGGTCACTCCTTGATTTTGACTCATTATCTTAGAAGAGAGGGTGATTTAATGAAAAGAACTTGAGATCAGAATTTGAGATCAAGGGTTTAATCCCATCACCAAGACATACCAGCTGGGTGGGCAGAGCTGGGTGATCATGAGTACATAGCATTGGGGTCCTGCAACGGAAAGAGATTAGGATCTGGGACCGTCATGGGGAGGCGCTAAGAGGAGCTCCCATCTGAGGGCCCTGGCACTAAGCTGCCTGAAGGGGGTCAGCTGCAGGATTTAGCCTTGCCACACAGGGAACTTCCAAAGCCTAGAGAATGTGATTGGGACTGAGTTACTCAACAGTGGTACCTCGGGTTACCAAGTCCACTCTGAGCTTACAACCCACAAACCAGGTCACTAATCCCCAACTAAAGTGAAGAAAACTTGATTTTTGTGGGCAATCAAGTGAGAAAACGTGCTCTTCCCTCTTTTCTCCTCCCACCCCACGATGCCAGAGAAGACCATGCAGGGAAGAGGGTGTAGGTTTACGTGAGAGAGTGGACCTCTTCTCCCAAGCCCCCCTCTGCCACTGACATCAGCTCTAGACTTAGCGGAGTGGTAAAGGGACCTTTGAATCTAATATGAGATTGGAGTTTTAGAAATGAACAGACTCGACTCTTAATAACCAAAATAAGACTCTTAATAACCCAAAGTAACTGACAGTCCCAGAATGAGCCTGAGCTATTGTTAAGAGAACCCTCCACTCAGTGAGAAAGGGGGTGCGCAGTCACAGCTGGATCAGGTATGAGAGGGAAAGAAATTAAGGATCTCATGTTGACATCCCAACCAGTTAAGACTCTTCATTATTAGTAAGTAAGGAGAGGATTGACTCAGCTGATCTTTTCTACGTCTCAAATTCTGAGATTACATGATTTATTCATTCATTCAACACACATTTGAGAAACACTTAAGGACAGAGAGCTGTACTAAACTGTGAGGCTGGCCAGGTGCATGGCTCATGCCTGTCATCTTAGCACTTTGGGAGGCAGATGCGGGCGGATCACTTGAGCTCAGGAGTTGGCAACCAGCCTGGCTAACATATTGAAACCCCGTCTCTATTAAAAATGCAAAAATTAGTTGGATGTGGTGGTGTGTGCCTGGAATCCCAGCTACTCAGGAGGCTGAGGCACGAGAATCGCTTGAACCCAGGAGACGGAGGTAGCAGTGAGCCAAGATCGCACCACTGCACTCCAGCCTGCGTGACAGAGCGAGATTCTTGTCTCAAAAAAAAAAAAAAATTAAAAATCAAAAAAATAAACTGTGAGGCTCCAGAAAAGAAAAAGTAACATCTCTGTCCTCTATGAACCTCCCACTTATGGGGAAGACAGGGGTGCCCTTGCCATTCTGAGTCATAAGTGCCGCAGAGGAGCATGTGCAGGACTTCCTCAGCATCGCATAGCATTCCCATGTGACAAATCTCCACATGTAGCCTCTGTCTCTAAAATAAAAGTTGAAATTAGAAAAAGAAATGTGTATAGGATCCAGTAAAAGGAAAGGAAAAGAGGAAGCGAGGAGATGTCCCAGGAAAGGGGAAGTTAGTCTTGTATGATGAGGAGGACTTTGCTGGGAAAGAAATGAGCAGAGGTTATTCCAGGCAGAGAATAGAGAGCTTGGTGCTTTGAGAGACCGCCAAGAGTGCAAGATGGCTAGAGCAGGTGCAAGCAATTGGGGAAGTTTAGGAGTATGATGGTTGATATTGAGTGTCAACTTGATTGGATTGAAGTATGCAAATTATTGTTCCTGGGTGTGTCTGTGAGGGTGTCGCCAAAGGATATGAACATTCTAGGCAGTGAACTGGGAGACACAGACCCACCCTCAATCCGGATGGGTACCATCTAATCATCTGCCAGTGCAGCTAGGAGAAAAAAAGCAGGCAGAGGAACTTGGAAGGACTTAGGCTTGTTAAGTCTTCTGGCCTCCATCTTTCTCCCGTGCTGGATGCTTCCTGCCCTCAAACATCAGACTCCAGGTTCTTCAGCTTTTGGACTCTTGGACCTACAGCAGTGGTTTGCCAGGGGCTCTCGGGCCTTTGACCACAAACTGAAGGCTGCACTGTCTCCTTCCCTACTTTCAAGGTTTTGGGACTCAGACTGGCTCCCAGGTGGCCTATTGTGGGACTTTGCTTTGTGATCGAGTGAGTCAACCTTCCTTAATAAACTCCCCTTCATGTATACACCTATCCTATTAGTACTGTTCCTTTAGAGAACCCTGACTAATACAAGGAGGTAGATAAGCCCCCAGAGAGCAAGGTGGGAAACAGGACAAGGAACTTTGGCTTTGACTCCAAGGTAATAGGGAGTCATGGGAAGGCTTGGGGCAGGGGAGGCCATTCTCAGAATTGTGTTTTAGGCAGATGACGCTGGGTCCAGTCTGGAGAATGGCTGTTGGGACTGGGGAAAGAATGAAGGTACAACCAATCTCTGCTTCCAACATCTTCTGGGTCTCTGAGTGCCCCAGAGAGGCGAGGCTGAGAAAGCACTCCTGTCTCCTCAAGTTTAAGTAATAATACAATGATTTCCTCCCCTTTGGCAGAGGTACTGTCCCAGCAGGGTGGGGTCCTGAATAGAAGAGATAGTGGAGGGTGGTGAGGACAGAGGCACGTGGGTTTCATAGCTGGGACTTCCGTCCTATTGAATTTCTCCCAGAACATAACACACAGCAGTGCTGATTAGGCCCTAGATTGGCTAAGCAGCTGTGCTGGAGTCTTCCATGAGGAATCACACCCAGCAGGACACAGAAGAGGTCAGTGCCGACCTTGGAGCTCACAGCAAAACCCTCAGAGAAAAGGGAAAAACATCACCCCTTTGTGAACATCTTGCAAATCAGTATCATCAATTACAACTCTAAATATCCCCAACAATCTTGCAAGATGGAAAATATAATCCCTATTCTACTTGTTAATATACCAAGATTCTGAGAGCTTGGCTGCCATGCCCAAATCATCTCACAGGAACAGAGACACTTGCCCAGTTTGCAACCCAGGCTGGTTTTATCCCAAAGCCAGCTGCCTCCACTCACCACCTTGAAGACCACTCGAGGGATAGGGACGAAGTTGCCACAGGCTGTGGCTGTCACTGCGTATTAGCCAAGATGGCAAAAGAAGAAGCTGCAGTTTTCCAGACTCCAATATTTGAAGTATCTCAGCACCATGCCAAGCCTTAACATCCACTGGGCTAAACAGGCGCCCCAGGTACTGCACATATTCATTCGACACTTACTTACAGAGAGGCAGGAGAATGCAGCAGTTAGGAGTGCTACTCATGAAGCCAGATGGCCTGGGTTTGAATCTTGGCTCTGTTACTTCCTAGTTGTATTTCCTTGTGTTTACTTAACCTCCTTTGTAAAATGGAAATGAGAATGACATCATCTCAAAAGCTGCCATGGGGTGGGTATTAAATGAGTTCATATATGTAAAGAACTTGAAGGAGCACCTGCCCCATGCTGAGCACCCAGTAAGCATTGGCTGCCATGACTTACAGCGTGCCTGCTGGGTGCATTGTGCCAGGTGCCGAGAGGACACAGAAGTGAGTGGGACAATCACAGTGAGGTCTGAGCAAGAAAGACCATGGCGTGTTCTAGAGCCTAAAGGGCAAGGCAGCAGATGAGGGCTGGAGCTCCATGATGCGTAGAGAAAGTGGCATGAAGTGCGTTGGGGTAGGGGCTGGGACGCAGGCCAGGTTGGGCCCGGTGGACCTCAGAAGGGGTTTGGAATTTATTCCAAGTATAACGGAAAGGCAGTGAAGAGTTTTAACAGAGAGTAATCTGACTTAAGCTGTAAACTAAGCACTCTGCATGGGGAGAGGGAAGCAATTGTAGGGGGAGACACAGGTAGAAGAAGAAACACCAGTCAGGCAACGTATAGCAGAATCCACATGAGGGAAGACAGGGGCCAGGAAGCAGCACTGCCCATTCCCCAGGTCCCTGGGCACCTCAGAGGTGCTTGATTAGCAGCTTCTTACTTCACCTTCTGTGAATCATGCTCACTACCCAAGGCCAAGACATCTCCCACCTGCCTCCCACCCACCAGGGTGCCAGGTGCTGGGTGCCAGCACCCTCAAACAGATAAAGCAAAACATGAAACCAATCTTACTCATGCATGAGCAATGGACTGAACCTTTTAGACAGAATCAAGGAAGACACCTGTTTGTTCAGCAAACTCTACACTCAAAACGCTGCTGGATTCGACTGAGCTCTAGGAAAAACCAGTAAGTGCAACCACTCTGTAATAAAGTTTAATGTCCACCTGCCCATATTACAGATGAGCAAGTCCAAGCTCAGAGAGGCTGCTAACTACTAAACATGAGGATTATACCTAAAATCTAGATCTTCTAACTCCCTGTCCACACATAGATTACAGGCAGTAGCTTCCAGTCAATTCCAATTCACACTGTAAAGACAGCATTCCTTGGTTTTTGTGTACAGAGCCACTGCATTAGTCTGTTTTCATACTTCTATAAAGAACTACCGGAGACTGAGTAACTTATGAAGAAAAGAGGTTTAATCGACTTACAGTTTCACAGACTTAACAGGAAGCAAGACTGGGAAGCCTCAGGAAACTTACAATCACGGCGGAAGGCAAAGGGGAAGCAAGCATGCCTTACCATGGCAGAGCAGGAGAGAGAGAGAGAGCAAAGGGGGAAGTGCTATACACTTTCAAACAGCCAGATCTCATGAGAACTCACTCACTATCATGAAAACAGCAAGGGGGATGTCTGCCCTCATGACAGTTACCTCCCACCAGGCCCCTCCCTCAAAACATAGGGATTACAGTTCCACATGAGATTTGGGTGAGGACTCGGAGCCAAACCATGCTAGCCACCAATGTGGATTCTCCAGTGACAGCCCAAAGGAGGAAGCAGGCTTCATCCTCCAAACTGTGTTTAACATCCCCTGACTCATTTCACATGAAGCCTCAGCACAAAACCCTCCATGGGGGAAGGAATGGGTAACATTTTCTGCAACAAAGCCATTTTATTGTTTGCTAGTATGGAGATAGACAGAGACAGAGAGAGAGAGAGAGAGAGAGAGAGAGAGAGAGAGAAATCTTGGAACTATTGAATGTGGTCTTATCCTTCAGGCTTAATCAGCTGAATAATAACTCATAGAGAACTTACAGGATTCCAGGAGTCTGTATGTGCTTCCATAACATCTTTAAGCTATACCCCCAACTCTGTTCTTGGGTATGAGGCCATGGTCCTACCAGCTCCGAAAACTCCATGTGGCCACCTCCCTCACTTTGCACATGCTCAATTTTTGCACCATCTCTTTTTCCTTGATCTTTTTTATTTATTTATTTATTGATTGATTTTGAGACGGAGTCTCGCTCTGTCGCCCAGGCTGGAGTGCAGTGGCCAGATCTCAGCTCACTGCAAGCTCCGCCTCCCGGGTTCATGCCATTCTTCTGCCTCAGCCTTCTGAGTAGCTGGGAATACAGGCGCCCGTCACCTCACCCAGCTAGTTTTTTTTTTTTTTTTTTTTTTGTAATTTTAGTAGAGACGGGGTTTCACCGTGTTAGTCAGGATGGTCTCGATCTCCTGACCTCGTGATCCGCCCGTCTCGGCCTCCCAAAGTGCTGGGATTACAGGCTTGAGCCACCGCGCCCGGCCTCCTTGATCTTTTTAAGCTCCTTTCCTCAATGCCCTCTCCCAACCCCAAATAATTCCCACTTCGTCTTTGTGACTACGAAGTGTCACTTAATTTTCAAACACATCTGGTTCTTTTGCAGGATATGGTATCTGGATCACGAGGGCAGAAATGAAAGGGTGTATTTGTTTTCTAGGGCTGCCATAACAGATTACCACAAACTGGGTGACTTAAAACAACAGAAATTTATTCTCTCACAACTCAGAAGGCTAGACATCTGAAATCAAAATGTCAGCAGTGCTATGCACCCTCTGAAGGTTCTAGGGAAGCATCCTCCCTTGCCTCTCCCTAGCTTCTGGTGGCTCCTGGCAATCCTTGGTGTTTCTTGGCTTATAGCTACATCACTCCCATCTCTGCCTTGGTCTTCACATAGCATCTTCCCTCTGTGAGTGTGTGCATGCGTGTGTGTGTCTGTGTGTGCATGTGTATATGCCCTCTCCTCTACTTATAAGGAAACCAGTCATTAGATTTAGTGTCCACCCTAATCTAGTATAACCCTATCTTAAGTGTATACTACATCTAACTAATTACATCTGCAAATACTTTCTTTCTAAATAAAATCACATTCTAAAGTTCCAGGTAGACATGAATTTCGAGGGACACTATTTAACGTAGTACAAGGAGCAAGAGCCTTTGGAGAGACACATGTAAAACAAAATCAGGCCATTTGCACCATAAAAATTAAGCTTTGCTAGAACGTCTCCAGTACCTAATAATGCTAAACTATGCTTTCTCCTATCTGGCTTTGAGTGACCTCATCATAGGATATTTTCTGCTAACTTCACTACAAGGAGTACCGATGCAGGAAATATATGGAGAGAGGATGAAAACCTGTACTGCTACCTACAGGTGAAGAAACAGGCCCAGAGAGAAGGGAGTGCAGCGTATCAAAGGGACCTGGAAGCCAGGTCTTCTGACCCCATGTTGATTCTCTTTCCACTTCACCACACTGCCTTGCGAAAACAGGTGTGTGTCCACATGGCTAAACATCAGGCCCCTGAGGAAACAGAGCCAATGACTCAAAGAGAATAAGACAGGCAGGATTTGGGGGTCTCAATGCTACTGATGCCCCTGAACTGGTGCTGGGGTTTCTAGGGGCAGAACTGAGTGCTAGCCCTGGCCAGGAGACACCATGTAGGTTTTGCTCAGCTTCCAGACTATTCTGCTTCCTATAAGGGAGGCTGGAAATGAGTCATACCCCTGCTCTTGAACTGGAAAGAGGAAAGTGGTCTCCTATGGCATTTATCCCATCTTTTCTAGCCAAGACGCACTGGTTCTAACTCTTGCCTCTGCCCATTGCTGAAGGAAGGAAGTCTTCATTTCCAGGGCTTGAGAATGTCAAAGATGTTACCGGCTCAAGTGAGCCTGGATTTAGTCCAGGTCAGCAGAAATAATGACAGCTCCAGGGTTCCACTCATCCCCTTCCAGATGACAGTCTGTGTGGTTCCAAAAAGAAGATAAAGGAGAGAGAATGAATTAGAGAGATTTGGATACAGAAGTGGCAAATTTACTCCCACCTTCTATAACCCCCAAGACAGAGGCACGCAGGTGAGCTCAGGTGGAGAATGGGTTAGGAGAGATGCAGAAAGACTACCTGGTGCCTAGAGTATGCATTCATTCAGGATGGTCTAGCTGGCTAGCCTGAGATTTTACCCTAAACCTGCAATTGCCCACCATGAAATCTCCAGCAATGCCTTCTCCTGTCAGTCTCACTTTCCCTACCTGGGACTGGGATGCTGCCCAGGTGGCTGTGAGGATTCAATGAGATCATGTATTTTTAGAATGTATTTATACACCCACCTTGTTCCAGAAAGGATTTGACACACTTATGAGATAATCTAGATATAGGCCTAAGCATACTGTTTAGCATGTAATAGGTCCTCAGTCAATGCCAGCCTTCCTTCCTAAAGAAAACCTCAGTGATTCCATCTATTTCAATGTGGAGAGAATGCAGAGGCCAGAATGAATGAGGGAAATGTAGCTGTTTTTAGAGAAAAGTGGTCTTAATAAGTAGATCACCTATTCTTCCAATAAAAAAGATAATTTTGAAAACTGGATAGCAATATGAAAAATGTTCTGATGCAAGGGAAAAGGCAGTGAATAACAGTGCATATGCATGTGCCTTTATAGAATATGTGTCAATCTAACAAGATGGAGAGATTTTTACCTTACCTCCTCCCCCCTTACCTCCCACTCCCCAGATTCCTTTTGGTAAGAGAATGGCATTTGGGTACGTTCTTGGGGAAGAAGAGCACTAAATGTGGAAACCAATCTGAGTGACAGAAGGCAGGGACTTTTTCCTGTGACTCCAGGAAAGGATGGTCATGGAGGAAGGAAAAGCAGATGGAAAAAAGGAAAAAGAGGCAGAAGATCCCATGCTGTAGAATGCCTGGGACCATCTATGAGACCCCACCCTTCAGTCAAGTTATGAACTCATGCACAATTGGTGGTGAGTAGCCTGCTAGGGCATGGAGGGAAGCGACTGGCCTTTGTTCTCAAACCAATGCAAAGAAAAATAAAAATAATATGGAGAGACACAGGATCATGAACCAGGGAAAAGCATAGGAGAGGTGGACCTCAGAAACTCTCCGAAATTGTGAGAAGAAATCTATACACATTTGCAGCATAGAGTCAGAGAATCAGGGGCCTCATCTGAGTTACATTTTTTTTCTTCTTTGTATTATTTTTGGAGATGGAGTCTTGCTGTCATCCAGGCTGGAGTACAGTGGTGCGATCTCAGCTCACTGCAGCCTCCATCTCCCAGGTTCAAGCAATTCTTCCACCTCAAACTCCGGAATATCTGGGACTACAGGTTAAGCCACTATACATGGCTAATTTTTGTATTTTTGTAGAGATGGGGTTTCACCATGTTGGTCAGGCTGGTCTCGAACTCCTGACCTCAAGTGATCGCCCACCTCGGCCTCCCAAAGTGCTGGGTTTACAGGCATAAGACATCGTGCCCAGCCCGGGTTACAATTTTATACATGAAGAGAGATGTAAGGAAAAAGATGAAAATGGGTAATATATGATGGAAATATTGTGTTGATTTGCTAAGTACCTTTTTCTGATTACAAAGTCAAACAAGTGCATTGTGAAGATTTTTTAAAAATACAGAAAAATTTGAGGAAGAAACCACTGTTAGTGTTTTGGTTAGTACACATCCTTGAATGCTCTTTCCACATGTGTACATGCTGGCATGCTATTTTCATGCCACCCACATTTGCACATATGAGATCACATCCCTCAGTTTGTCTGACCTCCATGTTTTTTTACTCAATCACTCAACAAGAGCATTTCACACACCACTGAATTTCTTCTTCTATATCTTTTTAAATGGCTGTATAGTATTCCATACCATAGGATATGGTTTGTCTCTGTGCCCCCACCCAAATCTCATCTTGAATTGTACTCCCATAATCCCCGTGGTTGTGGGAGGGACCCAGAGGGAGATAATTTGAATTATGGGGGAGGTTCCCCCCATACTGTTCTCACGGCAGTGAGTAAGTCTCATGAGATCTGATGGTTTTATCAGGGGTTTCTGCTTTTGCATCCACCTCATTTTTCTCTTCAACTGCCATGTAAGAAGTGTCTTTTGCCTCCTGCCATGCTTCTAAGGCCTCCCCAGCCATGTGGAACTGTATGTCCAATTAAACTTCTTTTTCTTCCCAGTCTCAGGTATGTCTTTATCAGCAGCATGAAAATGGACTAATACATCAATGGGAGTACAAAATTTAACCAATCTCCTGATTTTGGAACTCACTATTCTAAATAATGCCCCAATGTATGTTCTTACACAGAAACCTTTATGTATGTAGATAGTTATTTCTTCAGGTTCCATTTCTAGAAATAGAGCTGCTGGGTCAAAGATATGCACACATTTAAGACTTTTGTCACATTTAGCCAAGTTACCTTCCATACATATTGTACATATTATCTTCTTTCCAACTTTTATTTTAGGTTCAGGAGGTACATGTGCAGGTTCGCTATATGGGTAAATTGTGTACTGCAGGGGTTTGGTATAAAGATTGTTTTGTCACTCAGGTAATAAACACAGTACCTGATAGGTAGTTTATTTATTCTTACCCTTCTGCCATGCTCCACCTTCAAGTAGGCCCCAGTGTCTATTGTTTTCTTCTTTGTGTCTATGTGTACTCAAGGGTTAGCTCCCACTTATGAAACTGGACCCCTTCCTTTCACCATATTGTACATATTTTACACACCACCAATTGTGCATGAAAATGCCCATTTTTTCCACACGCTTACTTAGCATTTCGAATGGTAATTTTCTTTCATTTCTGCCAGTTTAATGGGTGATGGCACATCAGTGTTGCTTTTGTATTTCTTTGATCACCAGTGAGATAATATTCTCTTGTTTATCAAGTATTGGACCTTTGAATTTCATCTTTTATGAATTACATACTCATATCCTATGCTCATTTTCTTATTGGAGCTTCTTTTTTTTCCTTGTAGACTTAACATTTTAACCACTTGTTTGTCATATATGCTGTAAATATTCCCTTGGATTATATTTAATGTTTAAAATTGTTTTGTTTTGTTTTGTTTTGTTTTTGAGATAAGGTCTCCCTATGTTGCCCAGGCTGGTCTCAATCTCCTGGGCTCAAGTGATCCTTCTACTTCAGCTTCCTAAGTAGTTGAGGTTACAGGAACACACCAGCACACTAGGCGAACACTTTTATGGGGTTTTTAAAGTACGATATTTTATTTTTATTTTATTAAATCCATCAATATTTTCCTTAATGATGTTTTAATACTTAGATTTTTCTCATTTCACAATTGTGTAACTATTATGTGTTACTTGTTTTCATCTTAATACACCTTCTTTTTGAAAAGATTTTCTTTACTTCACCTAGAATTGAGTAATTTATATAAGATAGTGATCTAAATACAGGTATTATACGAATAGTCAGTCATCCCAACACCATTTACTGACTGATCCATTCTTTTTCACTAATGAAAAATATTGTCCTTATTATAGCATACAGTCTACATAGCCAACAAGATCTTTTCATGGTACAATTGACTGGGTATAAAAATCTTGAATCACGGCCAGGTACGGTGGCTCACACCTGTAATCCCAACACTTTGGGAGGCCGAAGCGGGTGGATCACGAGGTCAGGAGATTGAGACCATCCTGGCTAACATGGTGAAACCTCGTATCTACTAAAAATACAAAAACCAAATTAGCCAGGTGTGGTGGCTGGCAGATGCCTGTAGTCCCAGCTACTTGGGAGGCTAAGGCTGGAGAATGGTGTGAACCCAGGAGGCGGAACTTGCAGTGGGAAGAGATTGCCACTGCACTCCAGCCTGGGCGACAGAGCAAGACTCTGTCTTAAAAAAAAAAAAAAAAAAAAAATCTTGAATCACAATTTTGTCTTCCAATATTCTGTAGAAATTCCTACATTATCTTTTAATATATAGTTTGACTTTCCATATTTTCTATACCTTGAACAATTTTACATAGGAAAGAAGTTATTTATTTTATGAAATTTAGAAGAATTTGCCTACTAACCACATAATATTTCACAATTTTTGGAGGTAGTTCTTTGAGATTTCCATCAATCTCTCTCATACTTATTGAAATACTGTGTTGTGTCCACTTGGATTATGTTTGCTAAAAAATAATTCAATTTATGGAGATTTTCAAATTTATTAACTGGAAGCTTTACATAGTATTTTACTTTATTTATATATATATAAATATATATACATATATAAATATATATATACATATATAAATATATATATATACACACATATATATATAAATATATATATATACACATATATATATATAAATATATATATACACACATATATATATATGGAGTCTCACTCTGTCACCCAGGCTGGAGTGCAGTGGCGGCAACCTCCACCTCCCAGGTTCAAGTGATTCTTCTGCCTCGGTCTCCTGAGTAGCTGGGATTACAGGTGCATGCCACCATACCCGGCTAATTTTTTGTATTTTTAGTAGACACGGGGTTTCATCACGTTAGTCAGGTTGGTCTGGAACTCCTGACCTTGTGATCCTCCCACCTTGGCCTCCCAAAGTGCTGGGATTACAGGCATGAGCAACCGTGCCCGGCCTTTAATTTCTACTTTATGTTTAGAATCCCTTTGTCTTATAAAATGCTGAATGCTTACATTTTATCCCTTTTAATTGTTAAGATATTCAAAGATTGTTCTGTATCCTTTTCTAAAGTGAATCTTAAATTTATTTATCAATTCTACTACTCTTTTCTAATGTATCGATTTCTGATCTTAAATGGATTTTATTCTTCTTTCTACTTACCTTGGGCTAACTTTGTGGTTCTTTCTCTCACTTCTTAAGTTGAACACCTATTTGTATATTTTTTCTCTTTCTTGCCTGATAAAATTGTTAAAGGCTATAAATATTTCTTTGGGTATATCTCTAGCAACTCAACTTCCATCAGTGTTGATAAGTTGTATTCTCACTGTTACACTATTCTACACAGCCTATAATTATAGTTTGTTTTGATTCAATCTTGACTAAAGAGTAATTGAAATCCTTCCTTATCTCATCCAGTATCCTTCTCAGCTCAGCTTGGTTCCTTTTGGCTTTATGCTGGTTTTTTTGTTGTTGTTGTTGTTGTTTTTGGTTTTGGTTTTTTGTTTTGTTTTGTTTTGTTTTGTTTTTCCGAACAGACCATGTCTTCTTAATGTTTTCCAAGGATACAAAATAGTTTCCTGATTTTTTTTCTGGATGCTATAAAGAAATGCAACTTCATCATAGGTCTTTTCTCTTGATCAATAATATTTTTCATAGACTTTTTATTTCCTTTTCTTTCCTATTCTTTATCTTCAAGAAAATCAGAGTCTATCAAAACTCTATAAAAATACAGAATGTAAGAATGTACTACCTCACTCTCTGTTCTTATGGGTGATGGCTAAGTCTTTTCAGATCTTCTTAAGGAGGACAGACTTAAGTGTACAGCTAACAGCTCAGTTTCTACCAGATAACTCAGCTTGATGAAGAGGACCTCTTCTCCTACACTGATGACTACTTCTCCAACCCTCTGAACAGGTAAGATACATGGAAAACTACAATTCCCAGCATGCAGTGGTATTGTGATTCATCCTGTGTTTGGTCTTCTGCCTACAGCATCTCAGTTATGGGGCTTGACCATCACAGTGTAATATGGTGCTATTAATGCATGCACATATACATACACACACACACACACACACACTTTCTGTCCTTGTAGATTCTAAGAGTTACTGTCTCTGATTGAATACAGGTAGCAGGCCGGGAGGGGATGCAAGGAGGAGAAAAGCAAGTAGGAGTAAAGAGGGAAGGGAAAGGAGCAATGCTCTGGTTGCTTCGCAGCAGAAGGATGGCTGCTCTGTTTTCTGATTATGGTTCCAGTATATCAGAGTCAAGGAAAGCAGTTCAAAGTCCCTTCCCACTTTTCTTCAGGCGGTCTCAGTTTCATAAGACAAAGGTAAAACAGGTTTCTCTCAGTCCAACTCCATCTACGTTAGAGTTCATGGAAATCTCTCTCTGACCCTGTATTCAGTAGGTTACCAATTGGAGTTTCGGGTGATGTTGTGAGTTTGTCTCATGCTTCACAGATAGTTAGCAGAGAATTTAAAGAGGATACATCACAGTCTGCAAGCCAGATGCCATTTTAATGAGCATTTTCCATTCACTGTCATAATTTTGCCTGTACGATAAATTCCAGCCTTGCTTCCACTACAATTCAGTGCCATCATTTCTTACTAGAAATATTGGGAATATTTCTTGACTCTTCTCCCTGCCTCCAGTCCTATCCCTTCCAACCCATTCTCACCCCAGTCATCAAGAGTGATTTTTCTAAATCCAAAGTTATTAAGTCCATCTTTCCATCCCAAAATCTCCAATTCAGCCATTCAAACACTGGGCCCCTACTCAGTTCCAGGCACTGTGTTAAGTCCCAAGACCTAACACAAGCCACCAGGATGGACCCAGTCTTTGTGGAACAGGGAGAAAGCAGAACTTATAATTCAGCAAGATGAAAGCTGTGGAAGGGAGAAGTTCAGTGTGCCATGAGATGGAGCAGGAATGTTACTAATCTGGGAAAACTTCCCAAGAAGAGGAGATGTTGGAAGGACAAGGGAGAGTCACCTGGGGAAGAACAATGTTCTAGAACCTGGGGGACAAAAGAAAGGCACGATGAGGGAGAAGCCCTTCAAGCAGCAAAGCAGGGCTGGAACACAGCAGGCAAGAACAACAGTGACAAGAGATGGGTCTGAGAAAATCAGCAAAGCCTGGGCCATGGATGGTCCTGAGTCCAAGCTGAGGAGTTTGCTATTTTTATCTTTAGGGCACTGAGAAGCTATGGGAACTTTTTATCCAGAGAACAACATGACCAGGTGCCTCTTGCGGCACAGGGGGAGGGATGAGGGAAAGAGAGATGCTACGTAGGAAGACTATCAAGAAACTGTTGTAATGGCTCAGGGGAGAGATGCTGCAAAAAGTTTGAAGCCCAGAGATGTTTGGAAGCAAACCTAGAGGATGTGTTGACTGAGCAACATCCATACTTCCTTTCCACATTCAAGGCTTCTTTCTAATGTCTATATAAGAGGTGGGAAAGAGCAGGCCAGGTTGGGAACAAAAACCAACTGGGTGTGGCTGTGGTCTCCATCCATCATGTCCATCATGGACCAAAGCCATCACTTCCATCTCCCCTTAGGCCAGAAAGATGACAAAACAAAAAGAGAACTTCACAAAGCCAGTGAGGTCCCCAAGCACACATAAGAAGTGACCGTGTGCCCATTATTGTGCTAGGTAATTCAAGGAAGAACAGGAAACTGCAAATAACCTACCAATAAAAAGCAGCAAATTATAGTAACATGTTTAGAACCTTGCAGAGCGGCACATTTAGAATACAGATGGAAGGAAGGACTGTTTTGTCGTTGTTGTTGCTTTTAGTAAATGCTCAGTTTAAATTTTTAATATGATAAATCTCAACCAATATAACCCTATAAACAAAATCCCTTTGGGGCCACAACAATTTTTTAAGACTGTAAGGGAATTCTGATACCAAAAACTTAGAAAACCATTGCACTAAATGATAGATGACTAATCCAGCAAGGGTCAGAACTAGAAATGCCTGATCTTTATCTGATACCAAAAATGGATTTGTGCTCCATTGTTGCGGCAACAAGTTAGCACAATCTTAGTGGCTTAAAATGATACACATCTATCATCTCACAGTTATCATTGGTTCAAAGTCTTAGTACAGGTCAACCAGATTCTATGCACAGGTCTCACAGGCTGAAATCAAAGTTTGGGCTAGCTTTTCTATCCTCTGAGGCTTGGAGTCCTCTTCCAAGTTGAATGCTTGTTGGCCGAATTCAGTTCCTTGCAAACATAGGACTGAGGTCTCCATTTTTGTGTTGGCCATCAGTGGGGATTGCCCTCAGCTCCTCGCTGCCACTCTCTGGTACTTGCACACAACCCCCAAGAAGGGGCTGAGATTGATCCTCTGTCTTGTCGCGTGTTTGTTGTGTGACCTGTTCAATACAATGGCCAAGGAGGTTGGGCTGGGATGAACTTTGGTCTGTGGTGTTGCAGGGGACACAAAAGGCTCTTCTATCAGGCTTAAGTGGGGTTAGCAGGTCAGTCAGTGACAAAGAGCCAGTGAAGTGGGAAGTTCCAAGGAGAAAAGAACCCACTAGGAAACGACTTGAAGAACGAAATGAGCAAGTACAGCAAAGGGCTTCCAGTTCCTCTGGGGTCATGGGGAGGACAGGGGTCAACCCAGTGCTTTCCTCTTGGGCCACTATTTGGTGGGGAAGATGCAGCATAAAGCAAGTTTGTCCTTCAACTTCTTCAGCTTTAACCCCCTAAGAACAGTATTGTCAAAATCGGCCACATAATTTGTACAGCCCAGTGCAAAATGAAAATGCAGGGCCCCTTGTTCAAAAATTAAGAATTTTGAAATGACAACAGCAGAGTGTTACATGCATGGGGCCTTTCTAAGTGTGGGGCCCTGAATGACTGCACACCTGGCTAGTGTGCTTAGACCAACAATAATTTATCAGATGACTGGAACTCAAAATGTTGATAGAGATCATTTAGTCCAAATCTAGCTCCCATATTGTTCACTGGGAGAGCTGGGTCAGAGAAAGAGAAAACCTTGGCCAAGATCCTAGAGCAGGTCAGGGATAGAGTTTATTTATCCAGATGAAGGGTTCTTTATTCTTCTGTGCTGCCCTTAAAGCTGTCTTTCACCCATCAAACTACAGCAGACACAGGTGGAAAGCCTATGACATGCCAAGCACTGAGCTTGCTGTCTATCTTCACCCACTGATAGCACAGAGGCAGTCAGACATAGGGAGAGACCATCCTAGGCTTGGAGCAAGGATTTAATTCCTTACTCCACCAAAAACCTGCACGGCCCCCCAGGCAGGTCATTATTTCTCTCTGTGCTTTAGTTTCCTCCTTTGTAATAGGTAGAACCAGCTTGTCTCAAAGGTCCTTCTCAGGTGTCACTTGTATGGAAACAACAGGGAGGAAGGCCTTCCAATGGAGAATCAAGGGGGCCTTCCACCCCCATCAAGGAGGTAGCTCTGGGCTAAGCAGCTTCGGGTGAAATTAAACTCTGCTTTCAACTGAATTTGCCAGTTTTTCAGCCAAAAAATAATAATAATAAGTATCACAACTACAAGCTGCTCCAAGCCAAGCTGCCCTTAAACAGATAATTGGATTTGCATAATTGGGTGCTGCTAAGGTTTAAATAATTCATCAACATGGCAGGCTCTTTTTAATAGCCAAATAGAACTGCAGACTTCGGGAAAGGATCGATGGCAATCCATGTCCCAGGAATGTGAGCTGCATCCTCAGGGCAGTCAGAGCTGTGGGGTGAGGTTTAGAGCCTGGACTCTCTGCTACCTGGTTCTCTCTTCTAACAAGGAGTTGAACAAAGGGTTTGCTTTCCTTCTTCTGCAGTACTGACGTGTTAGGCAAAGCTTGTTCACAGAGTTGGGGCAAAGGGAAACCCCTGAGTCGCTTTGCAAAAAGACAAACTATCTGGAGAGATTCAGATTCCAGCAGAATTGTTTTGGCAAGACCCAAAGTGAGGGCCAATGGGAACCTACTTGGAAAGAGATAATTTCATGCTATCTAGAGATGCAATTTCTGGTCATCCCTTGATAGCTTGTGTTGCTTCACTTGTCAATGTTCCTCAGTCAAAAGGTCACTAGGAACATACTTCTAGTCAAACAAAGTCGACTTCAGCGTTCATAACAAAGGAAAATGCATACCATAGGGGAACCATAAGGAGTCTCAATGAGAGAGTGCTGGGAATGAATTATTATGGGATTTGAATCTCTGTTAGATGATTTATGAAGAGTTCCAGGAAGTGGGGTTTACTGCATTGAATACTGTCAGCAAGTGGGGGTAATGCTACGACTGGGTACCTTGATAAATCTTATGTAAAGGGATAGGGAATACAGCAAGTCTAAAACTGGAATAGCTAAAGAAGAACAGTCACTCATATTAGCTGGAAGAGGGAGTTGGCCCTTTTGTGATTTGCACAGTGACCTTGTTTTTGTCTATGTACAGACAAGATTATGAAGGGGTCTTGTGACCTCATCACCATCACACACAACAACATCAGACCTTGTCTGATGCTGGTGTCTTCTGAGGTTTATGTCTGACAGGAGAACACCATAGGTTATGTTCTAAGAACACTGACAAGGTCTGATTGTGAATTCCAGGCCAGATCCCAGATACCAGAGGCTGTTTTTCTCTGTCCCATCGTCATACAAGAAAAGCAGTTTTATTACTTTACCACCTATGGATGCTGACTCAGAATGTTCAGTGCCAACTTTGTTGTCTTCCCCTGAAACTTGTTCCTTCCCCAGTGCTCTCCCGACCTTGATCAATGATGTTACCATCTGCATGAGAACCCAGGTGAGATAGCTAGGCATTATCCTAGCCTATTTCCTCTCCCTTACCTTATATATTTAATCCCATCACCAATCCTGTTGATTCTGTCTCAAGATTAAACTCAAACTTCTAGAGGTTTTGTTGTCCTTGTTGGATTTTAACTGCCCAGATCAGCAGGAGACTGTGCAGATAAAAGCAATGGAAGTGATGGGAAACAGAGGTGATGGCATGGCCTCTGTCCCCTTCCCCACCAGTGCCTTGGATAAGTCTGGTGTCCCAGAAGAGCAAAAACATAGGAGAGAAGCCAAAGAAGATGTCAATGCTCAGGCTGTGTGGAAATTAGGGTCCAAGCAGTCTGGCTTTGTTATCCTGGTCATTGTGGTGGCACAGAATCAGGAGAGAATCTTCATTCCCCGATGCTACCAAAGGCTGCCATGTTCCTCTGCTGTTCTCTTTGTGCAGGGCTGCCAGAAGGTAAGGGCATGCCAAGAGAGTTGAAATCTCAAAAAGAGCATGGAAAACAGTAGGAAAGATTTTTGTAGTGGAAGCCAGAGCGGATAAACAAGGGCAGAATTTTTACGAGCATCTATAAGCCAGGGGAGCAACTCTCTCTGAAGGATTCAAATCCACAAAATATGAATATAAATATTAATATGATTCTGTTGATAGCTATAGGCTGGTAAAATGCTTGAAACATTTGAATTTCACAAATTCTGTACCCTCACAATGTTAGAGCCCTAGACCAGTGATTCTTAAACTTTCTATAGTGAAGGAAGAGTTGTCAGTGGTGACACTGTTGTTATTAATTCCCAATTCATCATGGACCATTGCATGGATGACTGCATGCGACTACGACATGGTTCATGCCACCTGAAACTCATCACCCACTTTCATCAGCAACCAAACTTGTCTGCACGCTGTTCAACAAGGAGAGTTCTTGAATAGCATGATTGGATGTCTCAGCAATGGCAAATTGCTATAAAAGATTTTGAACACCTACTGCAGCTCATTTTCTGAACTTATTACTCCTCCCAAGAGGTAGAGTTAGTGATGGGGTAGGGCGGGGCAGATGCTTTCAGTTCACAGACCAGCACCAGCCTGTGGACCATGCTTTCCCTAACACTGTCCTTGACCACCAAAGGTCAAAGTGATCATTTAACAGTCACTTAGTCTCATCCCCACTTTGCAAGAGTGAAGCATTTGACTTAATTAATTCCTCAACCCAATAAAGGCCAAGATAGGCTTATTCCCTAAGGAAAATCAACAAGATGTGATGATCAAGGTGCATCTCCTATGCAGCATGGTATATGTATTAGATTTCTATGGCTCCTGTGACAAATAAATACAAACTCCATGGCTTAAAACAACACAAATTAATTTTCTTCCAGTTCTGGAGGCCAGAAGTCCAAAATCATTTTGGTCTCAAGGGGCTAAAATCAAGGTGTTGGTAGAGCTGATTTCTTCTGGAAGCTCCAGGAGAGAATCCCTTCCTTGCCTCCTCCTTTCATCTTCTAGAAGTTGCAGCACTCCTTGGTTTCCAGCCACATCACTCCCAAGCTCTGCTGCCATCATCTCATGACTTTCTCCAGCCTTTAACCTTCTTGGCTCCCTTTTACAAGGACCCTTTTGATTATAATTAGGGCCTACCATGTAAGGTAGGAGGCAGAGGTTGCAGTGAGTCAAGATTGTACCACTGCACTCTAGCCTGGGTGACAGAGCAAGACTCCATCTTAAAAAAAAAAAAAAAAAAAAGACAAAGGAAGAGGAGTGATTTATCCCGTTGGTAGAGAGTGTGACATCCGTTGGTCCCTGTGTGTCAGGTGGGATACGTGGCCACATGCCACTTGCTCACAAGGCAGCACAGTGCTGCATTCCTGTACCCTCTGGGCCCAAGTAGGGTATAAGGCAACCACCAAGGGGCTAGGTGCATAGGAGGCTGCCCTGAAAATCTACCTGTCACTGTAAGCTGGTCCTAGACTTGGGGAGGCATAGAAAGCCCATTCTGGTCTCATGTCTAATTTGCCTAATCCATTCCCCCTTTTTCCAGCAGGAAAACTCATATATTATCCCCTGCTGACTCTGCTGTCTCTTTTGTAATTGATTTAAAATAGGAGGGGACAAGGTGTGATTATACATCACCCTCAACATCCCAAAGAAAGAAATTTGGAGGAAAGGGGTAGTGAGCTTACTGTCAGTAGGGATGTGCAAGTAGAGACTGAATTAGTATATATTGGCTTTTTTTTAAAAAATGATGGATTAAATGGTATTGAGTTTCCCTAAAATGCTAACATTCTGTAATTTTTTTATGAGACTACCAATAGAAAAATCTGAGATAGTACACAGTATTTAAACTGGCACAAATACAGTAGCAGTTTTAGTCAAAGAATGATTTTCATGATTATATATACCCTGCAACCCATGTATTATAATAAATAGCACATCAACATGTTTTTTTTTCTTCTGATTCTGGCAGGACCATTATCAAGAGAAGAAAGGCTCTAATGACAATTCCCTGTATTTCTCTAAAAAGGCCTTTCATGTCTGGCCTCAAAGCAGATAGGGTGGAGGCGGGTCTGGCTGTGGATCTTTGTGTGGTCATCCTCCGGTGTGCTGTTCATCGTCTCTGCTCTGCTTGGTCCAAGGCTGGAAAAATGCCTTTCTGCCATGAGCCTTGGCTGGAAGCAGAGGCAGGGTGCAGGGGGAGATTTCACAGAGATAAAAGACAGACAGCAGGAGATGTGTGTCAAGTCACAATGACAAGGATCCCCTGAATGGTAGCAGGAAGGAAGCCTTGGGTCACCAATGTTCTTTGTGGGAAAATAAGAAAGAAAGAGCACTACATCCAGGGAAAGCAGAGTCATATTTTTTTCTCCTGGGCTTTTGGCCCTTTAAATACACATTCATCTTTATCCTCACAGCAACCCTGTGAAATAGGATGGTGACCCCATTTTATAGATGGACTAGTTGAGATACAGAAAAGATGAAATGATAAGTCATAGGTCCCCACAAAGAAATGTCTGAACTGGAGTTTGAACACAAGTCTGTGAGGTGCTAAAGCCAGTCCTGTTTTCACTGACTCAGGCTTGGCATAGAAGATTTTAAAGAAAATGTACTTTCTATGTTGCAGTTGGTTGAATAATGGCCAGCCCAAAGACATCCACATCCTAATCCCTGGACCTGTGAATTTTACCTTATGTAGCAAAAGGGACATTGAGGATGACCAAGTTAAAGATTTTAAGATGGGGACTTTTAGTAGAGATGTGGTTTCACTGTGTTAGCCAGGATGGTCTCGATCTCCTGACCTCGTGATCCACCCATCTCAGCCTCCCAAAGTGCTGGGATTACAGGCGTGAGCCACCGCGCCCGGTCATCACTCCTCTTCCTAAAGTTTGGAGCCAGCGACAGGCTACAGCCAGGCAGAAGCTTTTTCATCTAAACTTCTGAGAGTTCCTGTTATGCATGTCAGAGTAAGTAGCACAGTAAGGGAGGATGAAGTTCCACCTTCTGTGATTATCTTAAACCTTCCTTTATTGAGCCAAAATCTGCTTCCATTCCAATCTGTCCACTCTTCCCAGCTGAGCTCTCAGTTGCCATACAAGACAAGAAGTCAAGAACTATCAGCCCCACCACGGGCTTCATATCCCAGCAAAACTCAGTTCAAACCCGGGCCCTTGCCACTGGCTTATCATGTCTTCTTGAGCGAATTACTCTACTTTCCTGAGTCTCCACTTTCTCATCAGTAAAATGGGGTGATGTTGGTCCCTCCTTCATGAGGGTTATGCCAATTCACTGAGATAACCTATGTGAGGCATTTAGCCAGGCATATGGTAATAATTTCATAACAGTAGTTGCCAGTGTTACTGCCACATGGAATTAGTAAAAACATCATAATTCAATACACAAAGAGCTTTCCTACTCTGTGGAACTCCTCCTGGTGGCTGCTCTGAGAAATGCAAGAGGAAGGCCCGGTGCGGTGGCTCACGCCTGTAATCCCAGCACTTTGGGAGGAGAAGGCAGGCGGATCACTGAGGTCAGGGGTTCGAGACCAGCCTGGCCAACATAGTGAAATCCCATCTCTACTAAAAATACAAAAATTAGCCAGGCATGGTGGTGTGTGCCTTTAATCCCAGCTATTCGGGAGGCTGAGCCAGGAGAATCCCTTGAACCTGGGAGGTGGAGGTTGCAGCAAGCCGAGGTCACGCAACTGCACTCCAGCCTGGGTGACAGAGTAAGACTCTGTCTCAAAAACAAAAGAAAGAAAGAAAGAAAGAAAAGGTGGGGCTGTTTACAATTTTGCCGGGCGCGGTGGCTCACGCCTGTAATCCCAGCACTTTGGGAGGCAAAGGCAGGCGGATCACTGAGGTCAGGGGTTCGAGACCAGCCTGGCCAACATAGTGAAATCCCATCTCTACTAAAAATACAAAAATTAGCCAGGCAGGGTGGTGTGTGCCTTTAATCCCAGCTATTCGGGAGGCTGAGCCAGGAGAATCCCTTGAACCTGGGAGGTGGAGGTTGCAGCGAGCCGAGGTCACGCAACTGCACTCCAGCCTGGGTGACAGAGTAAGACTCTGTCTCAAAAACAAAAGAAAGAAAGAAAGAAAGAAAAGGTGGGGCTGTTTACAATTTTGCCGGGCGCGGTGGCTCACGCCTGTAATCCCAGCACTTTGGGAGGCCGAGGCGGGCGGATCACAAGGTCAGGAGATCGAGACCATCCTGGCTAACACTGTGAAACCCCGTCTCTACTAAAAATGCAAAAAATTAGCCGGGCGAGGCGGCGGGCGCCTGTAGTCCCAGTTACTCGGGAGGCTGAGGCAGGAGAATGGCGTGAACCCGGGAGGCGGAGCTTGCAGTGAGCCGAGATCGCGCCACTGCACTCCAGCCTGGGCGACTAAGCGAGACTCTGTCTCAAAAAAAAAAAAAAGAAAGAAAGAAAAGAAGAGCAAGAGAAAATACAGGACCCAAACTCCATCCTTTACCATCAACCTTGCTGGGGGAGATGTCACCAAAGAGAAGCACAGCACGCGTTCCTGTGTTCACACACTGTCATTTGTAGAACATGTTAACTCATTTATCAAATGCTTTTTTTTTTTTAACTGTTTACTCTGCTTCAAACTCTGCTAGGACCTGAAGCCACAGAGGTTAGACCTTCACAGATTCTTGCAGAACCCACAGACCTGGCAAAAACTTCAGTGTGTATCATATAGAATAGGCCTGGCCGGGCACGGTGGCATAATTCCAGCACTTTGGAGGGCCAAGGTGGGTGGATCACGAGGTCAGGAGTTCAAAACCAGCCTGGCCAAGATGGTGAAACCCTGTCTCTGCTAACACTAGGAAAATTAGCCAGGCACGGTGGCAGGCGCCTGTAATCCTAGCTACTTGGGAGGCTGATGCAGGAGAATTGCTTGAACCTGGGTGGCAGAGGTTGCAGTGAGCCAAGATCATGCCACTGCACTCCAGCCTGGGTGACAGAATGAGACTCTGTCTCAACAACAACAACAACAACAACAACAACAACAAAGCATAGGCCCTCAAGAGTCTCAGGAGGAACATCACTTACAGATGGTAGTCCCTGGAATATTCCCTGGATGATATTTTTTCCCCAGATTTACTGAGATATGACAGACAAATGAAAATTGTACATATTTGTGGTATACACTGTGATGCTTTGATACATGTATGCATTGTGAAATGATGACCACAATCAACCTAATTAACATATCCATCACCTCACATATTTATCTGTGTGTGTGTGTGTGTGTGTGCGCGCGCCTGTGTGTGTTGAGAACATTTAAGATCTATTGTCTATTTTTGGATAAAGACAATGTGGGTTGGGCGTGGTGGCTCATGCCTGTAATCCCAGCACTTTGGAAGGCTGAGGCAGGCGGATCACCTGAGGTCAGGAGTTCAAGACCAGCCTGGCCAACATGGTGAAACCCTGTCTCTACTAAAAATACAAAATTTAGCCAGTTTTGATGGCAGGCGCCTGTAATCCCAGCTATTTGGGAGGCTGAAGCAGGAGAATCGCTTCAATCCAGGAGGCGGAGATTGCAGTGAGCGGAGATCATGCCACCGCACTCCAGCCTGGGTGACAGAGTGAGACTTGGTCTCAAAAAAGAGAATATGTGGTACATATACACCATGGGATACTATACAGCCGTAAAAAGGAACGAGATCATGTCCTTTGCAGGGATATGAATGAAGCTGGAAGCCGTCATCCTCAGCAAACTAACACAGGAACCAAAAACAAACACTGCACGTTCTCACTCATAAGTGGGAGCTGAACAATGAGAACACATGGACACAGGGAGGGGAATGACACACACCAGGGCCTTGGGTGGGGGCGAGGAGAGGGAGAGCATCAGGACAAATAGCTAATGCATGCGGGGCTTAGTACCTAGGTAATAGGTTGATGGGTGCAGCAAACCACCGTGGCACACGTTTACCTATGTAACAAACCTGCACATTCTGCACACGTATCCAGAAACTTAAAGTAAAATTTAAAAATTTTTTTTAAAACACTGATTCTCTATTTTCAAGTATATAATACATGGTGACTATATTAACTATAAGCACCACACAGATCTCCAGAATGTATTCATCCTGTCTAACTGAAAATTTGTATCCTGCTGTCAATACCTCCCCACTTTCCTCCACCCCCAGACCCTGGAAATCATCACTCTACTCTCTGCTTCTAGGAGTTTGACTTTTTTAGATTCCACACATAAGTGAGATCATAAGATATTTGTCTTTCTGTGTCTGGCCTATTTTGTTTAGCATAATGTCTTCCAGGTTTATACATGTTGTTGCAAATGACAGGATTGCCTTCTTTTTAAAGGCCATTATATATATATTTCACACTTTCACATTTTCTTTATCCATTCATCCATCATTGCTAGACACTTATGTTGATTCCATATCTTGGCTAGGAGTGGGAATTTGAACTGAGCTTTGAAAGCTAGCTAGAACTTGGATGTGTGCTATATCAGTTATTTATACCACAAATAGTGCTGTGCTGTGTAACAAGCCAGTCCAAAACTCAGTTGCTTAAAAAAAAAATAAGCATGTATCTTTGCTCATAAATCTGTACCTTGATTGGGTGGCTACATTGATCTTGGCTGTCATTTTCATATATCTTGGTGTTGGCCGGCAGTCAGACAGTCTAGGATGGCCTTGACTGGGATGTTCTGAGTAACACAACACTTATCCACCTGCTTTTCAATCTCCAGCAGGATCGTGTAGAGATAGTCTCCAGGGAATCACAGAGGAACAAAAGTGACAGCAAGCTGCAACGTGCAAGCATTTTTCAAGATTCTACTTGTGTCACATTTGCTAATATCCTGTTGCCATCCAAAATTATTTGGCCAAGCCCAGCATCAAAAGAGAAGACCCTGCAAAGTTGCAGAGCACAGGGAAAGGAAAAGAATGGAGGCTGTCAATAAAATCAGTCTGCACAGGAGGAATCAAGCGAACAGCCAGAGAAGGCTGGATGAGAAATGAGGGTAGGGAGAAAGAACTCTTCCTCTCCTATCTCCACCAGAGCACACATCAACCAACACAATAGTGGCCATTTCCGGAGCATCCGTAGTGTTCCAAGCATGGCACCAGACACCCAGCAACATTATCTCATTTCAGCTACACAATACCCTACAAGTAAATATTCCCATTTCACAGATGAGAAATCGAGGTGCAGACAAAATAAATTGCAAGCTTAAGGAATGGAAGAGTCAGGATTGAAACCCTGGCCTGCCTGGCACAGTGGTTCATGCCTGTAATCCCAGCACTTTGGGAGGTCGAGGCGGGCAGGTCCCTTGAGCCTAGGAGTTCAAGATCAGCCTGAGCATTTTTTGTAGAGACCCAGTCTCTACAAAAAATACAAAAATTAGCTGGGTGTAGTCCCAGCTTCTTGGGAGGCTTGCTTGAACCCAGGAAGCAGAAGTTGCAGTGAGCCAAGATCACATCACTGCACTTCATTCAGCCTGTGCAATGGAGAGAGACTCAGGAAAAAAAAGGAAGAGAGGGAAGGAGGGAGGGAGGGAAAAAAAGAAAAGAAAAGAAAAAAGAAGAAACCTGTCCTGACAGACAGACACAAAACTTCGGCCACCTCCCACTACCTTTCACACCATTAGGAATGGATGGGGAGATTAAAGATTGGACCCAGATGTCAAGACTAAACACTTACCCTTTTTTCCACCTTTCATAGAGGCTTATCACCTTATATCAAGCCTCGCTTTATTCCAGAGCTTGCTTTTCTCACCACTACCACAATCCTCCCTGTACTCATTCCCTTCACTTAGGCATCCTTATTTGAGCTTAATTAGGTTTGCACTAAGTTCATGAGTTTCTGTAAACTTAATGGGCTCTAAAGAGAAAATAGAGATCTTTCTCACCAGGTGTTTATCTCCTTCCCAAGTTGTCCCCATTGCGCTTTCAGCTTCATTTTAAGTTCCATCTGGTTAATGGGTGCAGGTGAGATTGAGCAAGGAACTGCATGCCCTCCCCACCATGCCCCCAACTTTGCCCCCACCCACAGCACACCCAGATGTTCCCTACTCCCCTGGCAACAACATGGGAATGAAACGAGAGACTTTTAGAGACCAGCCTAGGCCCCAAATGAGTCAAATCTATCTCACAATATCTCATCCTAGATATCTTTGCAGAGGGCAGGAAGAGCACGATGTTTCTTGAGTAACTACTATGTGCTAAGCACTGCACCTGCACTCCCAGTCATTCCATTAAGCGAGGTCATAGTGCATGGGTTCTGGAGTCAGTTCACCTATCCAGACTGCTCATGAAGGATGCCTCTGAGCCTCAGTTTTCACATCTGAAGCTCAAGGTAAACATAGTACTCCCCACCTCAAAAGTCACTGTGGGGATTAAATGCATTTATATTTGTAAAGCACTTAGAACAGTTTCTGGTTCAAGATAGGACTCAATAAATGTCTGTCACCATTATTATGACTATTATTTCTATTATCCCCATGACAATTCTTGAAAATGGACATATGCCTCATTAAAAGCTAAGAAAATAAACTTTTAGAGGTAAAGAAATAACCCATGAGAAAAGTAATCATTAACAATAAGGTTTGAACTTTCTCTGCCAGAGAAGTCCCTTCTCTGTCCACCATGTTACCATCTACCTCCCTCTTAATGGAATAGGCAAGCATAAAGGAAGTGGTCTTTACTGGAACAAGCCAAATCCTTTCTAAGGCAAAGGCAGAAAAGAGCTCCCAGGAAGTGGCCTATGGAAGGCAAAGATGCTGACAGTCTTTATCCTCTGCCCCCAGGGAGGCCACTCAGTGCCCAATTTCAGGGCATGTGAGTCCCCTTTCTCCTCAGTGTGAGCATAAACAAAACGGATCACTAACCTGGAATGCTCTTCATAAGCAGAGGTGTAGCCAGTTCTTCCTGAGGCTCAGAGAAGGTTTTGTGGATAAGGGACCATTGGCGTGGGCTTTAACGGATGGGGAAAGTTCACAGGAAAATGGGGAAGAACAGAGAGCCCCAAAGCAGAAATGCAAAGGACCAGAAACATGAGAGTTTTGGGCTTATCCCCAGGTGGATAAAGAAACTGGCTAGTACAGAGAGAAAATAAAACAATAAGGGCTGTGGAAATGGTGGGCAATTCTGAAGGGCTTCTAGTGCCAAGAAAAGGCATTTGGGCTTCATTCTGCACACAGCAGGGAGCCATTTGGGATTTTTAAGCAGGTAGGTGACATTATCACAGCTGGGATTTAGAAAGTTCAGTCCATGGAGATTGACTTGAGGAGGCTGATATTAAGAGGAAAATTAACTTGGGGGCACCTCTTACAGGGAGGTAGCAAACCCAGCACTTCACACCTGTAATCCCGCTGAGCTTTCCCAGTGATATTAGAACAGGAGTCCACAAACTATGGCCCATGGGCCAAATGCTGCCTGCTGTCTGCTTTTGTAAATAATAATTTTTAAAACTATAGCCACCATCCATTTGTTTATGTAGTGTCTATAGTTACATTCATAGTACAACAGCAGAGCTGAATAATTGCAACAAAGATTATCTGGCCTGTAAATCCTAAAATATTTATGAACTGGCCCTGTATGGAGAAAGTGTTTGCAATACTTTTGTTAGAGGGAACTACTATCCCCATTCAATGCATGAGAAAACTGAGGCTTTCAGAGGGGAGGTGACTTGTCCAAGGTTATACAGCTTAAAAGTAGAAGCAGTGAAATGGACGAGGAAGCCTGTAATGGTCCTACGGCAAAACCAGGCAGGCATCCGGGATGCCTGACCCCTAATCCATTGCAACAGCCCATTTGGCAGCATCCTCTTCCCTCCCACACCACCCACCGCTGCAGCCAGCCAGGAGGACTCAGGCGCCTCTTTGTCAGCCAGAGCCCTTGCTCTGGTCCCCAAACCAGCATCAAATGACTAATTTAAAACTTAATGCTTCCACCATGTCCATCCAGGCTGCCCCTTCTTCAGCTTATCACATCCTATTCAAATCCAAAATAAATTATTTCGGCTCTGTAGCCTTTGGATGAAGAAAAAAATGAAATTAAAAATGAAAAAGGAAGGAGGAAAAGCTTTGAAGGGACAGCCTGCCTCCATCCCTCGCCCACAGGTCCAGGCCTCTTTTCTAAGCCCATGCTGATAACCTCCAGGGGATACTGAGCTCTGGAGGCTGTGAGGACAAAACCACACATTTTTTTAGACCCTAGGCTTTCCATAGGTGACAGAACATCGAGATGCAAAGGTTTTAGGCAAGAATTTGTACTATATCTCCCTCCAGTTAGGTAGAGTACTGGAGAATTCTGTGGGTCAGAATCCCATGTCTTTAGGGAGTAGAATTGCTGAGGAGGGAAAGGGGTTATGCAGATTGATAATCATTCACTTATTCTTTAAGTATTTCTTATTCACCTGCTGTACATATGCCAGGTGCTGGGCTTTAACAGAGGAACCCCGCTGTGTGCCCATTCTCATCAAACCACTGGGCCCATTGCATTTCACAATTGGCAAGGCCCTTTCTGCTCCCTCCTAACTAGAGCCTCCAATAATTCTCTGAGGCAAGGTGGGGATAATATTATTAAAAGCTACATTTTATAGATGAGGAAACTGAGACTCAAAGAGGTAAAAGGACCTACCCAAAGCCACACGGTAGGCAGGTAGCAGATCTTGTCAAATTTGTCTCACATCAGAGATCCTGGCAGAATAATGTAGTGGTTTAAAGCCTGGCTAGGCTTACCTGGGTTCGCTGGTTGTATAATCTTGGGAAACTTTTTTTAACTTTGTTAAACCTCACTTTGCTCATCTCTGAAATGGGAAAAATAATGTCAATCTCATGAGGTCATTATGGGGACTAAAATAAACAATTTTTTAAAGTTGGTGCAATGCCTGCTACATGGAAAGTTTTCAGTGAAAAACTGCTTTGTCTGCTATTGATGTTGCTATTGTTGTTGGGTAAGAATGATAGGAGGGTGAAGGGGAGGAACAAGACAAGGGGGAAGAGGGAGAGGGGAAGGGAAAGGACAATGATGGTTATTTGGCACCACAGCCTGACTGCAAATGGTCTCTTCACACAGCCCTTACTCCTGCTAAGTTAAAAAAAAAGACACATGTTGTGGTCTTGGCTATACCACGGACTTCTTCCACGAACTTGGACAAACCCTCCCACCTCTCTAGTTTTCCCACCACAAGTGAGGGAGATGGACAAGAAAATCTCCATGACCCCTTCCCCTCATTCCTGGTAAACTTGCTGGGAATTTAAGTGTCCATAACTAAGAGAGGAGAGACCCAGGCCCCAGGTGGAAGAAGACCAGAGAGGAGCCTTCGGCAAGGCAGATGCCTTGTAAATTGAATGCCTCCACTGCCAGTAAAAGAGACACTCCCCTCTAGCCCCAGGAAGCCTGGTGGTTTCTCTTCTGCATTCTCTGAATCAAGAGGGATGGATGTCAATAGCGAAAGCTGGAGAGGCAGATCCAAATGTGCTGCAAGTGTCCTCAGCATCCTACAGTGACTTTAGGAGTTTAACAGCCAAAGAGCATCCTTGGGAGATTTGAGGGAATCACTAGAATTTCAGGAGATTTTTCAGGAGCACACATGGTAGAAGCTGGCTTATTGGACCCCAGCAGCAGCCAAGGACGTCTTCTCCACTCTGGCTCTTGCTTTGAGCTGCTGTGATCTTCACTCCCACATGGGTGGGCCAGGCTCAGAGACCTCTGTAATCAGATGGGACAATCCAGGTGGAAAGAATGCCTAAGACCCAACTAGGGGCTTTTGCCATTGCAGTATGTCTGGGGAGGTCTGCAGATGGGAACCAAGACTCAATGCAATGACAGGTTGATATCCAGCAGTTATGCAATGAGGATAAGAGGTCAAATGTATCCACCTCTCCAGCCTCACTTTCCTTATGCCTTAGGCGCTCAGCACTGCTCCTGGTGCATATTAATGTATGCACCAGCTAAGTTGTAGCTTTTGCATTATTTCATTTCCCAACTCCCTCAGGATGCCCTGAAAGTCCTGGGAGGTATCTTTCTTCTGAAGACATGCCCTCAGGATAGGCCCTCCCCACAGCCCGATGTCCAAGCAGAATAGCCACCATCTCCTCCTCTCAGGGGGACGATGGGCATGACTGAGGCCTCCTGGCTGGGTAAATCCCGGCTGCCTCCAGCTTTGCCTCTGTGGATTGTAGAAAGGAAAAAAGGCCTTTTGGAGTCTGACCGCCCAGGGTTAGATCTCAGTTCTACCACCCCTGTTCCGTATGACTTTGAGCAAGTTCATGAAACTCTCGAAGCTCAGCCCCCTCCTCTGCACAATGGGGATAACAAACCCCACAAAACAGGCTTGTTGTAAGGATTGAAAACCACAGGTTGGTTAGTTATTGGGAGGTTTTGTTTCTATTTTTAATTTTTTGCTTGCTTATCATGTGTGAGGTAGTATGCTAAAGGATCAAATGTATTCGCTCATTTAATCCCTGCCTCACCTCATGAGTGAGATCCCTTTGTCTTTGTTTTACACGGCAAGATTACTGAGGCCCCGTGGGAACCAGTGACTTGCCCTGGGTCACTTGGCTAGGGAGGGACATGTCAAGCCCAGCTTTGGAAACAAACCTCAGCTCAGACACTCTGCTCTTTGGCTTTCTGTTTGAACGCACTTTCTTCATGCCAGGCCTGAAATGGTAGGGATTATCATCACTGCCTTACAACCAGGGCCTCTGGAGCCCAGAGAGGTGAAGGGCCAACTCAGAACCACACAACGCAATTCCTGTGTGTCCTTGCTGGAGGCAGAGCAGTGTGGCTGACCCCAGTGCCTGGGTTCGGCCATGACCTCCACCTGCCTCTCCTTGTAATGCTCAGTTATTCGAAAAGTAAGAAAGAAAAAACTTCACTGAATGTTTAGCAGAGATGAAACTGATTGAAGACATGGCATTGGCATTAAATTGTGGATCCAGCAGGGCTGGCGGTCCCCTCCTCCCCCTGGCACACTCTGGCCCCCTTGCCTGCCTCTGGGCCAGCCTCTGACAGCTTGTCAGGAAAGGCTTTTCTGCACTTGGGGCGACTTGCTAATGGGCTGATTATGCAGCTGGTGTGACCGAAGAGGCAGTAAGGAAGCACCTCATCTCAACCTCCAAACCTCTACCAGGAACTTTCACCCTAGGCCAGGCATGGGCTGGGCCCTCCAGTAGCAGGTGAGATGGGGGTCTGGGTGACCTTCTCTCACCTGTACCATTTTGCAATTGGCACTCTCACATAAGGCAGGCAGCCTGGTATTAGGAAAGGACCTAAGCTTAAGCTCCAAGAGGCCCAAATCTAAACCCAGCTCTGACACTTTACTAGCTGTGTGGTCTTAGACAAGTGGCTTGCCTTCTCTGAGCCTTGGTTTTCTCCTCTGTAATGCAAGACTAATCATGGTACCTACTATATAAGGCTCTTACAAAACACAAGTGGGTTTATGAACAAAGATTTAAACTTGATTTCAGGCATCTTGAGTCTAATGGGTTGGTAGAGATGTAGAGAGGCTGGGCACTATGGCTCATGCCTATAATCTCAGCAATTTGGGAGGCCAAGGCAGGCGGATCACCTGAAGTCAGGAGTTCAAGACCAGCCTGACCAACATGGACAAACTCTGTCTCTACGAAAAATACAAAATTAGCCGGGCGTGGTGGCGCATGCCTGTAATCCCAGCTACTAGGGAGGCCGAAGCAGGTGAATCGCTTGAACCCGGGAGGCAGAGGTTGCGGTGAGCTAAGATCATGCCATCGCACTCCACCATGAGCAACAGTAGTGAAACTTTGTCTCAAAAAAAAAAAAGCAATTAATTTTTTTTTTTTTTTTTTTTTGAGATGGAGTCTTGCTCTGTCACCCAGGCTGGAGTGCAGTGGCCGGATCTCAGCTCACTGCAATTCCACCTCCCGGGTTCACGCCATTCTCCTGCCTTAGCCTCCCAAGTAGCTGGGACTACAGGTGCCCGCCACCACGCCCGGTTAATTTTTTTTGTATTTTAGTAGAGACGGGGTTTCACCGTGTTAGCCAGGATGGTCTCGATCTCCTGACCTCGTGATCCGCCCGTCTCGGCCTCCCAAAGTGCTGGGATTACAGGCTTGAGCCACCGCACCCAGCTGCAGTTAAAATTTTTAAAAAGGCTAGGCGCGGTGGCTCATGCCTATAATCCTAGCACTTTGGGAGGCCAAGGCAGGTGGATCACTTGAACTTAGGAGTTCAAGACCAGCATGGGCAACATGGTGAAACCCTGTCTCTGCTAAAAAATACAAAAATTTAGCCAGGCATGGTGATGCCTGCTTGTAGTCCCAGCTATTTGGGAGGCTGAGGCAGGAGAATTGCTTGAACTCAGGAGGTGGAGGTTGCAGTGAGTTGAGATGGTGCCACTGCACTCCAGCCTGGGTCATAGAGTGAAACTCTGTCTTAAATAAATAAACAAATAAAACAAGAAAATGGTAGCTCTGAAGGAAATTGAGAGAGGAAAAAGGCGAATTGATGGGTGATGTCCTCAGCTTTCCTTTCTGATGGCCAAGACATTGGCCTCTGTGGCCAAAAGGAGGGAAGAGGGAAGAAGCTGCGTACAGGTAAGGAGCCGGCGTTCACTAGACACTTACTCCAAGCCGAGCATTCTGTGGATGTTACCACTGGACACTCAATGCCCTCAGCGGCCACAGGAAGCAGGTTTAATCATCTCCATTTTGCAGATGAGGCAAGTAAACATCAGAGAAGAGGACTGTTCTGGTGAGACGACATCATTAGACCATAACACCACGATTCAAACCCAAGTCTACCGACTCTAAATCCTAGCCTCCACCCTCTGTCTCATGACCCCATGGGCCACCAAGCCAGCTGCCTTCAGGACACCAGGGTGGGAACCCAATTCTGAGGCAGATACCTGCTGTCCTGGATGCCTGAAGACAGGCCAGGAAAGGGATATTCAGGGTGGAGGTGAGGACAAAGGGGCCAGGCAGGAAAAAGGGGCCCCTGTTGCCTATAGAGGAGAGGAGAAAAGGGACAGTGAATATAACCATTAGAGACCCATGGGAAGGGAGTCAGCAGACTAAGTCTCTTCCCCTCTCTGAGCCTCACATTCCTCTTCTTACACCAGGTGCTCACAATAGCTGTCTCATCAGCATCAAATGAGATGGTGCCCGGTGCTCTGCCCAGAGCCAGGTACACAAACGGCGCTCAGTCATTGTCCGCTGTCCTCCATGGACGCATGCCACCTCCTTGAGAGCACCCGCCTCGAGGAGCTCCGTGTGTGCAGTGCGTGGGAGTCTGAGCGTGGTGTGTGAGTGTGGGACGCCATTGCCCTCACATGTGTTGGGGTGAAAGTGTCATCTACTCTCAGGATGCCTTAGGGCAAAAAAGAAAAAGTACAAGGGGGGCTAGGAAGAGAAAAGGGAAAGTTGAGAGACTCACAGGAAAAGAAATGGAAAACATCCACCAACTCTCTGCACCTCTCTCCCTGACCCTGTCTCTGTGTGTGTGTTCGTATGTTTGTCTTTCTCGCCCCACCCTTTTCTCTTTCTTTCTCTTTGAGTCTCTCTCACTGTCTCTTCTTCCTGTTTCTCTGTCTCTTTCTCTGTCTCTTTGTCTCTCCATCTCTCACTCACCCTCCTGCCCTCTTTCTCTGTCTCTCTCTTGCTATTTCTCTGTCTCTCTGTCTCTCTGTCTGTCTCCATCTCTGTCTCTCTCTCCCCCACTACCCTCTCTCTCACTCACACACACACACTCACCCTCACATCCACCCAGCACACAGTCTCCTTTGTACATCCACATGCACAGCCCTCATGTTTATAGGCACAGCCTCTTAAACACTCCTTGATCTCTCCAAATATTCACACTCCTGCCCCACATATCATCAAACCCACATGTCACTCAATTACATGTCCACTTTTGGGAGCACCAGTCCATCTACACCCCATCATTCTCTTGCAACACACATAATGGAGCACCTGCAGGGGCTCAGGTGCCATGCTGGGAGGATGGCAGTGATGGAGCTCACAGTCTGCTCATATGAAAACAAGCAGCACTTCTTCCTGGCCCCCGATGTTTCCTGCCAATGATAAGGGTGCAATGAGTGTAACTCTTGGCTTCTCTATTCCTTGTCTCTGTCTGCCCAGGGGACCTGCAGAGATTCTTGATAGCTGATTTGTGAATTGGAGAAGAGACACTGAGCACACTCATATCAGCTCAGATCAGCTCAGCCTTCCTTCTTGAGAACAAGCTTATGCTGAGAGTGCAGTTCTCCTGTGCCCCTTCCTGCCCAAAATCCTGCCTGAGTGGACTGCCATGTTGAAAGGCATGTCCCCCACACTATTGAGTTGCCTCTGAGATACCAACAACATACACATCGATCCATCCATCCATCCATCCAAACAATTTGTGCCCCCCCACCACCACCTTACACACACACATATCTCCTTTGTCATCTAAACCCACTCTCATGAACAATCCATTCCACTTATTTAGCCTCATGCCAATACATATGTCTGCCATCCTCCATGCACCCAAGCCCACACACCTCTCTCTACATTCCCTTCCCTGCATACCTTCCCATGCCCTCCCCAACAAGACTATCCCCCTGGGAGCTCACTGCAAGTCATCCCACTGCCAGTGCAGGCAAAACCAGGTCATGTCACAAAGGAATTTTGCCCAACCCTTGAGATTTTTTACTCTGCTCACAGATAACTAACAGGACCATCTTCCCAGCTAATCGGGAAAGAAATCTGGTGGGTTCAATTGCTGCTGATATGCATTTAAATGGCTGCATCTAAGAGGGAAATCTAAATGAGAGCTGAAGGGAGGCTGGGACACTGGGGGAAATCATGCTGTAATAACTGTGTGAGGCGAAGCAAATCAACAGAAAGCTGTACACTCGCTTGGGGAGATAGAGAAGACTACTGTAACACGTGTACTCAGAAACTTATTGGAATCTTTGCACTTTTAATATAATGGCATTAGTGTCACAGTTCTTTATGTATAACTTCACCCGCCACACATAATAAATGAAACACTATCTCCCAGTGCGTTCAGTGCTTGGATGTGGGTACAGGGAGAGGTTATGTACTCAATGATCTCTTTCTGAGTCTGAGTGATAGCGTGCAGCCCTGAAGTGCAGAGTCAGACTGCACTAGAAGGCAGAACAGATCTAGTTCAAAGCCTGACTCTGCACTTACACACTAGGTGACCTTGGGTCAATTACTTAAGTCTGGAAATGTCCACGTCCTCATTGGTAAAATTGAGACAATGACACATACACCCCAGGGCTGAACTAAGGATTTAATAAGTTACATAAAAACACTCAGCTAATAATATACACTTTATTTAATAAATGTCATTATTAGGCTTGGGTTTGAATCCTGCCTCCAATATTTAATAATTGAGCGTCATCAAGTTCATTGTCTAACCTCCCTGCTCCTCAGTTTCCTCACTGTAAGATGGAGATAACAGTTTTTTCTCAGTGAATACATACAAAGTGCTTAGAACAGCATCTGCACTTTGCACATGCTCGATTCAAGTTCATTTTCATCATCATCACCACCATAAGTCAAAGGTGCTGAAGTTTATTGAGCATCTAATATATGGTGCCTGAGGGATAGAAGAAAGGGAACTGTTGATTCAATTCTGCATCTCATTCATTAGGCAATTCTAACCATAACTCAACCTTTGAGAGTTAAAATTGAATCTTGTCTCAATAGTGTCACCTCCTTCTCTAAGCATGGCGTGACCTCAGAACAAAAGTCTTGCATTGGACTTAAGACCCACAGCGTGCATCTGGAAAGTATCTAGGAAAAATCCTTCTAAGCAGAAGGAACAGCAGTGCAAAGGTCACAGGAAGGAAGAGAAAAGCATTTCTTTGCATCTGGAGTGTAATGCACAGGCAGGAAGCAGCAGGACATGAGGCAGAGGCAAGCAAGAGGCCAGATCACAAAAGGTCTTAGAGGCAGTCCTCAGGAATGGAAACCCATGGTGGGTGAATTGAGGGGAGAAGTGCTGGGACCTGATTTACATTTTTTTATTGAGATGTAATAGTTGTACAAATTTATGAGACACATGCTACTTTGATACGTGTATAGAATGTGTAATGATCAAATCAGAGTACTTAGGATATCCATCACCTCTAACATTGATCATTTCTTTGTTTTGAGAGCATTTCAAATCTTCTTTTCTAGTTATTTTGAAATATACGGTACATCGTTGTTAACTATAGCCATCCTACTGTGCTGTTGAATCCTGGAAATGAGAACTATGTCATTAGGTGATTTCATAGTGCTGTGAACATCACAGAGGGAACTCACACAAGCCCAGATGGTATAACCTACTACACACCTAGGCTACATGGTATGGCCTATTGCTCCTAGGCTACAAACCTGTATACCATGTTACTGTGCTGAGTACTGTAGGCAATTACAACAAAACGGTATTTGTACATCTAAACATAGAAAAGGTACAGTAAAAAATATGGCATAAAAGATAAATAATGGTATACCTGTCTAGGGCACTTAACATGAATGAAGCTCACAGGACAGGAAGTTGCTCTGAGTGAGTCAGTGAGTCGGTGGTGAGTGAATGTGAAGGCCTAGGACATTACTGCACACTACTGTAAACTTTATAAACGCTGTTCACTTAAGCTATGCTAAATTTATTAAAGTATCTTTTTCTTTCTAAGAAAATACATTTTCTGAGATTATCTTTATTGGTCTACACACATTTTTAATTTTTTTAACTTTTTGACTCTTTTGTAATAACACTTAGCTTAAAACAAAAACACTTCATATGGCTATATAAAAAATATTTTCTTTCTTTATACCCTGATTCTCTAAGCTTTTTTCTACTTTTAAAATTTATTTATTTTTTTTTTTTTACTTTTTACACTTTTCTGTTAAAAACTAAGACACAAACACACACATTAGCCTAGGCCTACACAGGGTCAGGATCATTAGCCTCACTATCTTCCACCTCCATATTCCCACTGGAAGGTCTTTAGGGGAAATAACGTGCATGGAGCCATTATCTCCTATAACAATGCCTTCTTCTGGAATACCTCCTGAAGGACCTGCTTGAAGCTGTTTTACAGTTAACTTTATTTCAATAAGTAGAAGGAGTACCATCTAAAATAGCAATAAAAAGCTAGGATAGTAAACATATCAACCAGTTACAGTCATTTATTTTCATTATCAAGTATTATGTACTATATGTAACTGCATGTGCTATACTTTTATATAAGTTTGCTTACACCATCATCACCACAAACATGTGAGTAATGCCTTGCACTACAACATTACGGTTACATCCATCGCTAATCAAAACATTGTTATGTGGTGCATGACTGTGTTTTAAAAGTAGAGCTAATAGGATGTACTGATCAAACGTGAGATAGAGACATGAGAGTGGCTGCTAAGGTTTGAATGGTTTTCCTCCAAAATTCAGGTGTTGCCAATGTGAAGGCATTAAGAAGTGGAGCCTTTAAGAGATAATTAAGTCATGAGTTCTCCCTTGTTAATGAGATTAAGGCCCTTACATAATAGAAGAGGCTTCATGCTGCATGCAGGTAACTCGCTAGCTTGCCCTTCCACCTTCTTCCATGTGAGAGCACAGCAAGAAGGCCCTCACCACGTCTAATGCCAGTGCCTTGATCTTGGACTTCCCAGCCTCCAGAGCTGTGACAAATAAATGTCTTTTTTTTATAAATTACCCAATCTCAGGTATTCTGTTGTAGCAGTACAAAATGGACTAAGACAGTGGCCGAAAGCATTTAATGAAAACAAGCGGATTTGAAGTATGCTTTCCAGTTGTTTGCTTGGGTTGTTTGCTGGTTGCAGTGCAATGAGACTCCTCCCTGCTCTCCACAATCCTTCAGGAAAAGTTCTGCATGCCACAATCTTATGTGTATGTTTGCACAGGCAAAAACTGAGGAGAAAGGGCCATCATCTCCATGCATGACAGGGATGCTTCTTAAATATAAAAAAGCAAAAAGAACTCCAAGAACAAGAATTTGTGGGAGACAAGAAATCTAAGCCAGAAGTGGTGGTAAAAATATAAGTTCCTAAGATATCTGCACAATCTTGAGGAGATGTTTGAACTCCTATAAAGTCTGTAATGAGAATCTAAGCCAAATGTATCTACATATCAAGGGATCAAGAAATCTCAGCTCACACCTCAATATGCATATGTATATAAAAGACTACAGAGAAGGAAATATGCCAAACTATTAAGAGGTGGTTGTACAATTATGGATTATCTCCTTTTTTGTCCTCGTTTTTCTCTAAGTTTTCTAAATTGGCAACAGCAACTATATTTTATAATCGGAAGAAATGTATTAGAAGTAAAAGTCATGAAGTGGAATTCCATAAATAACTGAACTCCTGGCATGCATCAAGTATATAAAAGGACAAGGCAGGCTTCTCCCTGTTCCAGGCAATACATTTCTAATAGTGCAGCTTAAGGTGGCCAGTAGCATATAATAGAGTTGGGGACACTATCAATGCAAATATCTATGTATCATTGACAGGTACAGAGTCTTAGCTGTATTTCCCTGCCATACAAAGCCTGTGCTGCTGGTGTTTAGATATCAGCACAGGATTTTCAGTTATCCCCATGATGTTTAATTTTGTAGGATTCAATCTCAAATCATAAGCTGCTGAGATCTTTTGTGCATCCTGAGCCCGTCTTCCAAAACATTCCCTGACCCGTCCAGAATCCTGCTCTGGAAAACTAGATATCCATGCCATCCACATCTCCTTTTCTTCATTCAGTTATAATGTCTAACACTCACTAAGCACATTCCATGGGTCAGTGTTTTAAGAGTTTTACATGTATTAGCTCATTTAATCCTCACAACAGCCCTACAAGATAGGTGCTTTCATCATCCCTATTTGACAATGAAGAAAATGAAGCATCCAGTGGTTAAACATCTTGTCTAACATCTCAAAAAAATAAAGTGTCAGGGGCAGGATTTGGCTCCATGTTCTATCCAGCCTCTCACGGGGTTTTTAAGGGCCAGGATCTCTGATAATAAGACGCAGGAATAAGCACCTACCTTCAGACAGCTTAGCGGATCCTGCAGTTAAATGTAGTTGAACACTATAGGCACTTTGCTGGCTCTCCTACTGTGGGACCTTGGGCAAGCTACTTACTCTGTTCTTTGGTTTCCTCATCTGTAAAAGAAGACGGAAAATAATGTCTACCTTACGGAGTTGTTGGGAGGGTTAAGTGAGCTAACACAAGTAAGGTACTTAGAAGAGTACCTTGCATGTAATTAGTATTCAGTTAATGTTAACTATTAATTATTACTATTAGAGTAGGATATAGGGAGGCACAAAGAGAGAAATAAATACTCATTGCTCTTAAAAGCAGTCAAGAGGACTTTAGACGCCAGGTGCAGAGGCTCATGAGTATAATCCTAGCACTTTGGGAGGTCAAGGCGGGTGGATCACCTGAGGTCAGGAGTTCGAGACCAGCCTGGCCAACATGGCAAAACCCCGTCTCTACTAAAAATACAAAAATTAGCCAGGTATTATGGCATGCATCTGTAACCCCAGCTATTTGGGAGGCTGAGGCAGGAGAATCGCTTGAATCTCGGCTGGCAGAGGTTGCAGTGAGCTGTGATCACCCACTTCACTACAGCCTAGGCAAAAGAGTGAAACTCCGTCTCAGAAAAAAAAAAAAAGAGGATTTTAGAGAGGTGCAGAAATATGAGTATTGAAAGAGATGGCCTTTTCTATAAGTAAGCAATGCGGGAGGGCTCTGGCTTTGCAGGCAATGGGCCAAGAGGAGCCAGTGCCTGGAGGCATGAGGGAATAATACAGTGGTTATGTCCTCACTCCCCATGGGCATTTAACCATATGGTATTGTTTTCTTTCCACTCAGGAAATGGGAGCAGCCTCCACTGCTTACCTGTACAAACCACCTTAATTTGTGGCCTCTAGGGTGGAAGGTAATGGAAGACTTTCCAGGTTTTAGCTCTGTTAGCGCAGGAAGAGCACAAACTTTGGCTTCAAAGAGAAAAGGCATTTGAAAGGCTTATGAAAAGGCTTATGAGCCTTCTTGTACATCAAACGTGCCTTACAAAGCAACATTTTGATGAGTTAAGTGCAAATGAATCAGAAACACAAGGATTAAATTTCCCTTGAAATACACATAGGTCTAAAGATTGAGGGGAAATTGCCTGGCAAAACGTGTTTTGGGTTAAACACTGGAAAGTAGTTCACACCGGTTCCTGTCTGTTACTCCCCCTCTATTATTAGTGTAAGTAACAACAACAATAATAGTAGCAACATTGCTTGATATAATTTTAGCTCTTTCATGGCCTATGGGACTCTTCTGTGTAGGTACATAACAAACTAAAATACAATGATAGAAGTAGAAACCCATACAAGGAGCTAGCATCTGCAGCAGAGACTGGCTATCTTTCCATTAAATCAGCTTCACTTTCCTCCTTGGCTCACAGTTGGACTACATCTCCTAGGCTGTGTTTCAGCCAATGGACTATGGCCAAAAGCAGGGAATGCCCCTTCCAGGCCTGGCCTATAAAAATCCCCCATGTGTTCCTCTGTTCTCTCTTTCTCCACCTGCCAGCTGGACACTGATGCTCAAGGCAATCTTGGAGGTCACGTGTTGAAGATGACAGCATCTTTGCCAATCCCACTGCCAGTGGACTTTATGTGAACACAAAATAAACTTCTATTATGTGAATCCACTGAGGTCTCAGGACTTCTCTGTTACAGCAGGTAGTGTCACCGTAACCTAGATAGATAAAGAAAAGCCCACATGGGTAGGAAGAACTTTGGATCATAAATCAAGACAATTGAGTTCTATTCTCTGCCTCAAATATGCTGTGTGGTGCTCTGAGCAAGTCCATGTTCTCACCCTTTGGGTCTCAGTTTATTCACTGGTCAAATGAGATATTAGATTAGGCAATTGCTGAAGTCTAGTTCCAGTGTTTAAAATTAAATGATTCTAAATAACAACTTGCAACTTGAGTTCTATTTTAGTCAACAAAGGTTTAAAACAAAACCTACTAATTGCCAGGCATTGGGGCTACAGAGTTAAATAAACCCAGGCATTTAGAATATAAGCTTGAAGATAAATGACTGTAATAAAAATAGCAAAAAACAAATCAATAAAAGAATCAATCAATCGCAGAGAGCAACAGGCTGTGCTTGAAGGAGGGTGAAGATGTAACTAAAAGCCACTAGGAAACAATGACATTTGAACTAGGCTTGGAGGACAGAAGCCTAGCAAGGTGAGGGGGCCTACTCCAGACAGATCCAGAGATACCATAGCTGAGAGGGTCCTTATTTCACACATAGGAAACTAAGACCCAGAGGAGTTCTTATTGGTTGCAAACTAGGAGGTCATTAACCAATCTCCCAGAGTCTCAGTCCTTGTCTAGATTCCTTAAAAAGTAAAGACCTCCAGGAGACGATATGTGAGATTCAAAAGACTGGGTCTAGGTCACCCAACTAACGCTTCTGTCCTTTCTGGCCACCCACCAAATGGCCATTTATTCACAAAACCATCCTCACCACCTTCCTACTGACAAAGTCACAATCTCCCTGTGCATTTTATTTGACACAGGCATGGGACTTTACAATTGCTCCCTGTTCCTTTCATATTTTAAAAATCCAAACCCATAGTTTTAGTCTGACCATGATCCAACAGCCTGTTCTTCCTTCAGGTCTCACAGCACCCCTACATTAGACCATAATACCATCAATAACCTCATCAGTCATTAATGCAAATAATAGGCAGGCCCAAAGACAAGGGGTTTTCCTCCAGGTGAGCATGTCTGGTACGTACCAGAGAATGCACCCTTAAGGTAAGCAAGGCATCCCTCTGAAGCATGAAGTCAGAGGAGGTGTATTAGTTATCTATGGCTCATGTAAGAAATTACCACCAACTCAGTGGCTTTATGCAACACAAATTTATTTGTCTTAAAGGTTTTTTTGGTTTTTGTTTTGTTTTGTTTTGTGTTTGTTCGTTTGTTTTGGAGACAGTGTCTCGCTCTGTAGCCCAGGCTGGAGTGCAGGGGCACAATCTCAGCTCACTGCAACCTCCACCTCCTGGGTTTAAGTGATTTTCCTGCCTGAGCCTCCCAAGTAGTTGGGATTATAGGCACCCACCACCATGCCTGGATAATTTTTGTAGTTTTACTAGAGACAGGGTCTCACCATGTTGGCCAGGCTGGTCCAGTACTCCTGACCTCAGGTGATCTGCCCGCCTCAGCCTCCCAAAGTGCTGGGATTACAGGCGTGAGCCACCATGCCAAGTCTATTTGTCTTAAAGTTCTGCAGGTTAAAAGTCCAGCACGGATCTCACTGGGCTACAACCAAGGTGTTGTTGAGGCTGCATTCTTTCTGGGGGCTCCAGGAGAGGATATGTGTCCTTGCTTCTAGGGACTACCTGCTTACTTTGTTGTATCCTTCGTGCCTCAAACAACACCAGGTGTAGAGATGTTCCTCCCAAAGCTCCTAGAGGCCACCTCCATTGCTTGACTCATGGCCACATTCCTCCATACTCAAAACCAACAATGTCAGGTCAAGACCTTCTCACCCTGCATCACTCTGACCTCCTCTTCTTCCTCCATCTTCCACTTCTAAGAACACTTGTGATTACATGGAGTCCACTAGGATAATCTTGGACTATCTTTCAATGTTAAAGTCCATCAATTAGCATCCTTAATTCCATCTGCCACCCTAATTCCCCTTTGCCATGTAATTTAACATATTCACAGATTCCAGGAATTAGGATATGACATATTTGGGGGATAATTATTATGCCACTATAGGTGGGATGATGTCAATTCATTATTTCACTCTTTATTAAGCACCTGTTATGTGCCATACTCACTGTGCACCAGGCTCACTGCACCAGAGTCTGAGAAGACAGTGAGTAATAACTTTCCTGCCTTTGTAGATAGAACTCACAGTCTAGTGAGGAAGGCACTGAAGAGGGCACCAGCTAAGAGTGATGGATAATGGGCTAATGTTTAGGAAAATCTCTCTGAACAGGATGCCTCTGCATCTGTTTGCCTTGCTTCATACCTAAAGCCTCAGATTAACAATCAGGAAGAAATCCCCGAAATGGTTAATTTCTCTATCAAAAAAAAAAGAAAAAGAAAGAAGAAACTGGGTTAATTTTTAATGAACTGCCATGGCTCTGAATGATCACCCCTTCATTTTCTAGTTTGCCTTTATTGAGGCTTGGTCTGAACTCTTGCTTGGGTAAAACAACTACTATATACCAAAGGCACTGAGACCGCAATGAGATGAAGATTGGTGCCTGCCCTGGAAGGTCGTAGAGCCTAGTGGGAGGTGAAGACAGGTCTTCAGGCAATCACAAGAGTGCAGTAGATAAAATCTTTACTTGTCAATGTGGGGTCATGGGTAGCAGAACATGGTGGCCCAGAGTTCTGTGGAAAATATAACATGAGTGAGAAGCCACAGCCAGGACAGAGGTCAGTCAGTGTCTTAGGCAGGAGTGTCTGAGAAGGGTGACTCTCAGAAGAGTGAGGCTGAGGACTTTTTCCACTTCAATCTGCCATGTTAAGGAGGAGAAGAAGGGCAGAGCAAGGGTCACCTAGCATCAGGAGCACATCTGCTTTGAAATGCCAAGAGGTCCACACAAGAGAGAGTCTGAGTCCAGAGGTAGGGACTAGATTCCAAAGATGAAAATAGCTTGTGAGAACAAGCCAAGCAGAGTCAGAAGGGTACTAGGAATGGAATTCTTGGAGCCAGTCCCTGGAAGGTATTTCTGCCCTGCAATATGAGTCTTATGATGAGGTTCAACCAGGAGAAGTCTTCTTTGTCTTCCATGGGTATGTAATTGCTGCCAGATGTGGGGAAAGGTGCTGGCTCAGCATCCAGGTAGCCCTATGGGTTCTGCTAAAACTTTTACTGGCTCAAATTCATCTGTCTCCCTGAGATTTCATCCACATATCACTGGATTTCCAGACATCACATTTTCACCAGGTGGAGATGACACGCAAGAAATCAGAGGCCATTGCCATCAAGGCCATCACAGGTGATCAAGCACTGTTTCTTCATATTGCCACCTTCCAATTTAAAATCTGGAGTAAATGTGAGCACTTGAGTCATGGGCCCATGACTTTGCTGCAAGGGAGACTGGGAAAGCAAGCAAGTCCAGCATCTGTCATAGCACTGGACTTCTGCTCCTACAGTGTGGGACTCGCAAAACAGAGAAGAGAGAAGCCTCAATCCATGGGCTGCCATAGCAGTAAAACATAATTTTTTTTTTTTTTTGAGACAGAGTATTACTGTGTTGCCCAGGCTGGAGTGCAGTGGCACGATCTCAGTTCACTAAAACCTCCGCCTCCTGAGTTCAAGCAATTCTCCTGCCTCAGCCTCCCAAATAGCTGGGATTACAAGTACCTGCCACTATACGTGGCTAATTTTTTGTATTTTTTAGTCGAAACTGGGTTTCACCATGTTGGCCAGGCTGGTATCAAACTCCTGACCTCAGGTGATCCTCCCGCCTCGGCCTCCCAAAGTGCTGGGATTACAGGCGTGAGCCACCGCGTCCAGCCCAGCAGAAGGACATGCTTTCAAGAGCAAGTCACTGAATAGCCAATCTTTCTAAAGTGACTTAAACAGTGAGAAAAATAAATTGTCTCACATAACAAGATATCCACAGGTAGATGACTCCAGGCTTGGTCTAGAGGGTCAATTATATCATCAAGAACTCGGCTTCCAATTTGCTGCTTTGTTCTTCCCATTATATGGGCTTGGTCAATAGGCTTGACCCTTCATGGTTGCAAGGCAGCCACCACGTGCAAAGCATCACATCGTCTAGGATCAGGTCATTTACTATGATTGATTGATGGTATAATTGCCCCAATTCTTCATTGCTTTCTGCATTTTCTCTCTTTACCATGAGAGTTTGTATTTTTTTGTCACCTAAGAGGCAGAGTATATTTCCCCATCTCTCAAATCAAAGTTGGACTTATGACTTACCTTGGCCAGTTAAATATAGACAAAGTAACAATGTGCTAGCTCTAAGGCTTGGCCTCGAAAGAGAATGTGTATCTCTACTTTTCAACCTCTGAAATTATAATGAGAACATGCCTGGGCTTTCCCTGATGGAGGATGAGAGACATGTGGCTCCATCACTCCAGTATCTCTTCGTGAAAGCCAGCCAACCTCAGGCATGTGAGTGTGCCTAGAGAAACCAGGCCAGAAGAACCACACAGCTGAGCTCCAGCTAAACTGACAATAACTGACTCATGAGCTAAATAAAAGTTCGTTGCATGAAGCCACTAAGGTTTGTTACAGAGCATTATTATGGCACTAGATAATTGGCATATTATACACATGCCATGCTGCAAGGAAGGCTGGGAAAACAATATCTGATCTTTTCAGCCTCAATAATGAGAAAGAATAATAGCTACCAGACAGGCAACCAACAAAGTCTACCACAGCCTCCAAGAGGAACGACAAATATCCACAAGGCCAGGAAAAGGCAAAGACAATGCCAAATGCTTCTAGGTCATTCTTCAAAAGGGACTGGCCAGTAGATGAAGGATTAGGTGGGGAACAAGAAGGAAGTAGCCAAGTCCTTATGCAGACAAGATTTATCAGGTCTTTCTGCTTGAGTTGTGATGAAGAACACATTAGGGACTGCATTATCAGCAACACAATTGCAGAATCATGGGATAACTCGCTGTGATACAGAATTCATGAGCTTCTGCAAATAGTCGGTACTAAGTCACTTCTCCCAAGTCACTTTAGCAGAGTTTGGACATTCACACTTTAATACATGGCACACTTTGAACTGAGTCCCCATATCCGTCAAATCCCCTAAGAGTGCTCACACAATTCACCTTAGGCAATGGTCCAAACCAAATGCCACAGCAAAAGGTAGAATTAATTGTTTCTTGGCTGGGTCTTCCACAATCCCTTGCATTTCTTCTGCATTCTCTATTTACAAACAACCTCCATGAGTCCTTGAAACCCTTATCTCTACCCCAAAGGTGGACCTTTCAACTCTAATCTCAGATGAAAATACTGAACGTCAGAAGGTTGCCTTTTGCCTGAGCTCACAAGCAAGATGGGGAAAGCTCTTACTTTTTCTTCCTGGAATTTCCCAATATCTTTTCCTATCACTTAATTAAAGTCTCTGCTCAACGACCACCTCCTCAAAGATTCCTGAACCACCCTCCCTAAACTGTGACCCCTGTGTCTTTCCCTCACCCCTTTTATTTTTTTTAAATGGAGTTTTTCTCTGTCACCCAGGCTGGAGTGCAGTGATGCAATCTTGGCTCACTGCAACCTCCACCTCCCGAGTTCAAGCAATTCTCCTGCCTCAGTCTTCCAAGTAGCTGGGACTACAGGCATGCACTACCACGCCCAGCTAATTTTTGTACTTTTAATAGAGACAGAGGTTTTGCCATATCGGCCATGCTGGTCTTGAACTTCTGACTTCAGGTTATCCACCCACCTCGGCCTTCCAAAGTGCTGGGATTACAGGCATGAGCCACCACGCCCAGCCACCCTGCTTTATTTTTGTTAACAACTCTTATCCTTACCTGAAACAGTATCCCACATTTCTCTATTTATTTTTAGTCAGTCTCCTCTCTAAGGATGCAAGCTCTCTGAGAGCAGTAATTTTGTTTTGCTCACAGCTGTATGCTCAGTGCCTATGACAGTTATTGGTACATGTAGGAGGTCAATAAATAGGCATTGAATGAGTGCATGAATGAATGATTGAATGAATGAAGATGATAATCTGTTTGATCTTCCATTCCACATCTGTGGAAGCACAAAGCCCTCCAGAGTCATCCTAATTCTGGCCTTTGGCTTTTGTGGAATTTTCTCTGTTCATGGGGCATCTCCCTTCTGCTCATGTTCTACTTCTATTCCACACCACTTAGGCCCAACAGGAAACTCAAATCCTTACAGTTGTCACCAAAAACATTTCATGCACACAACTTTTTCTTAGGCATAGTCAACTTTACTGATCAGAGAAGGAATTTACATCATATGAATATAAACAATTTCATAACAAACATTAGACATCACTATTTTTAGTGTGTCCTCAGGTCCTGCCACCATCAAAGAATTTTCACCAACCACTTCTCGTAATCTCCAATTCCTCTCACCACCTCAAGCTCTGTCTCCGCTCACTTCCCCTTCTCCTTACTTCCCTCCCTTCCTCTCCCCTCTTCTCTCTTTTCCTCTCCTCTTCCCTCCGGTATCAGTCTGTTCTCATGCTGCTAATAAAAACATACCCAAGACTGAGTACTTTATAACGGAAAAAAATTTAGGACTCACATTTCCACATGACTGGGGAGGCCTCACAATCATGGCAGAAGGTGAAGGAGAAGCAAAGGTATGTCTTACATGGCAGCAGGCAAGAAAGCTTGTGCAGGGGATCTCCCGTTTATAAAACCATCAGATCTTATGAGATGTATTCACTATGACGAGAACAGTATGGGGGAAACCACCCCCGTGATTCAATTATCTCCACCTGGCCCCACCCTTGACATGTGGGGATGATTACAATTCAAGATGAGATTTGGGTGGGGACACAGCCAAACCATATCATCTCTCATCTCTCCTTTCCCAGAAAAACAGAGCACTTTACTCATCTCTTTCTAATGCTTTACCTCCTGTGGTCTCCTCGAAGGTATTTGAAAGTTTTGTATTGATGTATATATAAGCTAACCAGTATTTCCAGAATTTGAATAATATCTAAATTCCCTTTAAGGGAAAGTGATTCTCACAACCAGCCCAATTCTCCCAGGTCTTCAGATCTGGGCTTTGAAAACATTAACTTTATTTAAGAAAGTGAAGTACCATTCTATGCAAATGTCTTTCAATGGTAAATTACCACTGCTAAAGAAGCTTTGTCTATAAAACCTGTAAAAAGAGAAGAAAACTAAAACCAAAAGATAAATAAGTTCTTGTAACTCAAGGAGCCTCAAGAAAGTATTTTTAGACCCCAAAGTTTCATGACTCCAGTTTAAGAAACACTATAAATAACCTAAGGCCACCTGTTCCAACTTCCTTGTCATACAGATGAGGTAACTGAGACCCAGAGGGGGATGTGGCTTGCTCCAGGTCACACAGCAATGCAAACTGGGACCTGCAACTTCTGGCTCTTGGTTCTTCTTGAATCTACTTTCTACCTTGAATTATCTTGATAGCTATTGTTAAAGAGGAAATTATCCAATGACACTTGTTAAAGCATGATAAGGAGGACTTTATTCAGGACCATTGCAGTAGGTATGAGGAACATTGCAATGGGATTTTGCAGTGAAGGAGAAAATTGGGCTGAACGCCTAATACAGCATGGGTGAGCGGGAATGTATGGCTGAGGAGCAAGGTGGGAATCAGTGGATGGATAATTACTACGAGGAGGCATCAGGGATAAAGGGGGATTCTGGCTCAACTGACCTAACAGAATTCTTGGTGAAGACAGGCCAGGGTAATCACACATCACTTGAGGGATGATGGAGGGTAAGGAACCTGATCAGATATTAAGGGCAACCAGGTATCAAGGGGAGGATATTCTTGCTACACTGACTTAGCAGAATTCTTACTAAAACTGTATTTTACAAGGAAGTACACAGATGGGCCTTGGGGAAAGTTTAGGAGCCTGACTAAATTTGGTCAGACAAAGAACCTTTGTCACTATCTACCTAATCACATTCTTTGATAAAATTATCAATCTTCTACTTCATTTTCTTCAGGTTGGCTATCCACCTAATAACATTCTTTGATAAAATTCTCTATCTTCAACTTCATTTTCTTCAGGTTGGCTTGGTTTATTTGAAGGACGTAGATATAAAATCTCCCCACCAAAAGCAACTATTTTCCTGAGGAATTTAATTCCCCAAACTCAGTAGAATACCAGGTGTCCAAAGCCTTCAAGAATTCATAGCCACTTCTTATTGTTGATGAAGTGGCAGGTGAGCAAACTGGTAAAAAAGAGATGTTTCTATCTACCTCTCTCTGTGAGGTAACAGACAAACGTCCCTCTAAAGAACTCCTTCATTAGAGGAGTTCCAACTCCTAATGGACCCTCCAACCTAAAACCTTTCCCACAGCCAAACAAATGTCTTTACTCTCACCTCCTTTAGTCATTCATTTAATCCTTCAACACGCATTAATTGCAGGCATAATATAAGCCAAGGTCCTCCTGAGTCAGGAAAATGAGTCTCAGAGAGTGAAGTGACTTAGTCAAGATTGCAGAGTCCAGAAATAACTACAATAAAATGACTCATTTTATTTTAATTTCCCAGATTCTTGGTAGCAGTGTGTTTTACAGTGAAGATTTCATGTGAAACTGGTCAATGGAACTGAAGGGAGACATACACTTTAAAATAATAAACAAGAAACCATTTATAAGGAAAGAAACATTGAAAGGCAGAAAGTAATGAATCACCATTGCAAGTTGGCACAAAAAGAAAAATTAGTTCATAAAAATGCAGTTGGATAAATAATAGGTTATTTCATCATGTAAATATATCCCAAAATAACTTTATTGAAACGAAAACATCTATCGCAGCCTAAACTATTCATCACACTAACGTATATCTAGAATCCTAACAAATTTATGAAAATGTTATATTCCATAATCCTCCAGATCCAATGCAAATAAATAGTTGTGCTTCGACTGTCTTGTTATGAAATGATTAATCACAGCTGCCAAAAGCAGCCAAGAAGCTAATTTTGATTTCTTATGCTGTGGGTGGCATTTGGGAGAATCTCTGTTTTCTCTGAGTCTTGGACCTTCTAGAATGAAGATCTCATTCCTCTGTCTTCCCCAATCTGTGCCAACCTAGGAAAGAATCATCATTATCTCTTTTAAGTTGGGTAAAGCTTTTTCCAGTTAAAGAAAATCTAGAGCTTCTTATTGGACAGAAGACATCAGGATCAGGAAAGAGGGAAATTAATATTCCTCCTGTTATTTTATTTTATTCCCACTACAGTCCAAGAGAAGAACTATAATTAAGATGACAGATGAGGAAACTGAGGCTTGAATTTCCCCCAAATCAGCTAGAGACTGACTTTACAGGAGGATGGCCTACCTGTGAAGATTTGCCCAGTACTTTCCCAGTTTGGGCTTTGAAAGTCCCACATCCTAGAAAACCCCATTACCCCCCGGCCGTGGGGACAGCTGGTCACCATATCCAACAATTCTAATGTGGGTTTACCTGATTTCAAAGCCCTGTGCTTTTTATATGTGTACATGACCTTCCCTAGGGAAGCTCAGAGGCAACATTCTGGAGGCAAGAACTCTTCCAGACTGGAGACAAAGGATAGGGTTTGGACTTAAGTATGGCCTCTAATCCCAGAAGCTGTGTGTGCCCGGGTGAGGCAGTTGAATATCAGGCTTTCTGTTTCTTCAACTATAAAACAGAGGAGGGAAAAAGTGGAGATTAGACTAAATTATCCCTACACTTTATTTCAGCTCCAACATCTTGTCATTCTAATTGGATTCTACCTGCCCCAAATAAACCATCCTGTAAGGAAAGAGTGAAGGCAATAAAACCTCTTCCATCTCCATGTAAAATCCTGTCCAATTACCTTTATAATTAGAAAAATAATTTTTTTTACTTCAGAAATCCTGTTCCATTTTTCCATTTTTTTTGAAGAGTTTGTTTTGGGAGAGAATCTGGCTCCTGTAGAAAAAAACAAAGTTTCTGGCTGAAACTGTGAATTTTGTAACTGTAAGCTCTTTCAAAGGCAAGAAGGCAGACAGTGAAAGGATGGTTGCTAAGGAAACAATTGTATTTAAATTATCAGCTCACAATAGACCCAGCAAAGATATTGATTGGATGTGAGAGGGTAAAATTATTTTCTTCAAACTAGAGAAAAACTGAGGGTCTGACTAAGGTCCCAGGGTGGGAAGAGACCTGTGGTGTGATTGTACTGTTTTTCTTTGTTTAATTGGAGATGCTAAGAATGGAAGAAAAGATGCTTGCTTTATATTCTCTTTAATAGTCTGTCCCTTAAGTTCACTGAAACTGGGAGAAATGAATACACAGAGAAGGGAAATTTGTTGTGCTCACTAAGAAAACTAATGGTTTTCCAACAGTCCTGGCCAGCACATAGGAGAAAATAATTATAGCAGAAATGTTCACATACTACTTTCTACACAAGACAAGATTTTTCTAAGTAACTCCCTGGGTTAGCCCATTTAGCCTCATGATAACCCATGCTGTTATTATTATTAGTATTTCCATTTTACAGACAAGGAAACTGAGAAGGATTAAACAAGCTGTTCGAGGTCACACAACTGGTAAGTGCAGAGCTGGGATTTGAATCCAGGCAGCCTGACACCAGAATCTACACTCTCATCTCTGCATGTACCTGCCTTTCCAAGACTTTCAGGCCACATAAGCATAAAACCCTATATTTGGATAAACTTCAGGAAAAAAAAAATGTCTTAAGCTAAAGGCATAAAATGGAGGTAGAAAGATATGTATTACCCAAGTCTGTGGAGGAAATCAGGATTTGATTAAGAAATAACTAATAATATTTAAGGACTGTTGACAAAATTAACACATTGTATCTAGATGTGATTCTAGTCTCTTTAAATCTTATAGTAGTGGAATATCATCTTTATCTACTGTTGGACTTAGGGGCTACTTGGTAGCAAAGAAACAGATGTGCTCCCTGATTTAGCTCAGAGGAAGAGAGCGTTCAGCAGGCTGCAGAATCTGGGGCAGGAAAGTACCAGGAACCAAAGTCACCAGCCCCTCCTGGCCACATGGTTTCTGCTTCTCCCTGTGTCTGCTCTCTGTCAGCCAAGTTCCTCTGCTTCCCAGGATCCAACATGATTGGCAGCTCCATGTCTTATAAGATTCATCCTGCAGTGCCCACCACTGGTTCTCTTTGTTCAATTTGTCTCAAGAGAGAGTTGTCATAGGTAAGCCACGGAAGGCCATAGGTAAGCCAAGGATCGGAAGACCATAATTATGATCTAAACACCTGTGAAGGCTTAGGGGTGAGGGATGGAAGGGGAAAGATGCTGTGTGCACCCTTTAATTGGCTGATATTTAATATGTATGTTCAGGAGTGTTAATACTTGCTTATCTCCCTGCAATAGTAGTGAGTCAAGCGAGGATACCTGCAACACTAATCCTAGATTTGATGTGTGTATTTTTAAGCAATTATTTCTGATCATTTTAAGTCCTTATGGGCAATAAATAAAGAAAAAAAAACATAAAAATAAGGGAGGTATCAATTACTCCTCAAACTACCAATAAAGATCCAATATGTCAACAGATCCTAGCTTACGAAACAGAAAATTTGATATATTATGAAAAATTTTATAGGTAACCAACAGGAGAACTCATTGCTTATGGGAGCAAGATACAGAAAACAACATAATGTTCATTAAAAGGGAACAGTTGGAGGCCAGGCGCAGTGGCTCACATCTGTAGCCCCAGCACTTTGGAAGGCCATGGTGGGTGGATTGCTTGAGTCCAAGAGTTCAAGATTAACCTGGGCAACATGGCAAAACCCTGTCCCTACAAAAAATACAGAAATTTGCTGGGCATGACAGCATACACCTGTAGTCCTAGCTACCTGGAAGGCATAGGCAGGAGAATCACTTAAACAAAAAAGGTTGGGGGAGGTGGTTAAATAAGTTAAGATATATCCACATGATAAAATATCATCCAGCCATTAAAAATAAGGTGGTAGATCCCAACGTATGTGCTCAGACCATTTTCCAGGGTGTGATATGTGAAAAGTAAAAGTGCACAACAGTATGTTTCAGAGAAAAGGCAGAACTTATAAAAATGTGTTGTTTGAACAGCGTTCCCCAGAAGGATGCAGAAGAAACAACTCACAGAAGTTGCTTCTGGAGATTTTGCAACAGGGGGTTAGGGTGAGAAGCTTACTTTTCACTGCTTCCATTTTTTATTGTTAACATATATCATCTCTTAAAAGTAAATTTTCTGAGACATAGATGATAAAGATATACTCATGTAGGCCTATATATGCACACACACATATGAGTATATACACACATGTAGATGATGTAGATATAGACAGATGTAGATACAGATAGATAGAGATATACCCCAAGTGTTCCTGGAATGTCCCTTTTCCTTATAGATCCCTTGGGAAGGTCAAGCATCTCTGGGACCCCCTGGTCTTACCTCCAGCCTTCTGCTCAGATCTTATATCTGCTTGTGTAAAGCCTTTTGTGGTTTACAAAAGGTTTACAAACCTATACCAACACTATTGGATCCCTATACCAACCCTTTGGGAGGAGAAATGTGGGTGTCGTTCTTCCATTTTACAGATGAGAGGACAGGTAGATTCTGATTCAACCATAAGACTGGAGAGTCTAGGTCTTCCAATTCCCATTCCTGTGCTCTTTCCACTTGATGAGGCTACCAGTGGAGCCAGCTCTGCATATGACTCATCCATGCAGGCTCAGCCACCACCCCCTCCAAATGCGTTACAGATACCTCCTCTCTACTCCAACAGCACCCTAGCCCCACCGCAGGCCCTGTCCTCCCTAACTCCAGCGCTTAAACACACAGGTAGAAACTGTCTACTGGCTTGTCTTCCATGCTTCTCTAAATGTGAGCCCCACAGTCAATCATTCCTCATTCCCCTGTCTACCTCATGCCCAGTGCCATGCTTGGCACATAGAAAATGCTCAGTAAATGTTTGTCAAATAAATGATTCAGGGAATGATCATTCTAGAGCTGGTGGCTTCATAGGATTTGAGTTATTGCATTTTTTTTTTCTATCTCTAAAGAAAAGCTCCCAGACGACCCCTCAACTGTGTTCAGATATTGTAAATAATTGATCATAAAGATGAAATGCATAGCCTGGACAGAGATCAGGGAACCTGTCAATATCATGGGAATAAATCTCTGCTCACAGCGGCCCAACGCCTGAGCTGGCTTTCCAAGGCCATTAAACTATCACTGCAGCTCGGGCATTAGTTGGAATAAAGTGTTTGTGTTTGTTTGTTATCATTTCTTAGTAAAACTAATTAAGGAACTAATTGATTGTTTTGTTGTTCTACTAATTAACTCCATATGGTGCCCATTTCCATGGAGATAGACTATGAGTTATGGGAAGGACTCTGATTTAACATGCAGTTTCTGGGTTTGGGGACAATCCTTTAGAATTAAGGACCCTTTCCAATCTCATTTCCCTTCATTGCTGCAGCCATTTTCTTGGCCTTTCCAGCTCCTTGAGGGTGGGGAGATGGGGCCTGCCAAGACCAGCCAGGAAAGAGCTCTGAAGAGCCAAGAGAACCCTAGGCTAGAATGGGTCATCAAGAAAGCCCCAAGCTAAGACAACAGCAATTATTGCAGAAGCTGCCACTTTGAACACCTGCTATGTAGCTGCCATCACACTGAACACTGTACATGCATTATCTCAAAACCTGCCAATGACCAACACCCACATTAGTGGTCCCATTTTGCAGAAAAAGAAACTGAGTCCTCAGAGTAATTTGCCTATGGTTATTCCACCAATTTGTTTGTTCATTCCTTTGTTCATTCATTCATTCATTCGACAAATATTTATTCAGCACCCACCACATGCCAGACACAGTTCCAACCTCTGGAAATAGCTCTGAATCACACAAATTCAATCCTTCCTCTCACAAAGCTTATATTCTAGAAGGGAGAGATAAGTAATAAATAAGAAAACAAATAAATAAGGTTATTTTAGATAATGACAAGGGAGATAATAAATGTCCAGGTGGTGAGAGAGAGAATACAATGCGGGTGCTATTTGAAATCAGTTGGTTAGAGAAAATCTCTGTGAGCAGGTGATATTGGAGCTAGAATCTTGATAATAAGAAGGAATCATCCATGTGAATATCTCAGGCAAGAACCTTCTAGACAAAGGGAATAGCAAGAGAAAGCTGAGGCAGGAAGGAGCTTCTGTGCCCCAGGAACCAGAGGGAGCCCAGAGGAAAAGAATCAGAGGGAAGAGGAAAGGAGAGGTGAGGTCAAATACAGAAGCAAAGCCAGGCCACGTCTTAGTAGAGTTTGGGTTATCTTTCACATGGAGGATTCAGTCCACCTGACTCTGGAGCTCATATTGTTCTCATCACCCTGTGCTACCCTCAGTTACAAGTCTGGATGATCCCCCAAATACACATAAGGCACTCACCAAATGAGGTCCTGAGCGGGTCCTTGTTAGAGCCACTTTCTAAGGCTCTGGACCTGTGATCCCAGATCCTCAATAATCAAAGAGATTAGTCTTCAGATGCTTGACTCAGGAATGGGAGTACCATTTATCTAAGGTCAGGCCCCAAAGCTCAAGTCAATGTTTCTTGAACACCCAGGTCACAGTATTCAGTAAATATTCACTCCCCTCTCCTTTTATGGTGGTAGGATGTTGGCCAGACCAGTGATTTGCTTTGGCCCAGGGAAGCCAGCACACGTTATGCAAGTAAGGGCCTTACATGTCCTATTTAGATTGCCCAGGCCCTTGTGCTCATGTGACCTCTCATGAGGTGACTTCCCAGGTAGCTTCTGTCCTTCAGCCTGATCCCCAAAACAATCCCCCAGTCTGGAGCCACACCCAGCTGGCCACAGCCTGAAACAGAGACACTCAGCCTGGATCAGCTGAACCACCCACAGTCAATCTACAGACCTGGAAACCTAAGAACAAAGGCATGTTGCTGTAAGCTACTGAGATTTAGGGATGTTTGTTATGCGATAGGATTGTGGTAATAGCTAATTCGTATGCCTACTATGTGCCAGCCCTTGACTAGATGTTGGGATGCAGAAATGAGTAGTCAGGTTAAGAAACTGTCTCCACCCTTGAGGAATTGACAGTCTACTATGATATGACTCATTTTTTTAAGTCATTATTAACTCAATTCAGAAACACTGGACTTTCACACTGATTAGATACTCTGATTGGCAGTCACATAATTAAAAATTTGAAAGGGACAAGATGAACTAATTATAACTTAATATGTACAAAGGCTTCTAGCAGTAGGCAGACTAATAAAGTGAAGTCACAGCATGGTAGAAGAATGCAGTGTCTGAAGCAAGACCTACTGGCTTCAAATCCTTTTCCTACTGTTTAGTAGCTGGATGACTTTAGAAAAGAGACTCAGCCTCTCTGAGCTCCAGTTTCTACATCTCTATAATACAGAAAATGATGCCCATTTCCCATGAAATTGTCAAGATTATACAAGAAAGTATATGTAACATGTCCAACATGGTGTCTATTAGGACAAGCTCCCTTTTAGCTATAGGTTATTTTCTTTTTCTTTCTTTTTTTTTTTCTTCAATTTGATTGTGGTACGAACCCTTAATATGAGATCTACCCTCTTAACAGACTTTCAAGTGGGCAATACAGCATTGTTATCTATAGGCATAACGTTGTGCCACAGATCTCTAGAACTTATTCATCTTGCACACCTGAGATCAGTAGTAACTCCCCAGTTTCCCCTACCCCCTGCTGCTGGCAGCCACATTCTACTTTCTGCTTCTATGATTTTGACTATTATATATCTCTCTCTCTTTGTTTTTTGGTTGTTTTTTATTTTAGACGGAATCTCACTCTGTCACCCAAGCTGGAATGCAGTGGTGCAATCTCGGCTCACTGCAACCTCTGCCTCCTGGGTTCAAGCAATTCTCCTGCCTCAGCCTCCCAAGTAGCTGAGACTACAGGCCTGCACCACCACGCCTGGTTAATTTTTGTATATTTAGTAGAGACGGGGGTTCACCATGTTGACCAGGCTGGTCTCAAACTCCTGACTTCAAGTGACCTTCCCTCGTCAGCCTCTCAAAGTTCTGGGATTACAGGCGAGAGCCACCTTGCCTGGCCCTGTCTATCTCATATAAGTGGAATCATGCAGTGTTTGTCCTTGTGTGCCTGGCTTGTTTCACTTGGCATAATGTCCTCAAGGTCCATTCATATTGTCACATATGACAAGATTTCCTTCTTTTTTAAGGCTAAATAGTTTTTCCTTGTATGTATATGCCACATTGTCTTTATCCAGTCATTCATAGATGGACATTTAGGTTGTTTCTACAACATCTTGGTTATTATAAATAGTACTGCTGCCAAGAATACACACTAGGGAGAAGATATTCTCTTTCACAAATGGTGTTGGAAAAACCGGATACCTACATGCAAAAGTTTCAGATTGGATCTTCTCCCAAAATCTACCCAAAATGGATTAAACACTTAAACCTAAGACCTGAAACTCCTAAAACTCCTAGAAGAAAACACAAGAGAAGTTCCATATCATTGTTCTTGGCAATTACTTCACAGATAGGACACCAAAAACACAGGCCACTAAAGCAAAAATAGGCAAATGTGACTACATCAGACTAAAAAGTGTCTGCACGGAAAAGGAAGCAATCAACAGAGTGAAAAGGCAAAGTATGCAATGAAGGAAAACATTTGCGAACAATATATCTCATAAGGTGTTAATTTATAGAATATATAAGGAATTTCTACAACTCAATAGCCAAAGAATCCCCAAAATCTAACGTTTTGTATACACCAAAATAGCTACATTTGTAATGTTCCCAACACAAAGAAAAATAAACATTTGAGGTGATAGATATGTCAAGTATCCTCATCTCATTCTTACACATTGTGTACAGGTATCAAAATATCACAAGTACTCCCAAAATATGTACAGCAATTACATATTAATTTTTAATGGGCTAAGAGTTGAACAGACATTTCTTCAAAGAAGGCATATAAATGGCCAACACATGTGAAAAGGTAGTCAATTTCACTAATTTTCAGGGAAGTGCAAATCAAAACTTCAGTGAGATATTGCCTCACATCTGTCAGGATGGTTATCACCAAAAACACAAAAGGCATCAAGTATTGGTAAGGGTATGAAGAAAAAGGGAACTTTTGTACATTGTTGGTGGGAATATAAAATGATGTCCCGTGCCATGGAAAACAGTATGGAGATTCTTCAAAAAATTAAATATAGAACTACCATATGATCCAGCAGTCTCACTTCTGGGTATTCATCCAAAAGAATTGAAATCAGGCCAGGCAGGTGACTTATGCCTGTAATCCCAGCATTTTGGGAAGCTGAGGCAGCAGGATCACTTGAGACCAGGAGTTCAAGACCAGCCTGGGCGACAGAGTGAGACCACGTCTCTCAAAAGAAAAAAGAAAGAAAGAAAGAATTGAAATCAAGATCTTGAAAAGACATCTGCACTCTCATACCCTTAAATCCATTTTAGAGATGACAGGAGATCTGACTTCAATCCTGTCTTTGCCACCCACTCTGCAAAGTCAACCCTTTCCCCCATCTAGGCTTCAGTGTCTTCATCTATAAAATGAGAATATGGGGCCAGGAAATTCCAGAAGATCCCCATGAATTCCAAAAAGCAGCAAATTTGCTGTCTCCTGCACCACTTCAGATTCCAACAATCATGGATGCTTCCTAAGAACCATGAGAGCTTAGGATGGGAAGGGGCTCCTCCTCTCCACCTTTCCTCCCCACGAGTGCTCAGGACATCTTCCTGCTCACCCCGTTTCTCAAATGCTCTCCCTGAGTTTTTCCTCCAGTCCCTGTCTCTAACCTTTCCAACTGTTTATTTCCTCTGATGTTGTCTGAAGCTCCAGGATAATTGTTGCAGGAGAAGCAATCAGTTCAGCCTTCGACAAGTCATCGAGACGACAGGCAAGCAGGGGTATTAGGCTGTCAATTTCCGGGCCCTTCTAAATGTTGCAACAATTCTGGTGAATTACAAGCAATAGAAAATCACTTTGGGTGCTCATTAGGCAGGAGACAGGAGTGATGATGAATGCTTGGAAGTGAAGGAAGAAGCAGGCTTTCCCAGAGCCAAAAGTCCACCTTCTGGCATCTTCTAGGGATGGCTCACTTAACCCTTGCTGATCTGGAGGAAGTCCGAGGAGACAAATCCTCCAGGCTTTGGTCAATTCACTGAGGATTTATAGAGTGCCCATTGTCTATATTTGGTCCTATATTGCTCAGTCCAATGAGAGAAAGGCATTAAAAAGTACCACAAACGATACAACAGATAAAGGACTGTGGGAGTAAGGAAGAGAGAGAGACTGATTCTAGCCAGGGGGTTGAGCGCAGCTTCATGGAAGAGATGGTATTTTAGTGGGGTCTTGAAGAATGAGTAGACCATCAAAATATACCCTTCCCCTGCCATTGATGATGATGATCATGATGATGGCCAACACTTATATGACATTTGCATAATTCTATTATATCCAAGTCTTGTAACTAAATGCTTTGCATATACATAACATTATGTAACAATTCACAATAACCCTTAGGTAGATATTATTACTATCCCCATTTTATAGATGAAGAAACTGAGGCACAGAGAGTTTAAGTAATTACCTGAAGAATTATAGCCAAAAACTGTCTAAGCAGAAATACATAAGAAGTGTATGGATGAGTGATTTGAAGCAGACATGGGATGGTTCTCATATCATTTTAGGAAAAAATGAGAGGTGATTAATGAACAGTAGGAACATCAGTGAGGAAGAGCTGGGTTCAATTCCAGGCTCCACCACGTACTACTCAGGTGATTAGTTAGGTGGCTCGGGGGAATTACTTACATGTCCTGAGGCTCAAGCTCCTTAAAGGAGTTACCATGGTCCCTGGCATCCAGTAACAACATCCAGAAATGATGGCAGCTGGAAATCGGCAACAGAAAACTAGATCTGCATTCATTCCAACATTTGTAGCATACATTGAGCACCTGCTGTGGGCCCGGCACCAGGTAAAGTGTTGTGGGGAGAAAGACAAATGAGGCCAAATCCTTGCTCTTGTGGGAAATGCAGTGTGGTAGGGAATGCTTGTAAGTATTAATCTATGCGCTTGCTCCTAGACTCTGGGGTCATGGAACTCTTTCAATTGTACCCCAAGGGACTCTTCTTTTCCCAGCTCCCCAGGCTGCTTGTGAAGGTATAAGTCATCTATTGTGGAATGTAAAACAAAGGTTGTTGTGAATGCTTTCAAATTCACAGAGTCAGAGAGAGTTCTTGTGATTGCAGAAACCAAGTAAAGGGCATAAGAATGAAAAAAGGGAGAGAAAAAGTTGAAAAGGGACCCTGGGGACCAAAAAGGGTGAGGTGGAGATTTGTTTCAAGGAATAAAATGACCTTGAACCTAAGTGTCAGGGTATACAGGAATGCAAACTGCCTCAGCAGCATCTGAAGGGGACCCCATCAGCCAGAGGTCAAGCCCTTCAACCTTTGGTCATTCAGCCTTCCATGGTGGTTGTCTGTTCCCTGCAGACTGTGCCTCCCACTGGTTCATTCCATGAAAACCATCCATGGTCCCAGGGTCTTTGACACTTTCAAGGACCCCAGAGGAGAGAATAGAGGTATTGGACACCTTATGGATGATTGTGGCCTGAAGGAAAATCCTCAACCTCTGACCAATATGGCACTAAAAGGAACCAGTTTGAAATGGTCTCATTTCACTGCCTGGGGAAAGGAGTCAGAGAAATGAAGGCTTTGGAGATGCTGGTGCTGAGATAGAACCTGTCCACTGTCCCAGATTACAAAGGAGATTAAGGTCAGTTCTACCAGTGGAGACAAGTGGAGGTTCAGAAAAGCTTAATAGATAAGGTTGACCTTTAAGTTAAGTGGTCCTAACCACCATGTCTTGGGGTGGAGCAGGGCAGTCATGTTGCCAACAGTAGCAAGACTGAGGCTTCAACTGAAGGGCCTGGATAAGCAGGAGGTAACAAAATGGAAACATGACATGGGACAGAAAACAGGACCCCTCAGATCTGGGACAGAATGGAGGGTGGGGGACGAGAACTCAATGATGAGTCCAGAGCATGAGGCTGGAGCCCCTCTGGCCTCAAGTCAGGAACAGTCCTAGTCCCAGTGGCAAGATGAAGTCACAGAGGAGTTCAAGTGCTCAATCTGGGGATAGGGTGCAGACTGAGGCAGGGTCTAGAAGCCAGGCTGCACCCAACACATAAAGATGGATGTAAAATGTTTGCATTTTGACCCAAAGGTCCACTGCCTAAGCCCCCAAATGGAAGAAATACAGGTTAAGAGAAGTTTCTATGAAAAAGATTTAAAAGTAAGAAACAACTGCAAGCTCTGTAGAAGCCAGCCCTAAATTAAACAGAGAGTTTTTACAGTTGTCCCAAATACATGACAGTCAGATGTACAGTCAGAATTTAACTGAGGCATCTTCTAAAGCTGGCAAAGGGAATGGAAAACAAAGATGCATGGCCAGTGACCCAATAAAAAGCAGTGAGGCTATGAAGTCAGACAAATACGGGTTCAAATCCTGGTTAGGGTGTTTAGTAGCTGTTCAACCTTCGGAAGCTCTTTTGCTTTGGCAAGCCCTAATCTCATCTCATCCACTGTTTTTTTGAAAGATTCGAGAAAACAGATGTGATGCAATTGACAGAATGCCTGGCCTAAAATAGGTGCTCAAAATATGGCAGACTTCAATGATATGAAAGTGATGATGATGGTGGTGGTGGTGGTGGTGATGATGACAAATGAAATGACGATGTTGCCTTTTAATTAAGCCAGGCTGTGATGACACTCTTACCAGACCCCATGAGGTGGGGTACTCTTAAAATCTTAAGAGATGGCGAATAAGCATCCAGGTGTATAGTGAAAGAATCATCGCAGCCGTGGGCCTCTAACGAGAGAAAACTTTATTTCATAGTCAATGGAAGCTAGAACTCTGGGTGGACAATAAAAATAGCTGTCATTTGCAGGGCTCTCTCCAGGGGCTGCAAGATGTGTGGGGCTTTCACATTCATCAACCCATTTCAGCCCGACAGCACTCTGAGAGAGGCAGGGATGGCGTTTCCTCCCAGCAGAGGGAAACAGCCCATGCAAAGACTCTGAGAGGGAGAAGATAGACAGCTGGAGAGTGGAAAACAAAGAGCAGAAGGGGCAGGAGGACACTGAACACAGTAAATGGGACTCAACACCTATAAAGCTTCTGGAACAGTGCCTAGCACACAGCAAGTGCTCAGTAAACTCGGACTCTTTGTCATCACTGTCACCAGAATCAAGAGGGAGAGGTGCTGCTGCTGGAGGTAAACAGCTCCCTGTTGTGGGAGGCATCCCACTGTGGTGGTCATCAGACCTTTCAGGGAGCTGCAGAAGAGTCCATTGAAGCACTGATTGGGGCAAGCCTTGGCTCTACCAGGTCTGGGAACCATGTTGACCATTGCTCCCTGTGAGCTGGGGACCTGAGAAGACAGGGACACAGGAGGTATGGAAATATCTGGGGTGCCCTGAAAGTCTTCTGTTTAGATGGACCCGACTCCCCCCGCTGCAGGCATCTGGCTATTACCAACTGCTTGGGCTACAGGTAAATTTCGCCAGAGGCACCCAGCTGTCCCTAGGCATAAATGCCCCGGAAAGGCAGCCTTTCCCTTTGTGCCTTAATCTCATTTGAACTTGTCCTACCTCCTTTGTTCTCCCATTTTAATGATTCTATTCTCTCCACCACCCCCCTCGACAGCCACCCTGGATCAGCCCCCACAGCAGGGAGCCCTTTAATTGGCAGCGAGGTTGCCAATGCTCAGCTGCGCAGGTGGAGAGGCATTTAGTGGTGTTTGTTCTGTGTAGGGGGAAGAAGGGGGAGTTCTTCAAAACCAAGTAGCTACAGTAGCTTGTTCAACACGGTTTGAAGGTGATAAATTGGACCTGATTTTTTTGTCATTTTTTTCCCTGCCGACTCTTCTGACAAGTGGCCACTGCTGAGATTGCCGAAGGAGACAGAATTGCTTTCCCCAGCAGCAACTGCCTTCCTGCTGCCTCCCTTCCTTCCCTCCCTTCTTTCCTTCAGGGGCCACACACCACCCACTACAAGGCCAGCCTCAGGGCAGTGCCCGACAGACCTAGGGCAGCATCTCTGAGGATCCATGTGGCCAGGCTGCTGAGCTCTGTTAAGAAATATCTGGAGGCCAGGCTTAGTGGTTCATGCCTGTAATCCCCGCACTTTGGGAGGTTGAGGCAGGCAGATCACTTGAGTTTACAAGTTAAGACCAACTTGACCAGGATGGTGAAACCCTGTCTCTACTAAAAATACAAAAATTAGTCAGACATGGTGGCGTGTGCCTGTAGTCCCAACTACTCAGGAGGCTGAGGCATGAGAATCACTTGAAACCAGGAGGCAGAGGTTGTAGTGAGCCGAGGTCGTGCCACTGCACTCCAGCCTGGGTGACAAAGCGACACCCTCTCTCAAAAAAATAAATAAATAAAAATAAAAAAGAAATATCCGGAAAGAAGGTCAGGTGTATACATTCACTGGAGCATGAGAATTGGGCCCAGAAGCTCAGGCTCTGAGAACCCTTTCCTCCCTCCTCCAGTCCCTTCCTTACTCAACACCTCATGTAATTTATTTATTCCACAAGCATCTATTAAATACCTACTACATGCCAGAGCACCATAGGTCAGTGAGCAAAACAAAAAATTTCCTGCCCCAGTGGATAAGAGGGAGGATACACACAATTCTCAGTACATTTAATAAATCAACACATTACATGTATTCAGAGGGTGTTGAGGGCTAAAGGAAAAACAAGCACAGGAGGAAAAGGGTGATTGAGAGTGTGAGGTAGGAGTGGAGAGTTTGCAATTTTTGGTAAGGTGAACAAGGTAGCCCTTACTGAAACAGTGTTGTAGGAGTGGTGCCCTGAATGCATGCACTCAATCACTGAATGCATGCACTGAATCCATGCATCATGACATCATTCATTCACTCCTTCATCCATGCAGGTATCCATTCATTCACTCAATCACTCATTCCTCACTTATTCATTCACTATTCATTGCCCCATTTTCTTGCTTACTCATTCATACATTCATTCATGAGTTCACTCACCCACTGGTGTCTCAGGCACTGAGCCCTTTTCATTTCTTCCCACAAACATGTCTCATGCCTACCTCTCTTCTGGGTCTTTGCCTCAGTTGTTCTCATAGTCTGAAATGTTACCTCTGCTCTTCTCCAACTACAGTGCTTGGTTTAGAATCACCCTCTCCGGGAAGCCTCTCTGACTTGTGGTTTAAGTTAAGGGCTCAGCTCAGGGTTTCCATACTCATCCTGTTTATCTATATCACAACGTTGTTCCGGCAGCCAGTTTCTTAGCCTGACTCCTCCATAAGATTATAAGCTCCTTGAATTTTTGGACTGCATCTTACCCCACAACTGACATTGTAGTTGGCACACCACAGATATTTAGTAAATACTTGTAAAGTCAATCAATTTTCAGGAACAGTCTGTGCAGAGAATTGGAAGGAGAATCACTGACCAGCCAGAGATACATACTACTGGGAAGAGAAAGACATAGTTTGCGTTGAGCACCTCTATGCACCTGTGTACATAGAACTGATTAAGCTCACACTGACCCTATAAGGCAGGCATTTTTAACTCAACTTTTTAGATGAGGACATCGAGGCACAGAAAGGTTAAATGCATTGCCAAAGATCCCATGGACAAGAGGTGGTCCAGCTGGAATTCCTCCCAAGTCTGTCTGAATCCCTCAACCTGTTCTTGTCACACCCCTGAATTGGCTCCCTAATGGTAAGTAAAGTCCACCTGGCCAATTTGAGAATGAGCCTAGACCTCTGGAGACACATCCATGAGGTCCTGCCCCCACCCCCAATCCCCCTTCCCATCTTAGCTACCTGCTGCTGGCTAATAGAAGATTATTCTCCTGACTCTGCATTTAAATGGGGCCAGACCTCCCCAAGACCACAGAGCCCTGGCCTCAGACCTTTTAACTGGTAATTACTCTGCAGCCACAGTGTGAGATCATCCATTAACCTGAGGCCAAAGTGTGCCCTGCTAATCAGCCAGTTCCGATTCCATCAAGCAGCTGGGCTGATTACGGACCTTAATCACAGAGGGACGGGCACAATCAGGCTGTCTAGCCCTCCTTCTAGCCTGGAGGGGAAAGAAAGTTTTATTATAGAGGGGCTGACATTTGGCAGCCTCTGCAAGGAGAGGTTGCCATGGGTTGCCACAGGCGATGTCTCAGCCAAGACCCGCTTAATAACCATGCAAGACCAAAGAAGGAGGAGGAGCTTGGGCCAAGCAGACAGGACGGAGCCTGACACAAAGCTCAAAAGTAAGAAAAGGAAGGGAACTTTCTGAGCACTTACTATGGGCCAAGCAGTGCACTAGGTCCTTCACTTCTGTCACTTTCATCTTCAAATAATGTTGCAAGGGAGGTATTCTTGAGCCCCCATTTACAACGGGGAAGCTGAGGTTCAAGGAAGGTAAGAAACCATTCAAGGTCAGACTGCTAGTAAGTGGCAGAGCCAAGACTCGAAGGTGAATCTTTCTGGTTTTAAAGTCTGTGCTCTTTCTGCCACTCCCAGGTATCTAACTTTTAGCCTGTGTGATTTCTCTGTGTTAGGGACAAAAAAACAGTTGATATGTAGGTGGAGATTAATGTACAATGCCCATTCTAGCCTCATTTGCATTTGAAGAGAACTGTGATTAACCTGAAGAACATGCTCAACGACAGTGGAATTTTAGGCACCATGTTAGATTACCAGGGGAGCTGTCAGCCAGGACTCTTTGGGTCTCTTAAAATAATCCCTGTCCTCCCTCCCCATTTTCTTTAATCACTGCGACCGTGAAAGAACAGCAAGGAGAGCTTGAGACATTGTAGATATTTCTGCCACATTCTTTGGAAAAAGAAAATAAATAAGAAGGAAGGTGTTCTTGGGAACAAAGGTAAGAGATGTCTACCTCAGAGCAAGATGGCCCAGTCCTGGGAAGGGTTCTTCAACCTCTCAGGAAGGAAGCCATCTTAAAAGAGGCAGTGCTACTCCATGCTCGACAGGAGACGAGCAGGTAATCCCATTCCATTCCTCACACGGAATGACGTTCTGAGATCCTAAAAGGTATGAAAGGACAAAATGCCGAAGGCTTCAGACAGGTGACTCCAGCAGCTTGTCCAGGACCAAGAAGATTTCTTACTTTCCCGCATAATCCCCCTTGTCTCATCTACCTACTGTAACACATACACCCGCCCCCTAGGTTTGCTCATTTCTCCATTCCTGTGGTACCACCACTGTCAAAGTCACCATCATCTCCCACCTAGATTGACACAAGGGCCTCAGGAGTGGTTTCCCTCCATCTACCCTCAACGGGATCTCTACAATCTGTTCTTGCTACAACAGCAAAAGTGTTCTTTCCAAAGAAAAAATCAGTTCATCACTCCCGTGTACAATCCTAAAATAAAATCAAAACTCCTTGCCAAAGTCTGCACAGTCCTGTGTGCTCAGGCCACAGAGGCTTCTCTGACGTTGTCCCCCAGCTACGAACCAGCAGCACTCCCCACCTTTCAGTTCTTGAGTGCACTCACTTTCCCTCCTGATAATGGCCCCCCTACCCCTGCCCCCAACTCTCTCCATGCCCCCACATTGATGACCCCAAGAGACATCTCCCTGGAGACATCACTCCATCTAGAATTGCCCAGCACAATCACTCCCTGTCACATTGCCCTAGTTTATCTACTGTTTCATAGCATTTGTCTCTGAAATTGTCATCTTCTTTCATTTGTCTTCCCATTAAAATGTTAGCATCCAGGAGGGTGGAGAGTTTGTCTGACTTGTACAATGCTGTAGATTCACAGCAGCTACATAGTTGATACTCAATACATATTTTTGGAATGATTAATGCTGAAGTTAGGGTCACAGGATGGGTAAAGCATGGGTCCCTCCGAGAAGAAGGAACAGAGGTATAATGAATAGCAGGATCAGGTTCATTGTCTGAAATTTGGGGTCTAGCTTCTTCATTCAGAGTGTGAGGATATGGAAAACCACAATGAGACAACTACTTCCAAATAATCCTTCTCTACCAGCTTCCTGTCCAATAATCTCTACCTTCTAAAATTTCTCATATCTATCCACTTCCTCCATCACTTCTATCATACCAGTCTAGACGGGCACCATAGTTGACCCAAACTTCTCTGCAACCTCCTTGTGGGCCCTCCTGCCTCAGTACTACTCCTTCGACACAGTCCTCCGCCAGGCAGTCATAGCCAGCCTCTAGTTCTCACCGAGGCTGCTCAAGAACCTTCAGTGGCTCCCAGGTACCTATAGAATAGTTCACACTCCTCCACACATCCTCGAAAGGCCTCCAAAATCTGGCCTCTGAAAAGTCCTTTTACCTCATCTCTCCCCTTCCACCTGCTCCAACCGCATTCCTGTTCCTGTCCCACTGAACTTCTCTAATTTCCTCAAGTTCATCAGCCTCCTCCTGGCTTTTGTAGATTCTCTTTCCACTGGTACTTACATCCTGAACTCAGGTCTTAGCTTAAATGTTGCTTCCTTGAAGCCACTTCTAGGAGAGTGGATTTAGACACTTCTCCTTCCTTTTTAAGAGATGGGGGTTCTCCCTATAATCCCAGCACTTTGGGAGGCTGATGTGGGTGGATCATGAGGTCAGGAGATCGAGACCATCCTGGCTAACACAGTGAAACCCCGTCTCTACTGAAAATACAAAAAATTAGCCAGGCCTGGTGGTGGGCGCCTGCAGTCCCAGCTACTCGGGAGGCTGAGGCGGGAGAACTGCCTGAACCCGGGAGGCAGAGCTTGCAGTAAACCGAGATTGCACCCCTGCACTCCAGCCTGGGCGACAGAGCGAGACTCCGCCTCAAAAGAAAAAAAAAAGAGAGAGATGGGGATTCTCCATGTAACCCAGGCTAGAGTGCAGTGGCTATTCACAGGAACTGTCATAGTGTACTATGGCCTCGAATTCCTGGCCTCAAGTAATCCCCTGCCTCAGCCTCTCGAGTAGCTGAGATTACAGGCATGCAGCACCCACCTGGCTGGACAGTTTTTTTTAACAGCCATAGAGAGCAAATTGAAACAGAAGTTAAGAACACAGTTTTAGTGTTATATTTGAATCTCAGCTGTGTCTTTCTAGCTGTGTGACCTTGAGTGAATCACTTTATCTCTCTGAGCCTCTGTTTTACCACCTGTGAAAAAAGCTGATGATATCCTCTTTACAACATTGTGAAAACCGAGATAAGCTTAAGCAGTGCACCTGGCCACAGTAAGTGCTCAATAATTGAACACTGTTGCTGGTGAATGGGTTACAAGCTTTAAGCTTGCTCTGTCCCTCCTGGCTGTGTGGCCTTGGATAGGTAGCTTTCCTTCTCTGAGCCTTTCCCACTCCCCTCATCTCCAGAATCTCCACTAGAGTACTGCCCTTCCCATACATGTCACATGGGTTGCCAACTTCCCCAGTGAACCTTCCATAAGCCCAAGAAGACCCTGAGGTTGAGACCGCATGACTAAATCACAGAATCCATCCACATCTTCTGCCACGTAGCAAAATGTCCCTAAGATGCCCACAGCATTCACATGTATTGGCAAGCTCAGAGTGAAGGAGCTCTCTGATCTAACTTTCCTATCTTAACTCCAAATCCCATTAATTCAGGTCAACAAACATTCACCAAGCACCTACTCTGTGCCAGGTGCTATAGTGAGGAATCAGAATGAACAAAACATGGTCCTAACAACCCAGCGGCTGGTGGGGGGGATTAATCCAAAACTGCATTTTACCCTTTTTATCTGGGCCCCTTGAAGATCTGCTGCATCAGAAGCCCAGCTGGAAACCAGAGGTTGTGCTCAAACATGGCAATTGGAGGAGTTTAACAAAGTGTCTTATTTACAAAAGCTACGGCAAGGCTGCAGCAAACCAGAGGGTCAGGGCAGTATTCCAGAGCCACCACTTCTAGATGAGGGCTGGGGGTAGAATGGAGACAGACAGCAGTTGCCAAATCCAGACAAGGTGGCTGTAGCTTAGAAGGGGCCTGTCTGAGGATGGAGAAAAGGGAAGGAAAATTAGTCTGACCTCTGTCTCCTTCCACCCTTTGATCTTCTACTGCTGCTTTCCATTGGCTGAATCCAACAGGAATTTAAAATGCAAGGAAATGCATTGATGTGCTCTATAAGAGTTGACCTCCCAGGACACAGAGCAGTAGGGAGGAGGATGGAAAGAGGATCTAGGAGCAAACAGCTCACCCAGCACACCTGCCCACTACAGAGAACTGGACATGACCTTGGAAAAGGTATGACCTTCACCCCTTCCACTCATGAAATTCCCTCCTATTAGCCTGGGTTGTTATTTCCAGGAATGCGTCACAGTGGGGGAGTTCAAGTCACAAAGTGCAGTTATTGAAACACCCTGAGAGTCTCCAAGGCCCTATTGAAATTCTCTCCCTCTCCCCAACTCTCGGGGTAGCATTGCAGGATTACTGCAGCTCATATTCATCTGTCTCCAAAAGATTAAACCATCCCCTGGAAAAGGCCACTGTTTCCCGAAGGAGGAGAGCCCATTTATGCTCATTCCTGCAAGAAACTGACTTTTCAGAAAAAAAAAAAAAAACAAACAAAAAAAAAAACAGGTTGATTTCTTCCCTGACTTGAGAGGAAGCAGTATTTTTTTTAATTGGGGTTGGTGGGAGTGCACAATTGTGTGTATGAGAAGGAATTTTCTCACCAGTGTCAACCCATTCACAGAGTTAGACAAAGCTAACAACAATAATAGCAATAATAATGGCGTATTTGTTTATTTATTGAACACTTACTCTATACTTCACACTATCTTGTCAAGTATTATACATGAATTATCTGATTTGATGGTCACATCTGCATTTTGTGTCTCCTACTAGTAATCCCATTTTATAGGTGAGAAACAGACCCAAAGAGGTTAAGCAACCTATGAAAGATGACACAACCACAAACAGGCAGAGTTGGGATCGGACTCAAGTCTAGGTCTCTCCCTAAAGCAGTGATTCTCAAGTGGGTGTTATTTTGCCCTCAGAAGACATGTGGCAATGTCTGGAGATACTGTACATTATCACAACTGGGGTAGGGGAGGGCAGTGCTAATAGCATCTATTGGGTAGAGCCCAGGGGTATTTCTAAACCTCCTACAATGCACAAGACAACTACCCACAACAAAGAATTTTCTGGCCAAAAATGCCAACAGCACTGAGGTTGAGGAAACTCTGCTCTATCTAAAGTCTCCCGCTACCTCCTCGCTGTGGTGTGGATACGGTTTGTTTGTGCCCAGCTAAGCTCATGTTGAAATTTGGTCCCCTGCGTGGTGGTGTGGTGAGGTGGGGTGTAGTGGGCAGTCTTTGAGTAATGGGGGTGGATTCCTCATGAATGGCTTGGTGCCACTTTCATGTTAGTGAATTATCACTATGGCAAGGCTAGATTAGTTCTCAAGGAAATGGATTAGTTCCCCTGAGAGTGAGTTTTTAGAAAGCTGGGACACCCATCAGGTTTTGTCTCCTCTTCACATATGTTTGCTTCCCCTTTGACCTTCTTGCATGTTCTGATGTGGCATGAAAGTCCTCAACAAAAGCCATGGCCATGCCCTTAAACTTCTCAGCCTGCAGAACTGTGAGCTGAATAAGCTTCCGTTCTTTATAAATTACCCAACCTCAGGTATTCTATTATAACAACATAAAATGGACTAAGACACTCCTACTGCACCCATCCAGTCATAGCTGCTCCTTAGCTAGAGAAAAGTTCAACAGGAGAATGGGGTCCTGGATCATGCAATGCCTGGGATAACCCTTGTTGAAATGTTGATCTTTGGCCTAAGAACATTGGGAAACCCTGAAGAATTCTCAACACAGAAGCCATGCAGTGAATTTGAATTTAAAGAAGATAACTCTGGCGGTTGTGTGGAGAGTGAATGGGAAGGCATCAAGGGAGACTAGTGGGAAGTCTATTGAGATAATCCAGACAAAAGATGATGATAGACTGGATGAGATGGTGACAGGTGAGACAGAGATAGGCAGGTGAATTTAGGATCTATTTAGGAGAAGACAAACTTGCCAGGACTTGGTGAAAAGAAGTGTGAGTGACAAGTTGAAAATGTAACCATTCACTTTGGTTTTATAAGCTCACGCTCTTGCTCTTTCTATCTTTATTTCTATCTTTAACTCTATCTATTGATATTTTCCATAAATATCTGTCTACCTAACAAGCAACTGGGTGTTTCTGAGGAACCAGCATCTACACAGTTGCTGAGAAGAAGTTGAAGTCCATTCTCAAGGCTGCCAGGGGTGGTTGTGCAGGATGTCTGCAATACAAATGGTGCTCCCTAAGATTGAACAGGCTACATAGCAGCCTGTACATTCTGATATGTTAAACTCTCTGGCCTTAGCTTTTGACTCTGGATTGACCATTCCCCAGCTTTGGGAGCAAAACAATCAAAAGCAAGTTCAGTCGAAACAAGAGAAGACTCAAGTGAACTTGGGAAGCTACTACCTACAGCTCTCTAGCAAGGCTCTCCTGTGCAGAGGGAGGAGAGAAAGTCAGTGTGGTACCCACAAGATTGGAGCCCGTGAGCCAAAGTGATGGGGAGGCATATTTCAGCTCAGTAAAAGAACTGCTTAACAATGAAAACTGTTGAAGCATTAAATGGTCTACTTTGTAAAGAAATGAGCTGCTTATCACCAGAAGAATCCAAGTTCAAGTATGGCAACCTCTAGCCAGAGATACAGCAGAGGGATCCCAGCATCTACTAAGTAGGATGTTAGACTAGATGCCATCAAGGACACCTTCTGCTCTGAGAGTGGGGAGTGCTAACAAGGCATGCTGATATCTCTATGTTAGCCTTTATAAAGACCAAATGAATTTCTCCAACAAACTCTTAGAGTGTCTGCAGCACCAACTGAGAAAAATTACACCGACACTTCTGACCACATCACTTATTAAAAAACACTCCCTGCAGGGCAAGGAAAATCTTCCAGACATTTTTTTTGAAATGTATCAGTGATTTGCTTGCAGCAACTGACAGAACTTCAATAAATACTCCCTCACTGTAAACGTGCTTTCTTTCTCTTCCCTCTAACAAGCACTTTCTCAGCTTCCACCCACCTAAAAACCTTCATATTCTTTCCTTCTATTTGGGTAGGAGTCGAAAAGATCGGACATGATTAAGGAGATGGAGCAGGGATACCCACGCCCACTCCTTGAGGTGAGTCATGAACTATCCTGAAGACCCTAACACAGATTCTCCCCAACCCAGAACATTTTCTTGAGTTCCAGACCCACAGAGCCAATTGCTTGTGAAGTACCTCCTCTAAGATGTCGCACAGGTATCTCAGATTCACCAGGTCCTGAGTGCAGCTCACCACCCTCTCAAAGGCATTCCTGCCCCAGAGTTCCAGATTTCAGAGAACATCATTCAAGCTGGACACATAATCTTTCAGGATTATCTTTGACTCTTATCTCTTCTTCACTCCCCATAACCACTCACCTGTGCCTTAGTTTGAGTTACCCAGAAGCAGATGCTGAGCCGAGGATTTAAATACAAATAGTTTTTGAGGGGATTTCAGAAAACCCAGGATAAGGGAGTAGGAACATGAGATAGGGAAGAGAATGAAGTCAGCCCGTGATACACATCACGTATCAAGCCATCTGTGCTGTGGGCAATTGAAGCATAATTCCACCTGGAAACTTGAGGAAATGGTGTAGAAAAAAAGCATCAGAATGATAACATCATTTATTGGTTGAGGGTACTCCTGGAGGGTGTTAATTCCCTGGCACTTACATCCTGTCTTACCCACAGGCAGTTTCCTGGCTTCAGAGCGAGCCTTCAGGCAAAGAGATACAGACATTGCAGCTGTAAGTAAGCTGGGAAGTGGTGGAACTCACGGGAGGCAGGCAGGACATCCACAGAGTCAGCTACAACATCAAGCCCTGTGGTGTCTATTGCCTAAATGACTCTCTGATCATCTATATTCTCCCCATTCTAGATTCCTCTCTCTCTGTCCAGGTCACCATCTGACTTTTGCAGTCATCACTGACTGGTCTTCTTACCTCCAGCCTGGCATCCTACCATCCTTCTCCAAACTGCAGCCTAAGTGAGGTGGTATGCATAATGGTTACAGTGCAAGCTCTCATTTTGGACTTGTCTCCTTCTAGGTACACGACTTCAGGCAAAACACACCTCTGCACTTACTTAGTTGTTGTTGTTTTTCCAAGTAAAAACCAGACATGGAAATTGTACCTATCTCATAGGATTACCGAAAACATTAAATGAGTTGATACATGTAAAAGGCTTAGAACAGCACCTGGCACATGTGGGTGTCCAATAAATATTAGCTATTATAATTTCTGTAGCAAAAACTTGATCGTGTTTCCCCTTCAAAGCTCCCCTCTGGGAACCAGACTCTGGAAGGGTAAGCTTTGGTGATTGCTGAAATATTCAGAAGATAGGGAACGCTAGTGATGCTCTTGGAGGACAACTCTTTATCCAAGGATCAAAGATTAAAGAGATTATTGATGCAATGAGTGCCTCGGAGGAAAGGGTCAGACAAAGACGACTATTTCATGAGTTTGCTCATCATGGGGGCTGAATCTTCTAAGAATCCAGGCACACAGAAGATTCCTATAACTAGTCCTCCCCAATCAAAGGAGAACTTGTGGTCCAAAAGGTAAAATTAAATAAGGAAAGCATTCTGTGTCCTGCCAGTACAGTAGATCTAGTCCTGCAAGTGATGCAGAGACAAACTGATACATGATTAAAACCTGTCTCCAATACTAACTTATGATGTATCCTTGGGGTGGTGACTTTCTCTCTCCAAATCTCAGTTTCCCAATCTATAAGATGAAAATAGTACAACCCACCTTAATAGAAATGTTGGGAGGATTAAATATTGTCACATACACCAAAACCCCATCATATCATAGGCTCTCAATAGAAGTCAGATTTCTCCTTTCTCTTCACCTATAATTACCAGCTCTCCCAGCCTTGATCTTCCCATGAGTATGACGGGAATTACAGCCTAATCTTAGATATTTAAAATGCCCCATCTCACATCCCCTCAACCCATCTTTTTACTCTAGTCCCTGCTTTTGCAGCCACCTGTGTAGTTACAAGTATCTCTGGGTGCAGCCTGACTGCACCAGCTCTCTCTCAACTTGCACCCATGACCTCAAGAGAACTTTCTCATGACCAACTAAACTGAGGCCTGGTACTATTTCTTCAAAACAAATAGTAATGAATGGCGGTTGCACTACAGCCTTCCCCAGGGTAACCCTGAAGGACAGAAGTCAGGGGATTTTTCAGAGCTAGCAGAATTTTGAGGAGCACATTTGGTTGCTCACCTTGCATGGAGAGAGAAAGGGGCTGAGGTATGACTATAGATAGATTCCTGGAAATGACAAGTGGCTTGGCTGGTGGATCAGAGGCCTGGAAAGACCATAGTCAAAGATTAGGAACAGGGAAACTTGGAGAAGCAGCATGTGAATGTAGCTATGAATGTGCATACAATACACGCAGATATTTGTGTCTCACTCTATTTCATGCAAAAGATCATCCAAGCAGAAGCAGCATTCAACAGTTAGACAGATAGGATGAGCCAACCAGTGGATGTCAGCCAGTGTCCTTCCTTGACCACCTGAGCCTGAGTGTTGTGCAAGGGGCCCATGAACAGACCAACCATGATAGCACAGATGGAGGTTATGCATAGTCTTAGCAGCACGGGCTCCTTCTCACTAAGGCTAATCTAACTACTGCCACTGATGAATGCCAAAACTAACAGCAGTAGAGACAGAAAATAGCCTTCAAAATGGCACCATGAGGAGATCATCTAACCATTTCGTGGCAGATTAACTACACTAGGCTTATCTTATTGAACATAGGGCAGAAATTGTCTGTATAAGAATAGATACCCACTCTAGCTATGGGTTTATCCTCTTTCTGCTTTACCTGTAGCCAACACCATCAATTATGGACTTAAAAGAATACGTAACTTGCTAAAATGCTATCTACATAATATCACCTTGGACTAAGAGACTCATGAAAGAGCTGTAACAATGAGTACAACACTTCAGGACATTTGAACATGTAATAATCTACTAAAGGCTTAATTAAAGGGGCCAACTCTGAAACGATGACCTGCAAGGCTAGATATATGACCTGCAGGATGAGGTATATGAAGCTGGGTCACTGATAGCTAGAATTTACAGGTCCAAGAATCAAGAGTACAAGTAGGATTAGTCTCTCTGACTCTCATTCCATGATATGCTCATGATATTTATGCTCCCATTCCTGCATCCTGGTATCCATGGGATGGAGGAGGGAACTTTATTCTGAAGAGGGGGGAAAACAATCTACCAATATTGTCAGGGATAGTTGACCCTGATACTTCTGCTATGTAATGGTTGCAGAAAGAAGCACATCTGGAACCCAGGGGACGCACTGGGCGGTGTGTGTGTGGGGGGGGGGGGGGGGATGGTATCATCTCTTGGTGATTTCATAGTGTGTAGTCACTGTAAACGGCAGCTGAAACAACCACAACTGACAACAGTAAGACAATTAAGAGGTCTGACTTTTCAGGAGTAAGGTTTATGTTTCAGCACAAGGTAAGAAACCTAGATCTGCTGAAATATTTGCTAAACATAAAGGAAATCTAGAATGGTTTCTTGAGGTAAGAAATGCTAAAGATCAATTATGGCCTTAGGACCTGCTGTAAGAGCAGGAATTGTAATTTGATCTACTACTCTATCTATCTTTTTTTTTTTTTTTTTTTTTGAGAATTTTTTTGAGATGGAGTCTTGCTCTGTCACCCAGACTGGAGTGCAGTTGTGCAATCTTGGCTCACTGCAACCTCCACCTCCCAGGTTCAAGCAATTCTCCTGCCTCAGCCTCCCAAGTAGCTGGGACTACAGGTGTGCACCACCATGCCTGGCTAATTTTTGTATTTTTAGTAGAAACGGGGTTTCACCATGTTGACAAGGCTAGTCTTGAACTCCTGACTTCAGATGACCCACCCGCCTTGGTCTCCCAAAGTGCTGGGATTACAGGCATGAGCCACTGTGCCAGGCCAATCTACTAACCTGTCTATATAGATTGTTTTTCAGAGATTGCAGCCAACTACGGCCTGCAGACTGATAGACTGAAGTTCACGTTGAGCACAGCAGATGCAAAGGGTAGACTGTGTCAGACTTTTTTTTATGACCTGTTTTATTTCTTCTTGGTGTGCTTTTTTGCCCCAGCTGTTGCGGTGGCAACCTACAGTCAGTTATATCCTGACAGAAACCTAGCTACATTATCTCTTGCTTTGCACCACGGGCTTTCTCTGCCCCCATAAAATGCTTTGGAAGCCCATTCAGCCATTATTGTACATGCATGTTAGTCAGGGTTCTTCAGAGAAACAGAACCAATACAAGATACATATACATATAAAAGGAGATTTATTATATTAAGAAATTGGCTCACATTATTATGGAGGCTGAGAGGTCCCACAAACGGCCATCTACAAGCTGGAGGCCCAGGAGACAAACAGTGTAGTTCTACCCAAAGTCCAAAGACCTGAGAACCAGGAAAGTCAATGGTAAGTCCCAGTCTAAGGGCAGAAGATCAAAGTTCTAGCTCAAGCAGTCAGGCAGAGAGAGAAAACTCTTCCTTCCTCCACTCTTTTGTTCTATTCAAGATACATCTGATGGATTAGATGATCCCCACAAGCATAGGGGAGGGCCATTGGCTTTACTCAATCTACCCATTCAAATGCTAATCACTTAACGGAAACACCCTCACAAACACAAAGAAATAATGTTTAGCCAGATATCTGGGACCTGTGACTCAGTCAAGTTGACACAAAAAAATTAACATTCACAAGGCACAAACCTGGAAGTGTGAGGAAATTGTCAACTATGGACCAAAAGGGGACAGAAACTAGAACATAAATATTCCTCCTTCTGTATTTTCAGTAGACAATTTTGATGCCTATTCTACATGACTTCTCAGAGGATCTCCAGTAGAATTGAGCCCTAGTTGCCCTAGGTGCTAACCAGGTCAGTAACACACCCTTGGATGGGCCTCTCCCACCTTCCTTATTTCATTATTTTCAGCCCTTCTCCATCCTCTATTCCTCGGGAATCATGCTCCAAAATAAACTACCTCTCTGCAAACTGGCTTGGAAAAATAACCTGCCCTCCCTGAATCTCAGTTTCCTCTTCTGTAAAATGGGAATAATAATGACCCCTCCCTCCCAAGGTTGCTGTAAGCATTAACTGTGAAGTGCTGCACCTGGTGCCAAAGGACAGTGAGGGCTCTGAGACGTGAAAGAATTGAGATAACGGACAAAACAATGTTTGACAACTTCTTTAACAATTAAAGTGGCTTATTTTCTTCTTATTCCACTTTTCCTTCTACTTTAGTCCCACTAAGTACCCTTCATGCAAATATACCAATTGGTACATTTTTCTCTCCAATGACAACTGGGGGCTCTGGCATTCCTCTGCTGAGGGAGTAGGGGGATGAGGATTCAATTATTCATCAGCTGTTTTCCAAGGGAGGACCCTCAGATGAAGATTCAGTTGCAGATGCAGCCCAGGAAAAAGCTGGAGAAGAGTTCCCCAAAGACTGGGTCCAGCAGCAACTTCTTTTGTTTTCAGAGTCACCTGGTTGTGCCTCTAAATTCCTTAGGGATAGAATTTTGTGTTTCATTGGTTCTGGCATCTCTTTATCCAGAGCCTTGGATGCTACATTCACAAGGGGCTCATGAATAATGCATGGTGACCTAAAAAACTCCAGGCGGGTAAATTAAAGATGAACGGGAAAAACCTGGATGCTCAAGCTGAATTCAGCTGTGACCACGGCAGGCAGTTCTGCTATACATGATTCATCTAGTGGTTCTCCATGCTCTGCCTCAGATGCATGCCCCGCCTTCCCTAGGTTCTGCAATGTAGAGTCGTCTACACTGGCCTGCCAACTTCTGCAATGCCTCAGTTCTGACCTTGTTCCTCAGCAGCCTTCAAACGTTACCCTTCTTATGCTCCATTTCCTCTATAGCTTATTAGGAAATTAAACTTAAGCCTAACAACTACTTCATGCAATGCAGGTAATGATGAATGATGCAATGTCACCAGACTACAGTTTTGTGAGTTTTCCTAAAGGCTATTCTTGGACAAAGTTGTCATCAGGCACCACCGAGGTAGGAAAAAGAAGAGGCGCTATTTATACTATCAACCTGCTGGTCTTGCAAGAGCTCACACAGTATAGGGATACAAGGGAGGCCTCGTCTTAGTCTGTTCTCCCTGTTGTCATTGCCTGGCTGAATAATCCAGATCAAGGGCTTCTCCTCTCTGGTTTCAGTTTTCCATTTCAAAGATAGAAGAACTGAGGCCCAGAGTAGAGAAATGATTCTCCCAGCCAGTAAGTGTCACACAGTCAACCAATAATGGAGCCAGAAAGAGAACCAGAACTTGTTTTTTCCCTCCCAGTGTAACCTTTTTCCCACCACTCTAAAATGCCCACCACTCTGTTCCCAAGTGAGCCATCCAGGGAAAAGGAGGGAGGGAAATATATTTGCAGGTGATTTAAAGCCGGGATGCTTCCAGGATGCCCCGCTCCCTCTGGGTAATTTATGGATGTGTGAACAGGATGATGGGCTCATTGCTTACACCGTGTAATTCAAAAAATGCAGCTGCCCTAGAAAGATGGGTGAGAGGTATAAAAATATGTACATTTGATGGAGCATACATATGTGTTTGTAAATACAGTCTGTTATTGCTCAGTGTTATTATATATCCATCATCTTTCTTTGGGTTATTGGAAACATAAAAATCTTAAAGCACTAAAAACACAAAGAACGATAAGTCACCCAGGAAAGTATATCTTCTCGGGGATGATTTTATGTCAGGAACAGTTTGTGCCTTCGGAAAATAAAGTCCTTGCACTGCCAGGGAGGGAAAAAAAGACAGAGGGTGGGGTGGGAAGATGGTACCTATAAGCCTATCGGCAGAAACAGGTCCTTGAAATGGCAGGATGGCCAGTGGAACAAAGGGAAAAAGTAGTGGACCAGGAATCCAACCCAGTCTAGGTTCCACCATCTGCAGCTGTCTGAATTTGGGTCAGTCATGACCTTGACGCCTATTTCCTCACCTATAAACTTGGGATGAGAATCCCCACTGGGGCACAGTGGGGTTCCACAAATATTAGTTCCCTCCTCCTCAAACTACCCTGTTCTGAGCAGGCATCAAATGTGGCTGCACAAAAAATGACATTGATGTATCAGCTCCCCACTTCTGGATTTCCTCCTCCCAGCCCAAGCATCCAAACCACAAAGTGGAAGCATAAACTAAATTCCAAGCAGCAGACATAGTCAATAGCACAGATGTGATTTTTAAGTGAAATTAACGATTTTTCGAATATAGATTTTCTCTCCAGGCCTTTCCCTCCTCAACTTCTGAGATTCATGCTTCTACATGCGTTTGGTAATGTTGCTGAAGCCTGGGATTCTGTTGTAAGTCAAATGTTAAGGAAGCCTCCAGGGGAGCATGGAGGTGGGAGGCTAGTGGCGTGGGGTCACATGTGGAGAGGGTCCTTTTACAGTCACAATGGAGACACAATTGCACGGTTGGAGAGCAACCAGCTGGAGTGAGCTGGTGGTCAGGAGTCCTGGGGTTTGATTCAAGCCCTACCCCTAACTCACTCTGTGCCCAGCCACATATCCCTGACCCTATTTTGGGCTTCAGTTTGTGCATCTGAAAATAAGGGAGTTGGAATGGAAGTTCTTGGAGGTCCCCTTTAGGACTTCACTTTCAATACGAGGTTGGGATGATACACATAATCTTTCATTTGCCTCTGAATCCCCAGCACGTAAAATAGTAGAAAAGGGTTGGGTACATAGTAGAGGTTCAGTAAATGTTTGTTTCATTAATTAATTTTGCCAGTGTTCTTCAGAAATTCACGTAAGTGGCTTCAAGGGTAATAGATCGATTGCACTAATGGCCCCAGATAATGGCGTCCCTGTGTCCTCAGCCTTTGCTGTTTGCTCCCACTTGCAGGCTGGACTTGGCCATGTGACTTGTTTCCACCAATGGGAGAGTAGTGACCTGATGCAAGCAGAGGCTGGAAAACGCGCTTGTATTTTTCCACCTCTCTCGCTTGGATGCAGTCACTGCCATGGCCTGGCTGCTGGAGGATGTGAGAGGGATGTGGAGAAAAGACGAGTCATCACAGCCACAGCCATGCCAGACCAGACAGCAAGCTGACACACCAGCTGCCCACAGACATGCAAGCAAGCCCAGCATTACCCAGTCAACACTGGAAACATGTGAGAAATAATGTGCTGTTGGTTATGCTGCAGCAGCTAACTGAAATACTAGGTATTGGGCGATTTTAACTAAAAGTCAGATACCTGGAAAAGAATGCAACACACAGGCCTCAGAAGGAGCAGCGAACAAGCAGAGACACCACTGGGACCAAGATGGACTTTGACTGTCAACTCTGAAGTCTGGATCTTTGCTCTCAACCTCTCAATTTGCAGGGGTTTGGCTGTTCTCTTGCATCTGCTTACTCCTCACCTCTCATGCCTCCTCCTGCCAACTTCCACATCCCCTACCCAGATATAGATTTCTTCCTCTCTCATTCCATCAGCTTACACCATGGGAAAAGGACCCATCATCCTCATCCTGGCCTTTCTCTCTACATAAGCGCCTTTCTATCTCTGCCCTGCCACTAACTGCCTGAGTCAGAGTCAATGCCACAGCCTCACTCCACTCCTGTACTCACCGCTCAACTAAATTTACAAATGGGATACCACAGGGATACTGTCTGTGTATATGCATTTGTAGATATGTATATGTGTATATACACATATGTATATGTATATGTGTATATGAATACATATCTACATACGCATACACACATAAACACACACACACACACACATATACACAGAAAGAGAGGAGACAGAGAGGGAGAAGATACTCAAGCCTCAGAACAAGGATTAAACTAGATAGCCTATAGGAGCCCAAGATTCTTAAATGCTCTCCTCAGAGGGAAGCACAGAGGGGAACAGCAGCTTTGCCAAGTTCACCCTGCAAGACTTGAATTCAGTTGTTCCGCATCTTCCCCCAACATCTTTTCCAATACACTGTATTACGTTTCCTCATGATCCCGTTCCTAGTGAAATGTGGGAGCAGCTTCAAATAAAGCCACAGCATTTACGCAAGAGAACCACCCATAGCCCCTCGCATATTCCCTGGTGGGCCTGCCTGGGGCTCACAGGCTGGAATGAGTTCCAGTCGGTGTCATATTATTTACTAGGTCTTTCACGCAGTTTCCAACGTCAGGTCTGCTAGTGATAATAAACTCCATTCCGACACAGCAACAGCTCAGAAATTTCTTGTCACAATTTTCAGGACAAAACGAGAGCTCCTACAGGCATGGGAACTCTGAGACTGTTCAGAGAGGCCTATTTCAAGAAGTTTATCAATAGCAGAGGAAAGATGCAAAGGGAACAGGGGAATTTTCACACCCTGCAGAGGATCAACTGGGCCAATACACACTCCATGGGCTCAGTAAACAGAGAGACCAGATGGAATCTGAATCCAGATGACCAATTTTCACTGGGTCCCTACTCAGTAGCCAACCCTTGCTGGCCACGGAGGTTGCAAAAATTACTCAGTCTCTCGAGAAGACTCTCGCATTTGCTAACCATGTGACCTTGGGGAAGGTACTTTACTTCTGTCTCTGCCTACATGTTCCTCATCTGTAAAATGGGAATAAGAATTGTATTTGTCTCTAGGGATTCTTGTGGAGCTCAAATAAGAAAATTCATGTTAAGTGCTAGCACAGGGCCTGGCACATATGGTAGATGCTCAATAAAAGCCAACTACCAGTAAGATTTTTTCGTAGAAAAACATTTAGAACATGGAGGAGGATGGTATGAGAAGGGCAGGGAGACAGGGAAGCTTTTCAGAAAGAGGACATACACCTGAGCTAAATTTGGGGAAAAGAGTAAAGGCAACCTGGCAGATATGGGGAAGGGTGTTCCAGGTAGATGGTATAAGCAAAGTCAAGGAGGTATGAAAGATTTTCATGTGTAAATAAGGAAAAACTGGTGTATGTAGTTGAATGATGAAGTTCAAAGTGGGGGCAAAGTGGCAAGAGGTAATGCCGAAAAGGCAAACGAGTCCAGAATGTGAAAAATCTTGCATTTCCCATTAAGGAGCTTGGGATTGTTCCTTTAGGTATATGGGAGCCATAGAAGAATTTTGAGCTGAGAGATAGCATCATAGATAGACATTCTTACTAAGATGAGAGTGACTCATATGTCTTCAAATATGACCTGCCACTTGCTTAGGAATAGTTGCTACTTTATGAAGGCTAATTCCTTTGATGATAACAACAATAAGTGACATTTAGAAAATACCATGTGAAAAGGACACTTTATTTTTATTAACTCCTTCAGACTACAACAACCCTCTGTGGTGGATTGATATCTTACCACCATACTCCTCTTTTTCCCCAATTTACAGATAGGAAAACTGTGGTACTGCAAAGATTAACTAACTAAGCAGTGGATCTGGATTTTTAAGCCCAGAAAATCTGGTTCCCAAGCCCATGAACCTCAGTGCTGCACCACAGTGCTCTTGATAAAAGAAGTCAGTCTTTAATGATGAGCCTCAGGCATGAACTAGACTCCTAACTGGCAATAAAGGATGCTTGATAATATGGCAGAAAGAACTCTGGGCTGAAGTAAATGAGGCCTGAATTCTAGACTCATTTTGACCTCTGAATCTCGGTGCAGCTTGGGGCAAGTTGCTTTCCATCCCTGGACCTACTCCCCATCTGAACCACAAAGTCCTTCCAGCTTTGATATGCTCTAGTTCTGGGGCTTTCTAGGAGTATGGGAAGTAAATGTTCATGATATTAAATTATGCAAATGGGAACCAATTCTCAAAGTTTAGGCAGGAAAGTCTGGGATAGAGAGAAAAGGGAGGAGTCAGGATCCTCTAGAGACCGAATCCCAGGCCAATGTCACAAGAAATGAGTAAGTCATAGGCCAGGGGAAATGCAAATATCTTCACCGGGACCCTAGCCTAATTACGTAATGACCAGTGTAGCTTCAGGACAATACTGAAGCAGAAAGATCTCTCAGAGGTTATGGTGTAAGTCAATGGTTTTCCCACTTAGTTTAAGCTGTTTTTAAAATCTTTCATAGGGTGCAACATACAAAGCTGAGTTTTTAAAGCAACATTTTATTTGTGTGAATTTATTTTATATATACAGATTATAACCTTTACTTATTATAAAGTCAATCAGTAAGAACAAGGCTCTTTTGATTAAATAAAATGGATGCTCAGGTTGATACAAAACTGCAATTGTCACTCATAACCCTCTGACTTCACATCTTTTGTGTTTATCAAAACAGCCTGATAATTTTCATTAGTTTTGGTTGTACAATATCCTGAAAACACTATTTACACAGATGAGTGGCTGCAAATGCTGACAGGTTAAAAAAAAATAAAAAAGAGAAGAAGAAGAAAAAGTAAAGGTGGTTATACAATCTTCTAATATTTTTCAAAGTGACTCACAGGTTTTAAAAGGAAGCCAAAGAGATCTACTTGAATTATACAAACTACCCTATTCCAGATCATATCCATGATGCAGAGGTGCATTCATTCACCCATTTATTCAGCAGATACCTCCTGAGTGCCTACGATGGGTTATGTAGTGCTCTAAGCGCCCAGATATGGCAGTGAGGAAAACAAAAGCACTCCTCTCCTTTGAAGCTTAAAGCTTTGGCATGTGAGAGACAGAAAATCAGTAAAATAAATACACTAAGTAAAATCTATAGGATGATGGTGATAAGTGTTATGGGAACAAATAAAGCAGAAATGGGGGCTTAGGGACTCCAGGGTCAAAAGTGAGTCAATTTGAAATAGGTCAAGGGACCTTCACTTAGAAGGTTTATGCAAAAGTCTGAAGGAGTGAGGGAGCCAGCCCTGAGGCTGGGGCAAGAGCAATCCAGCCAGTGCCAAGGCCCCAGAGAGACAGAGAGATGCCTGCTGGGCCAACCCAAGGAAGAGTAAGAAAGCTGAGCAGATCGGAGAGGCTGAGCAAGAGGGAGAGCTGTAGAAAATGAGATCAGAAAGGAGGAGGGTCAAGGCTAACAGGACAAATAAGGGGTGTCCTGAGACTAGACTGCAGGCTTTAGCCATGCAGAGGTTATGGGTCATGGGTGACCTTGGTAAGTCCAGTTTTGATGGAGTAGTAAGAGCAGAAGCAAGTCCAGTTTTGATGGAGTAGTAAGAGCAGAAGCCTAACCAGGCATTTGCAAGAGGGCAATGGAGGAGAGGGATTGGGGTGGTGGTAAGGATGGGATCTTTCCCGGATTTTTGTTATAAAGGGAAACAGAGAAATGAAATGGCAACTGAAGGGGGAGGTTGGATGGGGATGTTTGTTTGTTGTCTGTTTTAGCGTGGGGGGAAATCTTAGCATGTTTGTACAGTGATGTCAAGGATCCAGGACAGAGAAAACATGTTACTATGTAGGCGGGAGAAGGAGAATTGCTGAAGCAGTGCCCTTGGATGTGTGTGGAGACGCATCTATGGTTGGACGGTGCATCTGCAGTAACAGGAAGGAAGGCAAGGCACAACACACTGAGGCAAAGCGGCAGTGGATGATGGGAACCCACAGAAGCTCTCCTGGTTGCTTTTATTATCTCTGTGAAATGAGAAACTGGTCATCAGATAGAAGTGAGGGAGGGGGAGGAGGTGCTGAAGGTTCAAGGAGGAAGGAGAAGTCATGAAAAAAAAAATCATCTAGATGAGAGGGAGGGTGAATGAACCAGGGAAACGTATCATGGTTGCCAGGCAGCGTAACAGCCCACAGAAGACGAGGACTCGTGAATCAGAAGGGAGGCAGCCAGCCTGCTGTGCACTCTTCTCTAGCCTGTTCGACTGCTCTGGGGCTGGTACCCAGTAGGCAGAGTATTGGTTATGACAAGTGTGGTTCTGCCATATAACTCTGAGGAGGGAAGGAGGCAAGAGTGTGGACTCCGGAGGCAAGATACCTGATTACAAATCCTTGATCCACAACTCCCTAGCTGTGTGACCTTGAGCAAGTTAGCTACCCTCTCTGGGCTTCAGTTCTTTCACCAGGTCCTTCAGCCAAGATTAAATGAGCTTGTGTACATACAGTATTTAGGATAGTGTCTCACATATTAAAAGCTCTCAGTAAATGTTAACTTTTATTATTACCAGTACTGTTTGAAAGAGTCAGCAAATGGGTTTCTCCACCAGTCAAAATCCTCACCGTTTGGCAGGAAACCCTTGTGAAATGTATCTTGTAACATTAGGAGCTATTAAACAAAATCGTGTTTTAAATCTCATCTTGCCCATTTCCACTGGATACACCTTCGAAATTTCCAGCCTAATTTATCTTTTTTTTTTTTTGTAATGTTAAGGCTGAACATTAAGTTTCAATTTTCCTGCTGACACTTTATCAGCTGTCAGTCCTATGGCAACTAAACATCAGTCAAGTAGCACCCAAAACGTACAATAACATGATATTATCACAACATGATGTGATGTTCACTGTACAACTACTACACTGTGAGGAGAGCAGGTGCCTGAGATGTACCCGAGCCTTGCCTGGAATTTCAGTTGACCTTAGAAAAACATTATTTCTCAGCCCGTGAGTGCTACACTAGTATATATACTGAAAAACTTTCACAGGAGCAGACATGCACAGGAGCAATTTTTAAAGAGACATTGGCAGCTGCAATTTCACTAACTAAATATTCATTTACAAAGGTTTGAGTATGTTGACAAAGTAAATGACCCCCAGTGCAGGTCGGAGGTAAGTGGGGAAAATATGAAATTTCTTTTGTGAGTGCTTCCATTTTCTCCATAGAATAGGCAGGCAATCATCAGAATCATCCGCTGAGAGCGTGGGTGGGGAAAAGGAGCAGAAGACAGAAGCCCTAATGGAAGCTGAGATAACACCCTAGGGGCCTACAAAATGTTTTAAAGTTCAGAAAACAACACAATGGAATGTGTATGTTATTTTGTACAGAGATTAAGAGCACCATCCCTGAACCAGCTGTGGTACCCTGGGCCTGTCATCTAAATTTTCTTAGCCTCAGATTCTTCAACTGAAAAATGGGGAATTATTAGAGTCCCTATTTCATAGGATGGGCGTGAGAATTAAATATGTCAATCCATGGACAGCCTGTAAAACGTGGCCTGGAAACAAAATATGATCAAAGTGTTAGCTATGATTCTTACGGTGTTTTTTAAGGACTTAAATTATATTTTTACTCTGAGTTGGATTTCTGGAGCTCCCAAAACACCTCCTTGAGCTCTTAGGATTCCTCTGAAAATAGTTTGACAGCCAGTGATCAAATCTAACCCTCTTGTTGTAAATGAGAAAACTAGGACCTAATCAGATATGCACACCTATCCCAGTTACACAGCAAGGAACACAGATCTTATGAGGCTTGACCTCAGGGCTGTTCTGCACTTGGGCAGGTTTTTTTGAGCCACCCCTAGCTCTGGCATCCCTGTGCCTGCCCCAAGAAGAATAGCCAGAGAATCTTTTAACTGACACATCAGAAAGAAGAGGCAGTAATACCTTGAAGAAACTTCTGGGAAGCTGGGTTCTAAGGCTTTGACCTACCCTCAACCCTCACTCCCATGATCAGACAAATTGAGCTATGGGGCAGTTTGCTAGTCCGGCTCCAGGGGAAAAAAAATAAGCCCTGGGTGGGAAGGTTGGGAGGGGGAGACTGGGGGATGGGTCTTTCCTGGAGACTCATTCAGAAACAAAATATTCAGGAAGGTTCCAGCGGACCAGTGAAGGGGAAAGGGAGGGAAAACATATTTGGTGGAATGTATTCAAGAAGTAGTTCATGAACCAGCAGCATCAGTATCCCGTGGGGGACTGTTCAGACTGCAGACTCCCAGCTCCCACCCCAGACTTGCTGAACCAGAATCTGCTTTTTGACCAAATCTCCAGGCAATTCCTATGTACCTTGAAATTTGAGAAGTAGCCGGTGCATCACATCATTATCCCATTTCTTCTTCACAATGACTCTGCCTCAGGGCAGACCCTGTTATTATCCCCATTTTACAGAAAAGGAAACTCGGGGGCTTAGAAAGGCTAACCTCCTGCTCATGACACATGGACAGTGCACAGCACAGGGTGTGTCTGAACCCAGACTGTCCAACTCCAAAGCCTATGCTGTTTCTATGACCTTGAGCTGCCACCTTCTTGACAGGACCAGACATTGCATGGGCTCAGTTTGGGAAGGCAGGGAGAAAAGAGAAACACTGGACAGGAATCCTATGGAAACTTCTCATAACACAGTACAGGAACCCAGCGGCACTACCTAATTCATTCACTTATTCATTCAGCAAACATTTCCCAAGAGCATGTGCTAGGAAGTGGGGCACAGAAAAGAACGTCTCTATGCTTGTGCTGAAGAAACTTAGATCCAGTTGGGACGACAGAGGAGTAAACCAACCGTTCCTGTGTCCCACACAAACTCCCTCTTTGATATCTTGGCAGTCCTTCACTTCTTTTCCTTTTCCCCTTTCCTTCTTGTCCTCTTCTCCTGTCCTGTTCTTCCTCTTTTATGAGGGCCCCACTGGACACCTCCAAAAAAGAAGCAGCAACAATTGTCACCCCTATGACAGCTAACATGGGGAACAAAGCCTGGTCAGAAACGGTGTTTCTAAGTCCTCTCTAAAGGCTAGGCACCTGGCATTCCTGTTGGTTTCAGAGAGCTGAGCCTCTAACTCTTGGCACCAGAAGGGTCATTACCAGATGAGTCTCTTCCAGCTGGTTTCAACATCCTTTCTTTGGCTGAGACTTCCCTGCTCCCAGGAAGCAAGTGAAGTCCTGTTCCCAATGTAGAGCCCCCTACAGAAGCTCAGGTGCAAAAGAGATCACTGGACCGATTCAGACCAGCCAACACAGAGTAAGTCTGGATTCTGAGTTCCAAAAACAATGACAATATCAGTTGGAGGGACACAGGGCAGGAGGATTTAGGGGTTGGAATAAAAGAGGTCAAATTTATGACAGCACTGAAAGTATTATTTTTGCAGCATAGCCTCCAGAGACAGCAAGAAAAATGAATCCAAAGAGAGCAGGGCCAAGTTCAACCACAGAGTTAAGTGAAAAAGGCAGTTTACAAAGCAGAATGAGCCCACATAAAGGTACAGTGAGAATCTGTGTACATATGTGTGTATAAAACATGGAAATGTCTTCAAGAAAACAAGTGCTCGTCTGTGTTGAGGATAGAGTGCCTTGGTACTAATTTAGAACAGGATGTGGCTCCAGGCAGGCAGGGGAAAGGTAGCTCTTCCCATTCACCACCATGACACAACACTAGCAGTGAACTTGACTTGGCAGACATCTGCCCATGGACTTTCCCTTTACTTTCAGCCTGTTGCTTAAGAAATTCCCATTTCTTTCTATAACTCTCTTCCCTGTGCTTTTTATGACTTCCAACAAGATCGTAAACTTCATCCCCATGCAACTCAAGCTTCTAACTTAACAGTTAGACCATTTGTAGCTACTAAAACAGGACTCTCTTGGATCTGGAAGGTGGAGGTGGTCTGAAACATCAGAAAACAGCTTTGCTGCACTGCTTTGACCAACCCAAAGAAAATAAGACCCTGGAGGCATGAACCTACAAAGCCTCCCATTCTGCTATAAAATTTTGGAGAAGGAATATTATAATTTATATAAAACTGGAACATATAGCAGGCAGGGGGATTATTACAGGTTGACTAATGAGTACAAATATACTGTTTGATCAGAGAAATGAGACCTAGTGTTCAATGGATCAGTAGGATGACTATAGTTTACAATAGTCTGTGTACATTTCAAAATAGCTAGTAGAAAATAATTCAAATGTTCCTAGAATAAAGAAAAGACAAATACTTAAGGTGATGAATATCCCCCATTACACTGATTTCATGCCCCTCAGCCCTCTACTCCTGTTAATGAAGGTGACTCAAAATACTTTTCCACCCGAAGCATCCAATTTGTGTTTTCAGACTCATAACCCCTTCATGAAGCAAGAGTCAGCTAGTTATTTTTGATTGACTAAAAGTGTTTCTTGATACAATCATTTCTGTTAAGCCATCAAAGTATGTTTTCAAGGGAACTGCATCTCTGGTGAGCCCTGAGGGGGGCCTTTTCTCTCCTGGGGGAAGCTTGGCAGGTGACTTTGCTGCAGGCACATACCACTCTCCAGCTGCTGTGTCTCCCTAGCTTGAAGGATCAGCACCGGGGAGGCGGGGGCGGGGTTGCAGGATGGGAGGTCCCCCTGGTGCTGTGTGGCTGACACTGCAGTAGATAGGGGCGGAGCAGGTTAGAGTAAACCCTCCATGACTGTTTCACAGCATCCTTGGATGGTTCATCATGTCACCAGGTTGGGCAAAGGACTGCCTTCAGGCCTTCAACATTGCTGTCTATGGAATGACTACAAGTCTCCAACTCTAACCAAAGCATCAAAGATCCAGAAAGACAGCATACAGTGACCAGTGGGAAAGCTGCCCTTGGCTGGCACCAGAGTAGGTGCCTCCCCTGCCTATGACCTAGGCAGGAGACTTGAAACTGAACTAGGGAAACTGAGCGTTCACGTTTGCCTCTGGTTGAATACCATGTGAAAGGTGCATTCTGGGCAGCATTCAAGAGTTGATAGCCCTAACAGAGGTTATGGCCCTTTAGCCAATGATTTTCAGGGTTAAGCACTGCCTTCAGTGCTCTCACAGGTCACCCACTACAGATGGGGTTTTACGCTGGGCAGTAGAATGGCACCATCAGAGCAGCAACATATGTGTCTCTGTGTGGTCTCAACCCCCTGCAGATCTTGGGCTGTCCAGCCAGCTTGCTATTTGCATACATCAATTTAATATTCAGCAGAGGCATATGGGACCACTCTTGATTGGCTTAGCCTGATTAAAATCCCATTAAGAAAAAAAGGAATATAGAAGAAGGGAAACACACTCAAAGAACTCAAAGAAATTTGGAGATCATCTCCTATTCTACAACCATTGCAGGCCTCACTGACCTAGCATCGAACTCCTTCCCACTGAGCCCAAATCCGGCTTCGTAGTCCTCATCAATATCCCAATTCAGGCTGCAACCACCATCCATTGGAGTTGGCATGCAAAATAAAACTTATTTGACATCACTGATAAAATCCAAACCTATCTTTTTACAGATGAGAAAACCAGATTTAGAGAAGGAGAGTGACTTAGCCAGAATCATACAAGAAGTCCCAACTTTGGCAGTTAAAATCTGACTCCTATTCCAGTGTTCCTTCTACTGCATCAGAATCAGTGTTCTAAAATCTTAGAATCAAGGTGAACAGGAAATAAGAGGAAGACGACATAAAAGCTCATCCTATGGAAAGAACAGCAGCTTAGCATTAGATGACCCTAGGTTCAAATCCTAGCTTCAACACTTTAAAGCTCCAACACTTAAAAGTCACAGACAGGTGACTTCACTCGCTGGTCCTCAGCTTTCCCACCTACAAAATGGAGATAATAATGCCTCCTTTATAGAGCCATTGTAATGCTAAAATGAGATGATGCCTGGCACAGTGTCCAACACAGACCAAGTAAAGTGTATGAGGAGATTTACCCACACCAATACCAGGCTCCTCATGGCGGCCACTTCCTTCCCTGCCTCATTCCCAGCCAAACCACCTCCTATTGGCTTGATTGCCATCAGTGATGAATGAGGCTTCAGTTTCCATGGTTGCCCAGACCTATTTATTGGACAGATGACTTTCATAGCCTGCAGGTCTCTGCTTGGAGCTGGCAAGAGCTGGGCCACTGAAGCTACATTTCCAAAGCACCTGAGCTCTCTCTACTCCTGAGAGTGCCTGGGGATGCTCACAGAATTGTAAGACTCCCTCTGTGGATTCCTGGGTAAAGGTAGTAACATTTTTAGGAAGCTCCATATGGAATCAGTGTCAAGTGCCAATTCAACACATTATTACTTGGACTCCAAAAGGCTGTTCTGGTTCTCCCACTAGCTCATCAGCTTCCCTAGGGCAAGGCCAAGGTCATACTCAGCTCTGCATCTCCCATGTTCATGTCTCCTGGCATACAATTAGTGCACATCATAAACTGCATTCTTGGCTACAATTCTCCACCCTACCCTTCTTCCATCCACTTTATCTTGTAGCTTCACAATGTTCTCTCTATATACACAAAGCATAATCCCCCACCCCAGACCTGGCCATGCAACTTGCTTTGGCCAAAGGAATGTGCATTAGTTATCTATTGCTGTGTAACAAATTACCCCCAAACTTAAAAGCCTAACACAACACACATTTATTATCTCATAGTTCCTGAGCACCAGGATCTCAGTATGGTTCACCTGGGTCCTCTGCTTCAGGGTCTCACATTGCACAGGACTGCAATAAAGGGGTCAGCTGACCTGTAAGCACGTCAAGGCTCCACTGGGAAAGGTTCCACATCCAAGCTTATGTGCTTTATTGACGGGACTCAGTTCCATCCAGGCTGTTGGCCAGAGGCTGCTCTCCATTCTTGCTGTGTGGGCTACTTCATCAAAGCACATAAGCTGAGGAGACACTAAAGAGAATCTGCTAGCAAGAGATAAGTCATAATCTCTTGTGACCTAATCACAAAACTGACAGCCCATCACTTTTGCTGTATTCTATCAGTTCAAAGCAAGTCATAGGCTCTGCCCTACTCAAAGGGAGGGGATTACCCAAGGGTATGAATTCAGGAGGCCGGGATTATTGAGGACCATCTTAGAAGACTGCCTACCACAGGATGTTTGCAGATGTAGCAAGCGGTGTCTTGAGAAACACATGTACAATTGGGCTTTCTTGCTCTTATGAGAAGAATGTGCCTTAAGTAACCCACTAGTTCAAGAAGGAGCATGAAGGATGCGTGGCAAGAACTAAACCCCCCAGGAAAACCCAACCTAGAGCAGAGTCCCCAGCAAAAGCGTGGGCACATGAGTGAGCCCAACTGAGACCAGCACAACTGCCCAGTAGAGTTCAACCCACATCAGTTGGCTCTGGCAGAAGTCACTGAAGTTTTGAAGTTGTTGTGAGCAAAAGCTAATTGATACCATGAGCAGAAAGTATTAGCACAATGCATAATTATTTATTTCACTGCTCAGTTTCCTCATCTGTAGAAAGGGCATAACAGTATTTATCCCTCACAGGGTCATTATGAAAACTAAATGAGTAAGTTTTTACAAAATATTTAGAACAGTGTCTGATGCATAGTAATTAGGCATAAGTGTTTGTTAAAATAAATCCATCAATAACAGCTAACCTGTTTTTCAGTGTTTACCACATGTTATAAACTTTGCACACATTCTCTCATTTACTCTTCACAATAATCCCATGAGGTTGGTACAATTATTACCTTCATTTTTTAAATGGGGATTAGACCCCATTAAAAATGGCAAGACATGAACAGACACTTCCCAAAAGAAAACATACAAGCAGCCAACAAAAAAATATGAAAAAAATGCTCATCATCACTAATCATCAGAGAAATGCGAATTAAAACCACAATGAGAAATTGTCTCATCTCACACCAGTCATAATGATAATTATTAAAAAGTCAAAAAACAACAGATGTTGGAGTGGCTGTAGAGAAAAGGAAATGCTTATACACTGCTGATGGGAAAATTAATTAGTTCAGTCACTGTAGAAAGTGGTTTGGAGATGCCTAAAAGAACTTGAAACAGAACTACCATTAGACCCAGCAATCCCATTACTGGATATATATCCCAAAAAGTCCTAAATCTTTCTACCAAAAAGACACATGCACTCACATTTCATCGTTGCACTATTCACAATAGCAAAAACATGGAATCAACCCAGTTGCCCATTAAGAGTGGACTGGATAAAGAAAATGTGGTTCACATAAGCCATGGAATACTACGCACCATAAAAAAGAACAAAATTGTGTTCTCTGCAGCAGTATGGGTGCAGCTGGAGGTCATTATCCTAAGCAAGTTAATGCAAGAACAGAAAATCAAATATCACATATCCTCACTTAAAAGTGAGAGCTAAACATTGAGTACTCATGGACAGAAACATGGCAACAATAGACACTGGAGACTATTAGAGGGGGGCAAGGGTTAAAAACTGATAGGCACTATGCTCATTTACTGAGTGGCAGGATCATTTGTATCCAAAACCTCAGCATATATATTATATATATATAGCAACATATTAATATCATATAACAAACTTGCACATGTACCCCCTGAATCTAAGATATAAGGTGAAATTATAAAAGTAAAATAAAATAAAATGGAGCTTAGAAAGTTTGAAAAATTTGCACAAATCACACAGCTAGTATATGGGGAAGCCAAGGTTCAAATTAATAATCAGTTAAGTAAAGACCAAGATCAGAAAGATAAGAGAACAGTGTCAGCAATAAAAAGGTTGAAAGAGTAACGAGAGGTACAAGCAAGTGACTGGGTTGATTCAGAACTAAGTCTGTAGCAGCTGGGCTGGTGCCAGGACAGTCCTTTAGTTTGTGTCCTTATGTGCCTCATGGGGGCTAAAAGAATGACCAGAGGATGACAGAACAGAGATGTTTAACAAGAAAAGAGAAGTCTGAAGGGGTAACACAAGAGATGTTTTCAAATAAGAAAAGCCACTGGAAAGGGAAATTGATGGTTCAATGTGACTCCAGGGGACAGATATAGGTCATTTAGGTGGAAGTTCAGAAAGAGATCAATGTAAGGAAGAACTAGGTAGGAGTTCCAGGTACTAACTCATAAATAGAATGCCCAGGGTGGACAATGAGCTTCCCTGGAAGTGCTCCAGCAGATTCTGGAGGACCACGTGCCAAGGATGTTGTAGACATTTCTGCGTTGGACTAACAGCCAAATGATTTACCTTGCGAGACCTCTTCCGGCTCATAGTCTGAGCTTCCAAGAAAAAATTGCATAGATGGATGCACAGCCAAAACCTTGCTGATTGGGAAACTGTCACCTGGTTCATTTCTGATGCCATGGCAGGAAACAAAGAAAATCTACAACAAAGCTCTATTTTTTCAAGCAACAAAGAAATGAGTGAATAATTAATTATAATTCCAATGATTGAAGGTGCTCAATAAAGTTGCTCATCATTATGGTCCTCAACAGACAGCATGGCCATCGTTAACACTCACTTGGATTGATCATGTTCAGAGACACTTCTCAAGCTCCTACTCAGCCTTAAACAAACTCTGCTTCCTGACTAAACCTTCTTTCCTTTCCTTCCCTGCTCCACCTGGCTTCTCCAAAACTCATTCTTCTTGCAACTGAAAGTTGCATTTATTTTTTTTCTTGCAGCCCCATTCTCTCCTGGTTCTCTTCTGTGTCTCCTTCTTTTCCTTCTTTGGGTCTCTTCAATGGCCACTGTCTCTGTTATCCTATTACATGTTGATAAACCCTAAAACTCCATGCCTACCTTCCTTTCTTACCAATCCTCACACTTCCCGTGGGTAATCTCAGCCACCCCTATGGGGTTTTAGCCACCCAAATGCTAGCAACTCTTAAATCTCAGGCTCTAGCCCAGATGACTCTGCTGAGAAGCCTGTATGTCCAACTGCTGCTGGGCGTCTCCACCGAAATGTCTCCCAGGCATCTCTGATTCAACCTTTGTAAAATTTACTCTTTACCTTTCACCAAAATCAGTTCTTCGTCTTTTTAATAGCATCAAACTGTGTCATTGGGTATCCTCTTTTCCCTTCCTGGGCTTCAGTTTTTCCATCTGTAAAATAAGGAAGTGGGAGTGATTTATTTCTAAAGCCTCTTTCTTTCAATTATGACATCTTGAGATTTACCTTAAGATCCCAGGATTTTAAATGATGCTGTGTTCTATCAGCTTGAAAGACAATATAATGACAAAACAATACTAATAATAGCTGAACTTTATTGAGCAGTTACATGTACTAGAAATTTCTGTAATCATTACCTCTAGGTTATCTCTATGAGGTGGTCCCACCACTATTATCTTCATTTTGAAGATAAAGAAATGAAGGCTAAGGGAGGTTAGGGGATCTGGCCAAAGACATACAGCTGGGAAGTGGCCACACTAAGAGTCAAACCTTCATGGTCTTACTCACATTCCTGGGCTCTAGACCTGGGTGAGAGTCTTGAGTTTCTGTCTTGGCTCCAGATTTTGTTAACTCTGTGTCTTTGGGCAAATCTTTTGCTCTTTTATGGCTTCGTTTCTCCATTTTTCAGAGTAATACTAGTAGCTAATATTAAGTCTTGCAGACTTGCAAGATTAAATGAAATAATACTGTGAGTTACAATCTAAGGATGTTTCTACCCATATTCCTTTGTCCTCCATTGTGCTTACCCTTCTCACTCAGGCAGAAAGGTGGCTACTCTCCCAGGCATTCATTGCTGCAGGGAAGGGATATCAGCTAAGAATGCAGAGAAAAGATTTGAAAGCTTAGACCTTATGGGAGCTAGGATATTAATATTGATTTGAGGAAAACAATGTGGAGTCAAAACAAGGCTTCCTGTCCCCCAAGTAGAAGAAAAGATTCCTGAGAAGCAAAGAGTAAGTATATGTTAGGGCTTTTGGAGAAGGAGGTCCCATCCTCCCCAGCAGCACACATCTGTGTGTGTGGTGGATTGAAGGGAGGATGAGAGATGTTCTAGATAGAAGCAGGAATCTGAAAGCAAAGGGGGCTTCTGTTCCCAACCACAGCTCAGAAATCTTCTCTGTAGAAGTAGCAGAGTCTCAGATCTAGGCAGAAGATCCTGAGACTACCTCCCAGCATTCATGCTCCCAGGGCAGTTCAGGCACCACAGAAAGATCCTGGGGGCCAGAGCAGTGGGGACACAACTGAGGGCATTAGAGGATGCCTTGCAATCAGGGTAAAGGAGAACCCAGCAGCAACCCATGGGACCCATGGGCTGAGAACCAGCATGTCCCAGCAGCTGGCACCGTGGGTAGATGATAACATACTTGATACTAGATGCCCATACTCTCTCCCAGTACCCAAATGCCTCGATCCTCTATAAAACCCCTGGAACTGGCCAGGATCACACCTGGGATTCCAGAAATTTGGGAGGCCAAGGTGGGAGGATCACTTGAGCCCAGGAGTTCAAGACCATCCTGGGCAACAAAGCAAGACCCCATCTCTTCAAAAATAAAAATTAGCCAGTAATGTAGTTTGGATTGGTGTCCCCACCCAAATCTCATGTTCAATTGTAATCCCCAGTTTTGAAGATATAGCCTGGTGGGAGATGATTGGATCATGGGGGTGGAGTTCTCATGAATGGTTTAGTATCATCCCCCTTGGTACTGTATAGTGAGTGAATTCTCGCAAGATCTGCTTGTTTGAAAGTGTATAACATCTTCCCCCTCTCTCTCTTCCTTCTACTCCAGTCATGTAAGGTATGCCTGATTCCCCTTTGCCTTCCACCATGATTGTAAGTCTCCTGAGGCCTCCCCAGAAGCAGAAGCCACTATGCTGCTTATACAGCCTTTGGAATCATGAACCTCTTTTTAATAAATTACTCAGTCTCAGGTATTTCTTCATAGCAGTATGAGAACAAACACATACAGAAAATTGGTACCAAGGAGTGGGGCATTGCTATAAAGATATCTGAAAATGTGGAAGCGACTTTGGAACTGGGTAACAGGCACAGATTGGAAGAGTGTAGAGGGCTCAGAAGAAGACAGGAAGATGAGGGAAATTTTGGAGCTTCCTAGAGACTTGTTAAATGGTTGTGGCCAAAATGCCGATAGTAAAAGGGATAGTGAAGGCCAGGCTGATGAGATCTCAGATGGAGATGAGGAACTTATTGGGAACTGGAGCAAACGTCACTTTCATTACACTTTAGCAAAGAACTTTGAGACATTGTGCCCCTGCCCAAGGAATCTGTGGAACTTTGAACTTGAGAGTGATGATTTAGGGTATCTGGTGGAAGAAATTTCTAAGCAGCAAAGTGTTCAATATTTGGCCTGGCTGCTTCTAACAACCTATGCTTATGTGTGAGCAAATAAATGATCTGAAAATGGAACTTATATTTAAAAGGGAAGCAGAGCATAAATTTTTGGAAAATTTGCAGCACAGCCATGTGGTAGAAAAGAAAAGCCCATTTTCAGGGGAGAAATTCAAGCAGGCTGCAGAAATTTGCATAACTAAAAGGAAAGCAAATGCTGATAGACAATGGGAGAAAGTTTTTGGTGGCATTCCAGAGACTTTCATGGCAGCCCCTCCCATCACAAGCCCAGAGTCCTACGAGGCCTGAATGGCTTTGTGGGCCAGGTTCAGAGCTCCATTGCCCTGTACAGCCTCAGGACACTGTTCTGCATACTAGCCTCTCCACCTCCAGCTGTGGCTCAAATGAGCCAAGGTATACCTCAGGCAACTGCTCCAGAGGGAGCAAGCTGTAAGCCTCTGCACCTTTCACATGGTGTTAAGCCTGCAAGTGCACACAATGCAAGAGTTGAGGCTTGGGATCCTCCACCTAGATTTCAGAGAAAGTATGGAAAAGCCTGGATGTCCAGGCAGAAGCCTGCTGCAGGGGACAGTCCCTCATGGATAACCTCTACTAGGGCAGTGTGGATGGTAAATGTGGAATTGGAGCCCCCATACAGAGTTCTCACTGGGGCACTGCCTAGTGGAGCTGTAAGAAGATGGCCATCATCCTTCAGATCCCAGAATGGTAGATCTACCAACTGCTTTCGCCCTGCACCTGGAAAAGCCAGAGGCACTCAGTGCCAGTCTTTGGAAGCAGTAGCAGGGACTGAACCCTGCAAAGCCAAAGGTACAGGGCTGCCCAAGGCCTTGGTAGCCCACCCCTCACACCAATATGTCCTGAATGTGGGACATAGAGTCAAATGAGATTGTTTTGGAACTTTAAGGTTTAATGAATGCCCTGCTGGGTTTTAGACTTGCATGGAGCCTTGGCCCCTTTCTTCTGGCTGATTTCTCCCTTTTGGAATGGAAGTATAATATGCCTATAATTCCATTGTATCTTGGAAGTAACTAATTTGTTTTCGATTTTACAGGCTCATAGGTGAAAGTGACTAGCCTTGTCTCAAATGAGACTTGGGACTTTGGACTTTTGAGAAATGCTCAAATGAGTTAAGACTTTGGAGGACTGTTGGGAAGGTATGATTGTACTTTGAAATGTGAGAAGGACATGAGATTTTGGAGGGATCAGGGGTGGAATAACATGATTTGCACCTGTGTCCCCACCCAAATCTCATGTTGAATTGTAATCCCCAGTTTTGGATGGGAGGTGATTGAATCATGGGGGAGGAGTTTGTACAAACGGTTTAGTATCATACCCCTTGGTATTGTATAGTGAGTGAGTTCTCACTAGATCTGATTATTTTAAAGTGTGTGGCAGCTTTCCCCTCTCTCTCTTTCTCCTGCTCTGGTCACATAAGATGATCTTGCTTCATCTTTGCCTTCTGCCATGATTGAAAGCTTCCTGAGGCCTCCCCAGTAGAAGAAGCTGCCATTCTTCCCTGTATAGCCTGCAGAACATGAGCCAATTAGACCTCTTTCATTTACAAATTACCCAGTCTCAGGTATTTCTTTATAGTAGTGCAAGAATGGACTAATATAGCTGGGCATGGTGCTGCATGCTTATAGTCCCAGCTTCTCAGGAGGCTGAGACAAGAGGATCGCTTGAGTCCAAGAGTTCTAGGCTGTAATGAACTATGATCATGCCACTGCACCAGCCTGGACCACAGAGTAAGACCCTGTCTCTAAAACATTTAAATTTACATTTTAAAAAGATCCCTGGAACTTAGATATATTCTGAGGCAAGGTAGGACCCAAATGAATTGAGATTAGGTTTCTCCTGTTTAGCGAACTGGAGGCTCAAAATGATAAGAAAAAGGAAAGGGAGTTTTATTTTAGTTCTTGTTCATATGGGTTTGTAGACTGAAACCACAGCTATTGCATATGCGAAGTACTCAGCCCAGTGCCTGACACAAAGTAGACACTTGATGAATGAGAACTGGTTCTTTTACCACCTCCTGGAAGAACCTTCTCTCCACACAGGCTCTCTCCTGTCCCTGCCCTTCATGTCTAGTTGGTATCTGTGCTCCTTAGGAGAGAAACAAAATGGGGAGATTAAGTAGATTTGCTCACTACTCTTTGCACCCACCATGATCTTTTACCTAACTCCAGGTGAAGAAATCACTTTCCTCTCCTCCTGACTGCAGATGTTTAGTGATACTACTGTGAAAATTAAATGTTTCACTGAAGATTACTCTTTAACCCTGGAATTCAAGTTGGTATATATCTGCTTGTTCATTAGTTAATTAGTTAATCAGTTTGTTTATTTAGTAACAGCCAGATTCTATGAAACACAGCAATGGGAAGGAAAATCCTTTACGTTCACACTTCTCAAGCTTTAATGTGCCCACACATCATCTGTGGATCTTGTTAAAACAGAGATTCTGATCCAAAGTATGGAAAAGGGGCCTGAGTTCTACATTTCTAATAAGCTCCCAAGTGATACTAATCTTGCTGACCCATAGACTAAACCTAGAGGCTCTAGAGTCAGACACATTGGGTTCAAATCCCAACTCTGCTTGTAGCTATGTGACTTTAAGCAACTTAAATAACCCCTCTGAGCCCTCATGTCATCTTTTATTAAATGGAACTATATATAACTTCTTACTGAAAGTTTGTGTAGGTGAAGAGTAAAGATAATTTAACAGAGCCTTGGCGTGTCTTGGCCATTCTGCAAGTAGCAGTGTGAATTATTAGGATAGTGTGGTCCCATTTATGCTAAATGTGGGGATGCACCTTTCTACTAGAACCTGAGGATCCCTCTTGTCTTGACATTCTGCTATTCTGGGAGGACCGAATAGCTCTGAAATGAATAAAACTGTCACTCCCTATACGAATGGGCAGTATCTTGTCTCTACTATCAGAGTGTGATCATCATTCCAGACCAGGTGTGGGGCATCTTGCTCTTGAGATGGACTGAGAATCAGGATGTTCCAGCAGCTGGCAGCATTGATAGATGATGACATACCTGATACTAAATGCCCACCTAGTCCCCAAATGTCTCGATGTCCTATAAGACCCCTGGAACCGGCTGAGCATGGTGGTTCACACCTGGATCCCAGCATTTTGGGAGACCAAGGTGGGAGGATCACCTGAGCTCAGGAGTTCGAGGCCAACCTGGGCAACACAGCGAGATCCCATCTCTACAAAAATAAAAATTAGCGGGGCATAATGGTGCATGCCTGTAGATCCTGCCCATTGCTGTGGCTACAGCCGCTTTTCACTCCCCTCTTCAGGGATATTGATCCCCAGCCAGCTGTAGATGCATCTTATTATTTGTGTGCCATAATCAGCACAGATATTAGGGTAATTCCCTGGCCTGGATCGATTTGTCTCCCCATGCCAGCCTGAATCTCTCTCTGAGGTCCCCAGAGCCACTGACAGCTTTGCGGGACCCAACTCTGGAAATAAAATTTCAGTTACATCTACTGGAAATTAGATTAGATGTTATTACTGGAAAGAAAAAGGAGAGATGACAACAACCAAAGGCTCAGAGGGAAAAGGCGTATGTACATCAACACACAAATATGAAATGAAAAGCCATTTTACAGCCTCACTCACCAACCCAAAGGAGCCAAAGAGCATCTGTCCTGCTTGGGGCGACGAGGAGGCTGCCTCAGCACCAGCAATGGCCCTGTTGAAACAGAAGTGGCTCTCACCTCTGAGAGGCAAGGCAAGGCTCTGAAAACATAGTGGTCCTCAAGGCAGACCACCAGGGCTCACTCAAATCCAGGTTCTCCCACTCCTGGGCTGCGTGGACTTGGAGACACAACTTCCCCACTACTGTGAGTCTTCGTATTCTCACCCGCGTTATAGGATGATGCTAATACCAGTACATAGTTCAGAGGACAGTGAGATGAAACAGTAAGCAATGTTCCACACATTGACCCAAAGAGGCATAAACTGGGTGATCAGAATAGGAAATACACAACTCATACTAAGAACTGTGTTTTATATCATAGCCCTGTACATGTACATGTATACATGAATAGACAAAAACGTTAAGTATTACAAAATAAGTCTTGTTACTAATTGCAAACACATATAGCATTTCCTATATTCTAGGCTCTACTCTAAATCCTTAATAAATATTAATTCATCCCTATGAAGTAACTACTATTATTATGCCCATTTTATAGGTGAAGGAAGTGAGACTTAAATCCCCTTGAGTAACATGGCTATGGTCCCACAGCCAGAAAATGGCAAGACTGGGATTCAAGCCCAACCAATCGGCCTTATCCACTGTGCTACCATATCTGGTAATTCCTCTTCTACTCTAGTCAGAGCTCTCCTCCACTGATTTCATGACCACTAAAAAATCCCAATCTGAAATTTGAAAAATGCAACTCTAGGTCCTCTAACTTTGGAATTTCTTCTTTGGAGAAATGTTTATTCAAGTCTTTTGTGCATTTTTTAACTGGATTGTTTGTTTTATTGTTGTTGAACTGTAGGAGTTCTTTACCTATTCTGGGTATTAATTGCTTATCACATATATGATTTGTAAATATTTACTCCATTCTGCTTTTCAATCTGTTGATAGTGTCTTTTGATCCACATGTTTTTAATTTGAAGAAATACAATTTATCTATTTTTTCTTTTGTAATATGTGCATTCATTGTCATATCCAAGAAATCATTGTTAAATCCAATGTCCTGAATATTTTCCACTATATTTTCTTCCAAGAGTTCTATAGTTTTAGTATTTATATTTAGGCCTTTCATCTATTCTGGGTTAATTTTTGTATATAATGCAAAGTACAGTTTCAATTGCCTTCTTTTGCATGTGGATATCAATTTTCCCAGTATCATTTGTTGAAAAGACTGTCCTTTCCCCATTGAATGGTCTTGGCATCCTTGTTGCCAAAATCATTTGGCCATATATGTAAGTGTTTATTTTTGGTCCCTCTATCCTATTCCATTGGTCTATATGTCTTTCTTTATGCCTTTACCACACAGTGTTTATTATCATAGCTTTGTGGTAAGTTATGAAATCAGGAAGTATGAGTTCTCTGACTTTGTTCTTTTTCAAGATTGTTTGGTTATTTGGGGTCCCTAGTGATTCCATATGAATTTTAGGATGAATTTTTTCACTTCTGCAAAACACATCATTGGGGTTTTGATAGAAATTGTACTGAACCTGTAGATCACTTTGGGCAGTATTGACATCTTAACAATATTAAGTCTTATAATCCACGAACAGGGAATTTATTTCCTTTTTTGGTGTCTTCTTTCATTATTTTCAGCAACATTTTGTAGATTTCAGTGTACAAGTCTTTTACTTCTTGGTTAAATTTATTCCTATATATGTTATTCCTTTTGATGCTATTATAAATAAAATTGTTTTCTTAATTTCCTTTTCAGATTTTTCATTGTTAGTGTATAGAAACACAGCTGATTTTTGTGTGTTGGTTTTCTATCCTGCAGCTTTGGTAAATTTGCTTATTTGTTCTAACAGGCTTTTTTGTGGAATCTTTAGTTTCTACATATAAGAGTATGTCATTGGAGAAAAGATAATTTTACTTCTTCCTTTCCAATGCGAATGGATTCTTTTCTGTCCTTTTTTTTTTTTTTTCTTCAATTGTTTAGGGCTGGAATGTCCAGTACTATGTTGAATAGAAGTGGGTGAGTGCTCCTGATCTTAGAGGAAAGGCTTCCAGTCTTTCACCATTGAGTATGACACTATGTATGGGATGATAAAGATGTATTAGAAACAAGTGCATTTCACAAAACTGTTGATATGGTTTGGCTGTGTCCCCACCCAAATCTCATCTTGCATTGTAGTTTCCATAATCCCCATATGTCATGGGAGGGATCTGGTGGGAAGTAATTGAATCTCGGGGGTGGTTACCCCGTGCTGTTCTCGTGATAGTGAGTGAGTTCTCATGAAATCTGGTGGTTTTATAAGGGGCTTTTCCCCCTTTGCTCAGCACTTCTCTCTCTGCTGCCATGTGAAGAAGGACATGTTTGCTTCCCTTTCCATCATGATTGTCCATTTCCTGAGGCCTCTTCAGTCATGCAGAACTGTGAGTCAATTAAACCTCTTTTCTTTATAAATTACCCAGTCTTGGGTATGTTTTCACAGCAGCAGGAACAAACTAATACAACTGTTTTTAGTGATAATAATGAAAGCAGTTGTTAAGCTGCCTCTATGTGTCAGGATAGAGTTGATTGTTTCCATTCATCAAATTATAGAATCCTCACACTGACCTGTGAGAGAGGAATTTGAATCCCCTTATCACTGATGCAAGGCTTAGAGAAACGTAGTGACTTCCCCAGGCTCACAGTGACAGCAAATGGTTGCACTAATATTCAAGCCCAGGGCTGGGTGTGGCAGCTCACACCTGTAATCCCAATACTTTGGGAGGCCAAGGTGGGTGAATCACTTGAGCTCAGGAGTTCAAGGTCAGCCTGGGTAACATAGCAAAACCCCACCTCTACAAGGATTATAAAAATTAGCCAGGCATGGTGGGGCATGCCTGTAATCCCAGCTACTTGAAGTCCGATGTGGGAGGATTGCTTGAGCCCGGGGGCTTGAGGCTGCAGTGAGCAATGATTGCACCACTGCACTCGAGCCTCTGTAACAAAATGAGATTCTGTCTCAAAAAATATAAATACATAAATATTAATCAAACTCAGAACTATTAGTTCCAACGTGCTTGAACTCTCAAATTTCCTCAGCTTAGTAGATATGAGTCCTATAACCCTCCTTGTTAGAGGACAGTCTTCTCAACCTTGGAGCCTGAAGGGCAAAGATTCCGTCTTTCGCATCAAAGACCCGGCCTTGAGTAGCCCTGGCTCTACCGCTCTCTGATGGGGTAACTGGACAAGTCACTGAAATTTTCTGAGCCAATGTCCTCAGCTGCAAATCAGGAATCCCAATAAAAGCCACACATAAGTTTCGCCAAGGCAAAGGGGTTTCCCAGGATATACAACTTACAGTGCTGAATGTCGAAGTCCCAGGCAAACCTGGTCAAGTTTGGTTTGTCACCAGATATGATGGTTAATATGACCATTCATTCCATTGTTCATTCCTTCAACAAATGTTGATTGAGTGTCCATTGTATGCCAGGCAGTGTTCTTGATGCTGGAGACATAGGGGAAAAAGAGAGAAAAAAAAATTGGCCTTCATGGAGCTTATATCCTAACTAGGGGAGAACAGCACAAATAAAGAAGTAAGATATTTAGTATGTCAAGTAATGATAAATACAATGAAGAAAAAAAGAAGCAACAAATTATTCAAATAGCCCCAAACTGGAAGCCACCCAAAGTATCCATCAGCAGAACAGTGAATAAACTGAGATCTATTCATGCAATGGAATCATGCACAGCAACAAAAACAATGAATTATTGATACATAAAATGTGGATGAATCTCAGACATTATGCAGAGAAAAATAAAACAATACATGCTGGAAGCGTCCATTTATATGAAGTTCAAAAACAGGCAAAACTAAGAGATGGTGATTATAGTCAGAAGAGTAATTACCTGAGGGTGATGCTAAGTGGAAAGGGCCTAAAGAAACTTTTGGGGCACTGCAAATATTCAATGTCTTGGCCTGGGTGGTGACGAGATGGAGAACACATAGGTGAACATTCATTGAAGTGGATACTTGACACAGACCCAATACGTGCACTTTATCGTACATAAGCTGTACCTCAATTATGAAAAAAATCTTAAATGGATAAATAAATCAACAAAGTTGAAATGGAGGCAGGGAAGAGGTAGAATTAGGTTGGCATAGTTCATAGCGTGGAAGAAGAATTCACTACATGTTAGGTACATTTTATTATTATCTGGTGACTGTGAGGAGCCTATGGACTGTGCTTCAAAGAGCAGAAGCCCCTCTGTTGCCTCTTTGGGTGTCTCTGCTTCCCTCAGCTAAGCTCAGGGCCCTGGTACATCTCCAGGAGCCTCTTTGGGAAGGCTGTGCTTTAAATGCCTTAACACTGGTTTCTAAACCCAGCTCATCAACAGGACTGGAAAGTTTCTGGCAGGCCCATACTGGTTTGCTCTGCATAGTACATCCTAATCTCATGCCCCTGAGATTGCAGTGACAAAGATTTATAACATTTTCCTATGCAATGGGCTTGAATTATCCCAGGGATAATGGAAAGGTATTTTTCATCTTTAGGGTATTAATGAATATAAATGGGATTTACAGCCCATTTCTCTGCTTTTTGTTCCCTCTGGGAAGTGAGATCATAGAAAGAAAACTTACAGTAGCAAAAGGAGAGTGAGAGACCCTTCGTTCAACCCTCCCACTCAGAACACCCCCAAGAATGAGAAAGACTTCAAGAACCCCAATGCCTTCCCCTCCTTCCCAACTGGTCAAAAACTTCTCCAAGTAAAAAGTAATTGATCCATCGTGGAATCATGGTGCTACAAGGAATTGCTAACCAGCAAACTTCGAGTGAACCAGGACCCAGGGAAGTCAAGATTTACACCTCTTTTCTAAATGGAATACTCTCTCTGCTCATGGCTTTCTTCTGGGAAGTAGGGAATGTGTTGTCTTTGTCCATATTAGTTCACATCCTTAGGGAATAATTCTGTCATCTCCAAACCTCTAATGCTCTGTTCTGTGCTGGAATAACTATAGGACCCAGACAGGCCTTCTTTCGCTCTGGTCATTTACATGTTATTCTTTGTGCCTAGAATATGTCTGTCTTCTCTTAGCCAGGGAGAGTTGGGATTAGCTAAAAAAAAAAAGGGGGGGTCATCAGGGACAAAGACAAAATGGCCTGTATACACAATGGAGTACTATTCAGCCTTTAAAAAGAAGAAAATCCTGTCATAAGTGACAACATGGATGAACCTGCTAAGTGACATAAGCCAGGCACAGAAAGATGAATACCACATGGCCTCACTTATATTTGCAATCTAAAAAAGTCAGACTCATAGAAGCAGAGAGTAGGATGGTGGTCACAGAGGCTGGGGGTGGAGGGATTGGGAAGATGTTAGTCAAAGGGTACAAAGTTTCATTTAGATGGAGGAATAAATTCGAGAGATCTCTGTACAACATGGTGACTACAGTTAATAACAATGTACTGTATATTGAAAATTGCTAAGATAATAGATTTTAAGCATTCTCATCATATAAAATTATAAATATGAGAGGTAATGCATATTTTAATTAGCTTGATTTGGCCATTCCACCATGTATACATGTATCAAAACATCATGTTAAGCACCATATTTGTCAATGACAATAAATTTAAAAGAGGCATCAGGAAGGGATCCCTTTGGAGAGGGAACTGTTCTACATCTGACTATATAAATGCCAATATTCTACTTGGGATCTTTTCCTAATGTATTACAAAATGGTACCATTGGGGGAAACTGGGTAAAGAACACACAGGATCTCTCTGTATTATTTCTTATAACTTTATGTGAATCTATAATCATCTCAAATTGTGACCTTTAATTTAAAAGAAAAATCTCCTTGGATAGTCTAACATGCAATCAGAGTTTAGAATGATTACTACTGCTCAACACTAGCCAAGATAAATTTCTGTGGTGATGGAACTGTTTTCTACCTTCTTTATAATACAGGAAGCACTGGCTGCGTGTAGCTATTGAGCTCTTGAAAGATAACTGGTAGGACTGTGGACCTAAATTTTTAATGCTGATTAATTTAAATTTAAATAGCCACATGTGGTATATTAGTTTTCCAGGGCTGCCTTAACAAAGTACCACTCACTAGATGGCTGACACAACAGAAATGTATTGTCTCCCAGTTCTGGAGGCTCGAAGTTCAAGATCAAAGTGTTGGAAGGGCATCTTCCTTCTGAGTTCTGTGAGAGACAGTCTGTTCCATGCCTCTCACCTACCTTCTGGTGAGTTGCTGGCAATCTTCAGCATTCCTTGGCTTGTTGAAATGTTACCCTCATCTCTGTCTTCATCTTCACATGATGTTCTATGTGTGTGTCTGTCTCCAAATTTCCCCTTTTATAAGGATACCAGTCCTATGGGACTGCAAATAAAGTCATATTCCAAGGAAGTGGAGGTTAGGACTTCAACATATGGATTTTGGGGGAAGGGAATTCAACCTATTGCTTGTGGCTGGTGGCTACCATATTGGACAGTGCAGGTCTAGCTGACCCCCTTCCTCAGTTCTGGCACCTTAACCACAGAGAGGCCACCCTGATTACAACTCCTAGCTAACTTCATTCACCATCCCTTGTTTCAGCAAATATTTATTGAACAATTACGATGAGTCAGACACAGTGCTAGGATCTGAGAAAGAGTGAATGTAACACAGCCCTGCTCTCTCAAAACCTGCAGCCTCCTGGGGTACCAGACAAGAGGTCAATGTTTTTTATGTCACATTACACACAGTTAATTATTGAATCTGCACAACCCACTAGAATAGACAGAAGAGGCTACTTGTGGCTGAAGGAAGCAGAAGAACCCAGGGCCCACCTGGCCACTCCAAGGGCTAAGGAACCCAGTATCTGAGTCTCCTGCTACCCATTCAGAGCCTGCTGGTTGACATGCTCTAGGGGAGCCACTCAATTGCTACAAAGTGAGAGCAGTGCTGGGTTGCAGGGGTGTCAGAGAAGCCCAGGAAACTGAAAGAGGACAGAAGAGGAGCCCCACCTTAGCTTTCACAGGAGACTCAAAGTCTTTCCTGGAGGTAGGAGAAGGGATTTGTGGTAGTTACTAATTTGTCATTAGTATTATTTAACAATACCCTATTACCCTCTCTTTCTAAATACCAGAAACAGCACTTCCCCATACACTTTGAAATAGTATACCAGTTAGCTTTTGCTGTGTAACAAACCATTCCAAAACATAGTAGCCTAACAACAACCATTCACTGGTCTGTGAATTGGCAGTTTGGGCTGGTCTCACCTACATTCTGATGTGACTTCCACTGACTGGCAGATTGATAGGGGATGGTGGGCTCTACAATATGGCTTCACACACCTGGTGGCTGTTGCTGGCTATTGGCTGGAGTGACTGTGGGCCATGTGTGACTGGCAGGCTAGACTGAGCTTATTTACATATTGGTGGTTACATATTGGTGATTATGGTGATTATTTCTTGCCAGGAATAGCAAGAGAGGGCAAGCTCTCTGTACAAGCACTTTTCAAGTCTCTGCTTGCATCAAATTTGTTATTTTCCCATTGGCCAAAGCAAATCACAGAGCCACCCAGAATCAGTGTGGGTGGGGACTACCCAAACGCACAGATACAGGGAGGAAATAACAAGTCACAGGCCATTGCTGCAGCCATCTATGACAGTTAGTGAAGGATGGCTGTGTAGATTGCTCAGGTGAAATGTGACCAGAAGTGGTACATGTCACTTTTTGGCATGTACTAGCTCACTAGCTAGTCACCATATCCCCTTTTGTTGCCTCAGAGGTTATAAAGTCTTGTGTTTCTATATATCTGGGTTCCTGTGTGGCTACAATGAACAGAGACCTCCTGCCTAGCCACATCAGACATGTCACAGAGTGAAAAGCAAGCTCTGTAAGCTACAGAGATCTGGGGTATGTTTGTTACCACAGCATAAACTAGTCTGTCCTGACTAACACATCATCCAAGGCTGAGTCCTGAAGGATTACAAGAGTTAGCAGTGTGAAGAGTAAGAAGAAAAAAAGGCATGCTGGACATAGCTAATAACATATGCTAAATCATGGAAGTAAAACAGAGCAAGAGCATGGTAAATTCAAGCAACTGGGAGGGAGTTTGACCTGGTTGGAGCATAAAAGGGAAGGAGTGAAGAAGTTGTCTTAGTTAACTTGGGTTTCCATAGCAAAATACCATAGAGTGAGTGGCTTAACCAAGAGAAATGTATTTTTTTTTACAATTCTGGAGGCTGGAAGTCTAAGATCAGAGTGCCAGCATGGTCATTTCTGATGAGGGCTCTCTTCCTGGCTTGCAAATGGTCACATTCTTGCTATGTCCTCAGATAGCTGAGAGGGAGAAAGAAACCTCTCTCTTCCTCTTCTTATAAGGTTATAATCCTATCTGCTTAGGGCCCACCCTTATGACACAATTAACCTTAATTACTCCTAAAATACCAGTCTTAAGATAGAGTCCCATTTAGGGTTAGAGCTTCAACATATGGATTTTAGGGGGAAATAATTCAGTCCAAAGCAGTAATGAAAGACGAGGCTGGGAAGATAGAGAGGCCAGGTCATGGCAGGTCTTAGAGGTCGTGGTCAGCCCTTAAGATTTTATCCTGAGCAGAAGGGAAGACTCTGACAGGTTTTAAGGCAACACCTGGCTCTGTTCTCTAGAAAGGTCACTCTGACTGCTGCCCTCCCTTCTCACGTTCATTAGATTCTCAAGCAGCACTGCTTTGTGGACCTCTGTATTAATCTGTCCTCAAGCTCCTGATAAGGACATACCCAAGACTGGGTAATTTATAAAGGAAAGAAGTTTAATTGACTCACAGTTTCAAATGGCTATGGAGGCCTCACAATCATGGTGGAAGGCAAATAAGGAGCAAAGTTACGTCTTACATGGTGGCAGGCAAGAGAGCATATGCCTGCGAACTCCCCTTTTGAAAACCATCAGATCTCATGAGATTTATTCACTATCATGAGAACAGAACAGGAAAAACCCTCCCTCGTGATTCAATTACCTCCCACCAGGTCCCTCCCACAATGCATGGGAATTACGGAAGTTACAATTCAAATGAGATTTGGGTGGGGACACAGCCAAACTATATCAACCCTCATAGCTGGTCTGTAGCTTTAACATGATTTCTGGGTTCTACCTGTCTGTCCCAGTGACAGGCAGTCCCAGCTCTGCCTCAGTGGGTGGGGAAGTTTCAGAGTCCCTGCCAAAGGGCCTCTTCCTGCCTCCACGCATGACCTCTCCAAGTAGAAGTCAGGCAACAGCTCCATTCTCAGTCCAGTGGAAAGTCACCTCTAATACAACCACCTTAAATTCCAGCTTTTCCTGTGCTCTGTGACAGACTGAGTCACTAGAGGTCTGGAGAAGAAAAATTGGAGAATGCTTTTGCTTTGACTAGCTAGTTATCCTGTAGGTGCCTTTATTATTAGACCTCAGTTCAAATCTTGGATGTTGCACTTCTACCTGGTTTTCTTGAGCAAGCTACTTCATATCACAGAGTTTCAGTTTCCTCATCTATACATAATCATAATAATAACAATGTAACAGGCTGTTGGAAGAATTAACTCTAAGATAGATGTAGAGTACAGAGTACAGCGCCTGCCTGTCACATTATCCATTCTCAGCATGCAATCCACTATTATTAATATTACTGTTATTAACAACAAATCAAGACTTTTTACCAACCATTTCCCATGGATTTGGCTTTGTGTCAAACTAAAAGATACAAAGACATGAACCATTGTGGATAATGGAGAATCATTAACCAATTCTGTCTCCTCCTGCTGAAGTCTGGGTCAGTTCTGAAGCTTCAAGGTAGGTCATTGGTCCAAAGGAAGCTGCCAGAAATGAGTAAAAGGAGTATAGGGCATGCATTAGTCTGTTTTTATGCTGCTAATAGACATACCATGACTGGGAATGAAAAGAAGTTTAATGGACTTACAGTTCCACATTGCTGGGGAGGCCTCACAGTCATGGCAGAAGGCAAGGAGGAGGAAGTCATGTTTTACATGGATAGCAGCAGGTAAAAAGAAGAGAGAGCTTGTGCAGGGAAACCCTCATTTTTAAAACCATCAGATCTCGTGAGACTCATTCACTATCATGAGAAAAGCACAGGAAAGATCCGCCCCCATAATTCAATCACCTCCAACTAGGTCCCTCCCATGACATGTGGAAATTGTGGAAGTTACAATTCAACATGAAATTTGGGAAAGGACACAGCCAAGCCATGTCATTCCACCACTGGACCCTCCAAATCTCATATCCTCACATTTCAAAACCAGTCATGCCTTCCCAATAGTCGCCCAAACTCTTAGCTCATTTCAGCATTAACTCAAAAGTCCATAGTCCAAAGTCTTATCTGAGACAAGGCAAGTCCCTTCCAACTATGAGTCTGTAAAATCAAAAGCAAGCTAGTTACTTTCTAGATACAATGGGATGTACAGGTATTGGGTAAACACAGCCATTCCAAATGGCAGAAATTGACCAAAATAAAAGGGCCACAGGTCCCATGCAAGTCCAAAATCCAGCAGGGCAGTCAAATCTTAAAGCTCCAAAATGATCCCGTTTGACTCTGTGTCTCACATCCAGGTCACACTGATGCAAGAGGTGGGTTCCCACAGCCTTGGGCAGCTCTGCCCCTGTAGCTTTGCAGGGTATAGCCCCACTCCTTCCTGCTTTCATGGGCTGGCATTGAGTGTCTGTGACTTTTCCAGGCACACAGTGCAAGCTGTTGGTGAATCTACCATTCTGGGGTCTGGATGATGTTGACCCTTTTCTCACAGCTTCACTCGGTGATGCCCCAGTAGGGACTCTACGTGGACGCTCTGACCCCACATTTCCCTTCTGAACTGCTCTGGCAGAGGTTCTCCATGTGGGCTCTGCCCCTGCACCAAACTTATGCCTGGACGTCTAGGAGTTTCCTTACGTCTTCTGAAATCTAAATAGAGGTTCCCAAACATCAATTCTTGACTTCTGTGTACTTGCAGCCTCAACACCACGTGGAAGCTTCCAAGGGTTGGGGTTTGCACCCTCTGAATCCACAGCTCAAGCTCTATATTGGTTCCTTTCAGCCACAACTGGAGTGGCTGGGACGCAGGGCACCAAGTCCCTAGACTGCACAGAGCTTGGAGACCCTCAGCCTGGCCAACAAAACCACTTTTTCCTCCTAGGCCTCCAGGCCTGTAATGGGAGGGGCTGCCGTGAAGATCTCTGACATGCCCTGGAGACATTTTCCCCATTATCTTGGTGATTAACATTTGGCTCCTTGTTACTTAGGCAAAATTTCTGCAGCCAACTTGAATTTCTCCTCAGAAAATGGGATATTCTTTTCTATTGCATTGGCAGGCTGCAAATTTTCCAAACTTTTATTCTCTGTTTCCCTTTTGAAATGGAAATGCCTTTAACAGCACCAAGTCACCTCTTGAATACCTTGCTGCTTAAAAATGTCTTCCACCAGATACCCTAAATCATCTCTCAAGTTCAAAGTTTCACAAATCTCTAGGGCAGGGACAAAATACTGCCAGTCTCTTTTCTAAAACATAACAAGAGTCACCTTTGCCCCAGTTCCCAACAAGTTCCTCATCTCCATCTGAGACCACCTCAGCCTGGATTTCATTGTCCATATCATTATCAACATTTTGGTCAAAGCCATTCAACAAGTCTATAGGAAGTTCCAAACTTTCCCATATTCTTCTGTCTTCTAAGCCCTCCAAACTGTCCCAACCTCTGCCTATTACCCAGTCCCAAAGTCACTTTCACATTTTCAGGTATCTTTTCAGGAGAGCACCACTCTCTCTACTGGTACCAGTTTACTGTATTAGTCCATTTTCATGCTGCTGATAAAGACATACCCCCAGGACTGGGAAGCAAAGGAGGTTTAGTGGACTTACAGTTCCATATGACTAGGAGGTCACACAATCATGGCAAAAGGGAAGGAGAAGCAAGTCACCTCTTACGTGCAGAGCAGCAGACAAAGAGAGAGCTTGTGCAGGGAAACTCTCATTTTTAAAACCACCAGATCTCATGAGACTCATTCACTGTCACAAGAATAGCACAGGAAACACCCACCCCTATAATTCAACCATCTCCCACTAGGTCCCTCCCACAACATGTGGGAGTTGTGGGAGTTGCAATTCAAGATGAGATTTGGATGGGGACACAACAAAACCATATCAGGGCATGATACAGGAACATGAGATTTCACCCAAACAGGCTTCTGTCTGTGATCAGATGCTCCTTGTTGTGGTCCCTGACTCATTCCTGGTATCTTCTCTGTTGAAGCTGTCCTTTAGCATTGGTATCCCAGTTCATCCATATCTCCTCCTCATTCCCATTCCTAGCTGTCCATCTTCCAGCCCCCTCTAGGATAGGGTCGAAGATGTCCCTTACAGCAGCCATCTCTGGCTTTGCATTTAGACTTTCTCCCCAGTGGTTAGCCTTGGTGAATGAAGCCTGTGACCCTGGCTCCATAGTCTCCATGACTCCATCCTGGGTGGGAAAGGTCTAGGATATGTGTCCAGTGAAGGACTCTAGGCAAGTTATTAGAGCTCAGTGGGGTGGGAGGAGAGCCCCATGGAGGTATCTCTGAAGACTTGCTGAATGATATGGGTTGGGGTTGGTCTAAAAGATTAGATAAGGAGACAAAAAAAGGCTGGGGTACTGTTTTCCCAAGGGCTTTATAAAGAGCACTTGTTATTTGGGGTATCAATAGACAATAATTACATAAGAAAGGGGTTCTCAAGTCAAAAAAGATTTTGGAAATATGTATTACACGAAGCAAAATAGGTACATTAATACAAGATGTCTCAGAACCTTTCCTATGCTAACACACACTGTGCTTCTCCCAGAGAAGGGCAAAATGTATAGCATTCCCCAAATGTGTGGGACCTTGCAAGCCTTTTCTCATTGCAGAGCATCTCTGTTGATCAATGTGCCATAAAGCGCAGTATTTATAGGGATTTTGTAAGAGCAAAGGCTAGAGGCTGGATTTGGAAATACGTTTTTGAAGAGGGCAAGCCATTGTCATTGTCATTATCAATAACACCATCATCTTCATCTTCATCATTATCACATCATAATTGTCATCATTATCAACACTATCATTAGCAATACCATTAGCACTGCCATCAACATCATCATCATCTTCATTGTAGCACAAGCCTCTTTTGAAGAGCTCTGTGACTCTAGGAGCTGTGCTTAAGAAAATAACACTGGGTGGCCGGGCGCGGTGGCTCAAGCCTGTAATCCCAGCACTTTGGGAGGCCGAGACGGGTGGATCACGAGGCCAGGAGATCGAGAGACGATCCCGGCTAACACGGTGAAACCCCGTCTCTACTAAAAAATACAAAAAAACTAGCCGGGCGAGGTGGCGGGCGCCTGTAGTCCCAGCTACTCGGGAGGCTGAGGCAGGAGAACGGCGTAAACCCGGGAGGCGGAGCTTGCAGTGAGCTGAGATCCGGCCACTGCACTCCAGCCTGGGTGACAGAGCAAGACTCCGTCTCAAAAAAAAAAAAAAAAAAAAAAAAAAAAAAAAAAAGAAAATAACACTGGGCTTGGTGTCAAACATGATTTTGAGTCCCAACTTTATCATTAACTGTTTGTGTATGTTTATGTAGTTTCCAGAAGCCATTTAGTCTCTAGCAGTCTTAGTTTCCTCACCTGGATAATGATGTGTGAAGTTTAAATTGAAAGAATCAATGAGAAAATGCTCTATCAATACTAAATAGTAAGGAGATTCTGTTCTCATTAATATTATTTTGCATCTTGCCTGATCTGCCTTGTGCCTGGTTTTCCCAGAATATTACCCTAAACTCAGACCTCAGCTCCTATGGCTCAGTTGTTTCATGTTAATTTGATTACATTTGTAAAGTCCCTATCTCCAATATAAGGTCACATTCTGAGGTAATGGGGGTTAAGACTTCAACATATCAATTCTAGTGGACACAATTTAACACCTAACATGTGGCTAACGGCTATCATCTCAACATCTCAACATCTTACCTAATGTGGTGGGGAAAATGTGGACTTAAATCCTCCTAAACTCTGTGACTTCAAATGAGTCATCTTCCCTCTCTAAGCCTGTTTCCTTGTATGGAAAAACGAAATAATAAGGTTGTTGTGACTATTCTATGAGATGATGATTGTTAAGTGACAGATAGAGGGTACTTCATAGATGTTCATTCTTCTTCCCCCATTACTCCTGTAAGGATAGTGTTAACATGGCACAGCTGATACAGCAACAGGGAGGGAGGGAGGGAGGGAGGAAGGGAGGGAGGGAGGGAGAGAGACAGAGAGAGACAGACAGAGAGAGAGAGAGAGGGAGAGAGTCATGACATTTAATCCCTTTGTTTTCCAGATGGGAATACTACAACCTAAAAAACGGAACTGACTTATGCTGGCTTGCTAAGTGAGGCCCTGGACAAATTTAGACTGAGTAGGATACAGGTCCTCTGACTTCAGATCAGGGACCTGGACCTTTGAATTCGACCACAGCAGTCCAAGAGGAAAGTAGCCCCCTCTTTTGTCATTTGCAGTGTGTGTATGACTAAGAATTCCTGAAAGAAAGCAACTGATACAGACAGCTCTAAAATGAGAGAAGGACTGCCAACAGCTGGAGACATGAGGAGGGGGAGAATCAGTGTTTTCTACCAAATACACATAGGAAAGCATCATTTCATCTGCAGTTGCCTCAGTTACAAATAGAACTCTCCTTTCCAGTCACAGTTACTTCAATAGCTGGCCTAATGTCCTGTGGAAGGGATGTGTGCCTTGTATGCATGAGCTGTTATTGATTTCCCCACAAAGGCCAATTTTGGGACACCAGACAGCATGCATAGAAAAGTTAAAGCAAAATGCTAGCTAAACTGCTGCACACAAAGGGAGCGTGTTCCATCCATTGGTGGGTAAATGGGAGGCTGGTTAATCTCAGGCAGAGAGGAAGGGTTCCAAGCCAGCCATGTAAATTGTGGCTTTGGAAGGGCACAGTGGAAGATGGTGCTGTGAGCAAGGCAGACCACCAGACTAGAAATAGGGAGACCTGAATTTCAGTCCCACATCTGCCGATGGCTCACCCAAATCCTTTAAATCAATCCAATTCCCCAACACATAGTGCAAAGAGCAAAGGAAGGTGTGTAGGATAAAAGTGAGCAGAAGATCAGAATCACTGCTATTTATTAGTACTTATTTTTACCCATTCATTCATTAATCTCCTATATGTTCTAGGCACTGTGCTAGATACAGACATTGTCTCAGCCCTCTCAATATGTAGAAACTGGTAGAGGAAATTTGGAGTAAACATTTAACAATACCTCCAAAAGTTATACCTTTATGTCACTTCGAATTACTATAAATGTTATAAAGGAGAAATGGTTCTATTCTGGAGTGGGAAAGTAGCAGTCAAGGAAGGCATCTACGAAGAAGTGTTATCTCATATGAATTATAAAGAGTAAACAAGAGAATAAGAGGAAAAAATGAGATGATAATTTTCAAGTAAAGGGAGCATCAGTCAGGCCCTGTGCTGAGCTTACATAATCACATTTCATTCTCAAACCAATCCTTTGAGGTTGGCTTTTATAATTACCCCCAATTTATAAGACAAGAGTTGGGTCAAAGGCAGCTTGACCAATCTGCCCCAAATCACACAATGCATAAGTTGAAGACATGGAAAGCTGGGATGAATCCAGGAATTTTGAATTTAAAAGTCTCATCATCTTAGCTGCTATAAGCCACTACTCCCAGACTACTCAGATCATCTTCCCACTCTCCTGGGTCTTCATATTCAAACTCTCTGCCACCCTGTATTAGTCAGCTATTGTGGCAATAATGCTGTATAACAAACAACCTCAAAGTGCTGGTGGTTTACAATCCTTGCAGGTTCTCAGGGGTTCATATGGGATCACTGGTCTTAGATGGGCTTGACTCCAGGCTGTGGGTAAAGTTTAAGTATGCTCCATATGTCTTTATTCAGGAGCCAGAGGCTACCCAGGCCATGTTCTTTCCCACAGTGAATTACAGGAGTACAAAAGACCATTCTAAATCACACAAGCACACATAAAGTCTCTGCTCATATAATGTCTTCCAGCATTTCATTGGCCAATGCAAGTCACATGAGCAAGACCAAAACTACTGGGAAAGAGAAATATGCTCTCAAAACTCTAGTGGGAGGTACTACTGCAAGGTCAAATGGCAAAAGACCTGCATGCAAAAGTAGTTAAAGTTATCCATTCCACCACACTCTCTAACACCTTGGCCCCTGACTTCTACTTCAGATCTTCTATGGAAAAATTCCTTACTTGATTCTTCCTTTTCCTCCTGAGAACACTACTGAACTATAATTTTCAATCTTCCTTTCTTCTAGGAGGGACCATGTGACATGCTCTGGCCAATGGGCTGTGGGCAGAAATGTTGCTCCCTTCTTCCAGGCCTAGCTCTAAAATCTGCCAAGCAATCCTCTCCTTTGTTTCTCCTCAATGTCAGTTGTCTGGAGACAAATGATCTGATAAAGGACTCCAAGGCTCAGGTGGAAGAAGCTTGAATCTTTGCTTTTTTTTTTTTTTTTTTTTTTTTTTGAGACAGGGTCTCACTCTCTCACCCAGACTGGAATGATCATGGCTCAATGCAGCCTCAACCTCCCAGGCTCAGGTGATTCTCCCATCTCAGCCTCCCAAGTAGCTGGGACTACAGGCACATACCACCACATCAAGCTAACTTTTGTATGTTTTGTAGAGGGAAGGTTTCACTATGTTGCCCAGTTTGTTCTTGAACTCCTTGGCTACAGCAATCCACCTACTTTGGCATCCATTTTGTTTGAAGGAGAGGGCCCAGGAGAGCCCACCTGACTAACACAAGCTACACTGGGCTTTATGGAAACAAGAAATAAACTTTTTGCATTAAGCCTCAGAGATCTAAGGACTGATTTTGTATTAGTCCATTTTTACACTGCTGATAAAGACATACCTTAGACTGGGTAATTCATAAAGAAAAAGAGGTTTAATGGACTCACAGTTCCACATGGCTATGGAGACCTCACAATCATGGCAGAGGGTGAAAGGCACTTCTTACATGGTGACAGTAAAGAGGGAATGACAGAGCCAAATGAAACCCCTTATAAAATCATCAGATCTCGTGGGACTTATTCATTACCATGAGAAGAGTATGGAGGAAACTGCCCCCATGATTCAATGATCTCTCACCAGGTCCCTCCTACAACATGTAGGAATTATGGGAGCTACAATTCAAGATGAGATTTGGGTGGGGACACAGCTAAACCATATCAGATCTCATAGCAGCCAATTCTAATACATCCTTCCCCTTTCTGGGTAGACTGAACCAGACTCTGGTTTCAACTTTCCCAGCCTCTTTTCTTGGCTCCCATATTGTGAACCCATCAGCCCTCAACTGTGGTTGGTGATTCCTCAGCATCCACATCAGAGAAGAGATGAGAACAATTCCTATTCATACTTTAGCCTTAGTTTCCCCATCTGTGCAGACACTAAATGACTCCTCAGAGCCCCTCTGACTCTGATATTTGCCCTTTATCATACCAGAGTGGATGTGTATACTTAATTAAATGAGTTTGAGGGCCGAAGAGAGGTCAACATGTAAGGCTGTAAATTGGAGAAACTCCTGGGAGAGGACTCATCCTGGAGGAAGAAGGAGGAGGATCATCAACTAAACAAAGCTTTAGTTTTCCCTGAGGAAGAGTGATTGTGCATATACCCTGATGGCTGTAGTCTGCCCAGATCAGCCCCTGAGTACATGTTTAAATTCTAAGGTGAGAGAAGGATCGTACTTCATTAAAAACAAATAAAAATCCAAAGAGTTGCTCTGTAAACTCTGTGGTGCACTGGAACCTAAACAGCCCTGCCTTGCCCTTTTTCCCACCTCAGCGTGTAACCCCCATGAGGAGCAACGTACCCCCCTCCCATCTCACCATAGTTCACTACCAGGATGTCAGTTTTTCTTCTAAAGTTGTTTGGTCCAAGCTCCTTTAAGGAAACTTCTCAAAAGGAGTGAATAATACTGACCAGTGTCCCTGATCATCATAACTCATGTCATTTCCTAATGGAAATTGTTTTGGTTCCTCTCCACTGATCAGCAGTGAGAGAGAATTAGAGAGTAGGGATTTGGGAGAATAGACAAGCTATTCTCCTAAAGAAAGTAGAGCCAGAGAAGCCCAAGCAAGGAGAGAAGAAAGTAGAGCACCCAGGGCAGGCATAGAAGAACAGAGGGTGGTGCAAGGAGCCCTTCTGGACCTGAGAAGGGAGTTAGCCAAGCATAGACAGCATCTGCTGAAGGTCATCAGAAGAGCTTTCTTCAGGGACCCAGTCAAGCCTGTTTCAGGTAGGGCTCTTCATCGAATGTCCTGGGTATATCATGGCACTTCCTTGAACCCTTGTGCCCTTGTTTACAAAATAATGCACATAAACCTGCCTTGCTGGAGTATCCTGTAGAATGAGATACACTGGAGGTGAAGTACCTGGCATAGAGTAAGTTCTCAATACATTGCAGCAAGGATAAGGATGGTGACGATGATGGTGGTGGTGGTGGTGGCAGTGAGTCATGCTTAACTCTGTAGTGCCCGCCTGCTCCCATGAGGATACTTGTGTGTTAGACCTCACCTATCTTTATGGAATGAAATCTTATTGACCCCTGTTGAATTGAGCTGGGTTATCAGGAGCTAAGCAGAGGGAATTTGTATTTTGACTTTGACCCTTCCCCACCTTGAAAGCATGGTGTGCAGACTGTCATTCTAGAGCAGATATATTAATATATATTAATAAGATAAATAAGTCATGTAATTAGCACATAACACACAGCAGTGTAGATTCATCTTACACAGCACAACAGACTGCATTAAGAGTCCCAATTTTTTACCCCTCTCTATATCCACACACTCTGATATGCATCTTTGAAATTCCTTTCATTGAAGAGGTAGAGTGTACTTTCCACCTCTTGAATTTGGACCCAGTTGTATGAATTTATTAGAAAGCAGTTGATGTAATAGTGGGTCAGGTACAAGCTTAGGCCACAAGAAGCCTTGCGTGTTTTTGCTCATTCTTGGGCTTCTGCCATTCCCATTAGAACATACTCAGACAAGCCCGCTGGTCTCACAAGGGGGATGAGAGATCCTGCAAGCAGAAGGCTAGGCGCGGTGGCTCACGCCTGTAATCCTAGCATTTTGGGAGGCCAAGGCAGGCAGATCATGAGGTCAGGGGATTGAGACCATCCTGGCCAACACAGTGAAACCCTGTCTCTACTAAAAAATACAAAAAATTAGCTAGGCTTAGTGGTGGGCCCCTGTAGTCCCAGCTACTTGGGAGGCTGAGGCAGGAGAATGGCATGAACCTGGGAGGTGGGGCTTGCAGTGAGCTGAGATCATGCTACTGCACTCCAGCCTGGGTGACAGAGCAAGACTCCATCTCAAAAAATAAATAAATAAATAAATAAAAAGAACTGCGCCAGCTAAAATGACTCAGTCCAGCCCAGCTAGAGCAGAGCCCCCAGTCAGATGCATGAGAGAGTCCAGCCAGTGTCAAACAAGTCCAACCAAGACCAGCCAAGCTCCAACCATCCTGGCACACAAGCAATAATATCTTACATATGTCTGAGGTTTCATAGCTGTTTATTATGCAGCACTATTGCCATAACAATAAATAACAAGACACATACTACTATAGCTCCATTGGCCGTGACTGTCTAGAGTTTTAAGTTAGGAAAGGTTCAGAGGCTACAGCCAGGCTAGGCAGAGAAGGGTATTATAATGAATTAATGATATCAGCCATGAGCTGATATCAGAACAACATACAGAAAATATATATTTGCTATCTCTGATTGGCATGTAGCAAAGCAGATATTTTGGTTGGAGAAGATTTCACCTTTCTACAGGACCAACCCCCCAGTAAGAATTACAATAAAAATAAAATGTAAAGAATCTATTTATTTCTTTGCAAAGACCCTTGCCTGGAGTCAATTTTCAGAAGCATCGATCACACTCTGAGTATCACTAGAAACCATCTCTACCATCTGTCTATTGATCTATTTGTCCATAATTTTATTCATTATCTTTATTCTTAATCAATCTCTCTCTATCTGTCTCTCCATATGTCTCTTTCTATCTGTCACTCTCTCTTTCCCCACTCAAATCCTTACAACTGGAGTGTTGGGAGTTGGGTTCATTCTACGATCTACATTTTGTAACAGACTGAATAATTATAATTCATGCAGGTGAGAGTGGCCAAGACAGCTCAAGACCCCATAGTCACAGCCTGTTAAAATCAAGGGAAAAAATACTGCCAAAAACCTGTCCACTGACTTCAAATCACTGAAGGGTTTTCTTGGGAAAGAGCAGACCAAGATTGTGTGGCTCAAGGGTTTAACCAAGAGGATCAAAGTTATAAGATGACATGTTCTGTTCAACAAGGGAAGACATTTCTAACAACTGCAGTGCTTTGAAATTGGATTGGGTAACCTTGTGAGACAGGGAGCTCTTTTTATGATGCTCATTTGCTCTCCCGAACTGTTACTTGTCTCTGGCCCTATATGTCTGCTGGCCCCATTTGGGTTGCTTGGCTTGTTCTTGTGTGGAAAAATGCAAAGTTGAGTTGATTTTCTACTCATTGAAGTAGAGTACAAAGAAGACTGCGTATCATGAAACCCTACACTCTGAGGCTCATCCCCCTTATGGTGCTCACACCACCACCTTTCCCACAACTCTGTCCATCAGAACAAGACAAGCTTCTTCCAGACAAGGCCCAAGGCTCTTATACCCAAAGTCAGGACCATCTACTATTGACTTGTTCCTCTTACTTGGGGAAAGACAGTTTTATTATTAGTAGAAATCCAAACATCACTTTGCCGATAATATGCTGACCAGCACAAGGTTGCCTCATTCAACAAATATTCTAAGCCAAAAACTTGCTTAGTCCTGAACCATAAACATGGGTAGTATAACTGTTCCTTCTTGTACTCCAAGGAAAGAAAACGATGACTCCTAAGTTAAAGCTCCAGTTTCAGCCTTCTCCTCCAAGAAACAGACCCATAGCTCTAGGTGCCTACTCCAGGTTTCCATTGGGATATCTTAATGACACAACATAATCAACATGTTCAAAGTCCAGTACGCCATCTTATTAAGAAATATTGGTCCTTTTTGATGTTTTTACCCATTGAGGGATATCACTATAAAAATAATAATGACTGAGTGTTAATTATATTCCAGACAGTGCTCCAAGTGTCAACTTGTGCCAACTCATTTAATCCATGTCACAGGCCTGTGGGGCAGGTATTAGAAATGGCTCAATTTTTTTCATAAAGGGAATAAGTGCCTTGCCCAAGATCACCCACCTAGCAAGTGCTAAGAGTTGTCTCAGAGCCTGTACACATAATTACTATGCCATACTGCCACCTTCTGCCAATGCTACAAGCCAGAGATCTATGAGGTATCTTGAGACTTCTCCCTCACCCCACAACATGCAGCCCATCACAAGACCTGTTGATTTTACCTCCTTTGATCCATCCATTTCTCAACATGTTCACTGTCAACACCCAAGTCTAGGTTAGCACCATCTGGCATTTTCCAAAGCCTCCAAACTGACCTCTTGAGATCCACATCTGCTTCCCCAACCTATTGTCCATGCTCCAACCAGAGTGGCTTTGCAGAATGCCCATAGGATCATCTTTACTACTGTCCTGCTTAAACCCCTTCAAGACTTATCTACTGGGCTTGAAAGCAAAACAATCTTTTGCTGCACTGCAGGACTCCTCTGTGCACACCTCTTCAGTCTGGTTCTCACCACTCTGAGCTCCAGGTAAACTGAAATGCTTTTAGGTCTTTTAATACACTATGTACTTTGATACAAAGCCTTAACACATGGTGTTCCCACTCACTGCAATGCTCTTTCCCAGGCTCCCTACCATCTTCAACCACTTAACATCTACTCACCCTTCATGTTTCACTCGAAGGAGACTTCCTCAAGGAAAACTTTATTGAAAGACCCAGGCAAGATCAGAATTCCTTTTTGTAGATTATTATACTTTGCCTTTCCATGGTTTGCAACTGCATATTAGTACATTTATTTAATTAGCATCCGTCTACCCATTCGACTGGAGCCGCAGAGCAGAGATCATGTCTGTTTTGCTAGCCACTGGGTCCCCAGCACAAAGCATAGCATCCAGCATGTAAACAGCACTCAAAGAGTCTGTGAGAATAGGACAAACAAATGCATGCATGTGTGCACACAAGTGAAAAACTATATTCCATGGGAAAATTCCACTACACAGTCTAACAACTGCTTTACCTTTGCATGGTCTTGAAGAATCAATAATCCTAAAGAAAACCATGTGGGCCTTGCTCCCCAAGGCACTGGCAGCCTCCCTGGAGAGGCAGACAACTATACGATGAGAGTTTAGAGCGTTCACTCTGACACTGGAGTTATGTACCAACATACCAAGAGCACAGGGGATGAGCATCTGCATTCTGCCTGAGCAACCAGGGCAGGCTTCACAGAGGAGGTGACAACACTGAGCTCAGTCTTAGAGATGGTGTAAGCATTGTCTATGCGCACTGGTGGAAAGGAGAGGTAAGAGAAGGACATCTCTGGCCAAGGGAACATCACAGGTAAAAGAATGGAGTAAAAAAGTTCAAAGTAACTGAGGTGGAAAGTACAAGACAGAAGAATTAGATATGGATCAGAACAACTTTTAATGTTTACGTGGCTGTACATTCTATCATTTTGTGACTTGTAACAGCATCTTTATAAAAGTCCAATCACTAATAGAGTTGTTGCACTAAGTGTGTCACCCAGAGTCTGAAGAGATAGTTAGCAAGAAAATCTATACGACCCTGACGAAGTCACATGCAGAATATTGCATTTGGTTTCAGGGGCACCTCATTACCAGGTCAAAGCAGACAAATTGGAGGGAGTTCAAAAGTGAACAAGCAAAAATGATTAGAGGAATGCAGAAATTGATCTAGGCAGAAAGATTAAAAGAAATGTGTGTGTGTGTGTGTGTGTGTGTGTGTGTGTGTGTGTGTGTGTATAAGTGGACGCCAGGGCAGCAGCCTGCAGCACGTGTGCATGGGAGGTTGGCCAGGGGTGGAGTGGGGAGCCTGGGACACAGCATGGAGTCTGGACTGGGACCCAAGAGGGAGCAGGGATCAGAGTAAGAAAGTGCACCCGGAGCTTGAGGGTGCTGGAGCTGGGCACCTGTGCTTGTCACAGAGGAGCCCTCCATCACGCACTGCCAGGGTCTGCCTGGAGATTTTTGCCTATACTAAAGGGCCTGGTGTGGCTCCTTTAAGAGATTCTTTAGTCATCAGAGATGTGCTAAGAGAACATGGAGCTCCAGAGAACAGGCTTACAGGTCAAACAGCCGTGAATTTGAAGCTACCTTTTGCCATGTTCTAGCTGTGTGATGCTAAGCAGAACCCTTAACCTGTCTGGGCCTCAGTTTTCTCTGAGGATGCTGAGCACTTATGAACCCATGCCTCCGACTTTTATCTTCTTATAGAGCTACACTTGGCCTCATTGCAGCTGTAGTTGAAAGCCTGTTTTCTGTCCTCACCTGGCCCAGGGTGAGGCTCTCCTACATCTGATAAGAGGTCCTCATTCTTTTCCCTGACTTCATCTCTCTTGACTCTAATCATTGACTGCCATTTGAAACCTGGATCTGAAGTGTATTATATGCTCCACACACAAAACAGCCTTCAGGCCCTGGATGGCCCCAGGATGGCCCAGTTCCCTGAGGAGGACTTTGAATTGGGGCCTGGAATCCCATCGAGGATCTACCATCCATTAATTGCTGGAACACAGGCACATTGCTTAACCTCTCTGGGCCTCAGTTATCCATCTGCACAATGGGCTCAGTAAGATCCACTTCTCTGGGGATCCCCTAGTGTAGGAGAAAGTTGTGAAGACTGAATACAGTAATGCATGTGGAGCATTGAGCACAGAGCCTGATGCACAGATAATGCTCTGTAACACTAACCGCTTTTGTGCTCTTAGGAGGTCTCTGTTCCTTTTCTCAACTAAAGGCTCACCCAGTCCACCAAGCTCAGGCTAGAAACCTCTGAGGCACCTGAATTCTCCTCTGTGTGCATTGACATCAGTCACGTTATTTTTCACCACCATCTGAGGACTGCATCTCCACTCCAATCTCCTGGGCCTGGACCACTGTTGTAACTCTATGGCACATTTCCACTCAATGTGACCTCTGTGACCACTGCATGTCCACAGGCCAGTCTTCCTGGAACATGAGGTCCAACCACATCAAACTATTTCAATGGCTCCTTATTGACTGCAAAAATGTGAATGCTTCAGCCTGGCATTCATTAGCCCTTACTAGGCCCTATGGTCCTTTTGTTCTGGTGTCCTTGCATCTGCACCTCCACCCCCTGCCTACCCCCTACACATACACATGGCCAGCACGCCAGCCACGCTAATTTCCCAGTGTTCCACGAGTATGCCTTGTGCCCTTATACTTTCTGGCTTTAGTTCACACTATTCCCATTGCCTGGAATGCTCCAACTCCTCATGCAGAATCATTGGCAGGCTACTCCACCTTCCAGCCTTCCCCAGCTCTTTGTTTCATCATAATCATTCATTTTCTCACTCAGCAAAAATTATGGAGTATCTACCTTATACCAGGTATCTACTATACCATTTGGAGGCTGGAAATGATACATTTCTCAACTAAGGCTGCGAGCAACTTGAGATCAGGAATTGATGCATTCTCTTTATTTTTGTGTCCTGGGATGGACATGTCATAAAACAAACCAGGTCATGCTTCACTGATGCAGGAGAGAGGGTGACACAATGCAGGAACTTCACAGAATCTAGTGTGACTGTGGTATGGTGGGATGTCAGGAAGTGGCCAGAGGTGAACCTGGAGCAGAACTTGTAGGGCTTTGAATGTCATACTCTGGAGTTTCATTTTTATCCTATAAGCAACTGGGAACCTCCCTGAGCTACTTTCTATAAACCAATGGTGCCGTTTTCTCTCTCGGTCTTTGCATGTGTTGTTCCCTCTGATCGGAATACTTTTCCCCTATCTCCTCACCTTGATAATTCCTCATCATCTCACAGACTCAAAGAAGCATCATTTCTTCAGGAAGCCCTTCCTAGATCTTCCTCTGAATTAGCTCCAATGCTCCTGTCAGATCATGGACTGCTGTCATTGTGTGTTTCATGCTGGTGCTGCTGACACTGTAAGATCCAATGAGATGTATGTGTCTTGTTTCCTTTTGGACTTTCTGTCCGGTCAATGCCTGGTCCATGATAAAAGGGAAAAGAAAAGGAATAATAAAAGAAAGGATGAAAAGAAAGAGGGATTATTAAATCTGTGTTTTGAAAAAAGTCGGGAGCTATAGAAGGATGGATTTAAGCATGGTAAGACACAACCTATTAAGGGGCATTTGCAGTAATCCAGGAGAGACATATGTCTGTGGTTGTTACGAGTTGAACTGTGTACCCCCCAAATTTATGCATTGAAGTCCTCTCAGTACTTCAAAATGTGACCTTATTCAGAAATAGAGTCATTGCAGATGTAGTTAGCTAAGATGAGATCGTACTGGAGCAGGGTGGGCCCCAAATCTAATATGGCTGATGTCCTTATAAAAGAAGAAATTTGAACACACACACAGAGAGAGAGAGAGAGAGAGAGAGAGAATGTCATATGAAGATGAAGAGAGGGATCAGGGTGATGCTTCCACAAGCTGAGAAATGGCAAAGATTGCCAGCAAACCACCAGAAGCTAGGGGACAGGCACAGAAAACATTCTTCCTCACAGCCTTGGGGAGAAAACAACCCTCAGACTTCCAGCCTCCAGAACTGTGAGGCAATACAGTTCTGTTGTTTAAGCCACTCAGTTTGTGGCTGGGTTGTGGTACCAACCAAGTTACAGCAGCTTTAGCAAACTAATAAAGGGGTTCAGCCCGCTTTTTAGGATTGAATCCATAACCTGACTGCCTCCCAGGAAAATTTCATACCTAGCAGGCCTGTGGCTGGTTTTTAACTTGACACCTTCATAATGAAGAGAAAGCGGAGTCAGCAAGGCCACCTTTGGCATCTGCAGTGGCTGAGAGGTTAGAGCCTCCATTTGTTTGGGAGACAAGTCCTGCCTGGGTTCTTTGAGCCCTGGCCTCCCTGTGCAGTTTGCCTTTGTGTGCTGAGCTTCATAAGAGAGGAGGAAAAGGCATCATGGGCAAACTGGCTTTTTCCCATGGGAAATTGGTGGCATTGCCTGAAGAAGTCTTTCATGATATATTCATGATATATTCTGAAGATGCATTTTTTTTTCTTTCTAACTCTAATGCCTCCTCCTCTCGGGGGCAGCAGTGGGGGGGATGGCACTACCCCAGGCTGGAAATGCACTTTGGAAATCAGGATGTCAGAGTCCATCCGGGTGCCCACTCAGAGCAGAGCCTGGCCCTAGAAACTGTGGCTGACAACATGGTTTAGCAGAAAAAGGAAAGGCAGAGGGTGTGGTTCGATTCCTGGCTCTGCAACTTTCTAGTTGTGTGGCTTTCAGCTTTCGAGTCATCCCACTTCTCTGAGCCTTGGTTCCAAGCTGTAAAATATCCAGTGATCCATTTTTTGTTTTTTGAGATGGAATCTCTCTGTCACCCAGGCTAGAGTGCAGTGGCACGATCTCGGCTCACTGCAACATCTGCCTCCCAGGTTCAAGTGATTCTCCTGCCTCAGCCTCCTGAATAGCTGGGATTACAGGTACCTGCCACCATGCTCAGCTAATTTGTTTGTAGTTTTTTAGTAGAGACAGGGTTTCACCATGTTGGCCAGGCTGGTCTCAAACTCCTGGCCTCAAGTGATCTGCCTGATTCAGCCTCCCAAAGTTCTGGGATTATAGGCATGAGCCACTGCGCCCAGCCAAATATCTAGGAATAAGATGGGGTTAGTAGTACCAACCTGGGAAACTGTTTAAAAGTGCAGGATATATAGAAAAGGTGGGAAGAACATGGGCACAGAGGCAGACTGACCCAAACTCAGATTCTGTCTCTGTTCCCCCTTTTAGGCTGTGTGACCTTGAATTGATGATGCATTGTGAAATCCAATTTTACCTTATATCCAAAAGAGACCTCTGAAAGTCCAGAGTGAGTATAGGAGATCCTGCATGTTAGGTACTGGTGTGGTACCCACCTTTATCCAGCATTTGCCAATATTCATTGATTACTTACTACATCCTGCACCTGTTACTCGTTGGTGGGGAGATATGCTAGTGACCTGGGGGAGCTCACAGTCTGGCTGGGGAGACCCACAGGCTCAGAGAGATGACTACAAAGCCAGCTGATAAGATCTCCTCCTTCTCAGGGTGGGGCCACGAGATCAGAGAGCAGCAGTACCTCCCCCAAGTGTAGGATGAGGAAAGACTCCTTGGAAAAAGGACATGTAGGATGATCAGGAGTTAACCAGGCAAAAAAAGGAGGGAAGCCTGCCCCACAGACATGATCTCTCCCTGGAGACAGTGAAGGAACCCAGGAGACTCACTGTGGGTGAATGGAATGCATGCTTGAGTGGTAAAAATGGGGTATCTCAAGGAAAGGGGCCGGAAGACAAGAGAAACCTGGGGGACCATTAGCAGAAATTAGGACTTTATCATGAGCACCTCTGAAGCATTTTAAAAATAGGGTGATAGGATCCAGCTTGAAGAGGCAGGCTGGTCCCCACGTGGAGTGATCTAGCTGCATGCTGATGGAGTCTGGACTCAGGAGGTTTCTGCCATCTCCAAGTATGGGCTGAAGCGTCCCCCTCCCTCCATCTGGCTCTGGCAGTGGGAAAGGATTCAGGATAGATTCTATGGACTGGTGCCTGAGTATGAATAGCGGGACGACATCAAGGACTGAGCACAGCTTCCGAGCCTGGGCAACTGGGGTAACTGAAGTGGGGAGCATTCAGTGGCTGTTGGTGGTCCTTATTTTAGTTGTTGATATAAAACACTTTGGAGAAACAAAGGCAGGTCCAGCCTTCAGAGAATTCTCAGTGCATGAGGTCAAGCAGTGCTCCCTTGTATTGTGATTACCAAAGGTTGGGGACCGGCTGCTCAGATGCAGGCCTTCAGACCTAGAGGACTCTGAAGAGCAGCAAAGTCCACTGTCATGGCATTGATAAGGGAACTGAGGACCCGAGAGGGGAAAGGAATTTACCAGGACCACACAGCCAGGCAGCCTGCACCCCAGCTACCCCAAACCAGGTCCTGGCCCACTCAACCCAGAGCCCAAGAGAGAGCAGGCCTTCAGTCCAGCCATCGATTGGGTTTCAGCTGGTCTCTCCAGCATCACAAGATGAAGGTCCCTGCAGTGAGGCGGATGTCCAGCGCCTCCCTGCAGATGCCACCCTGGAAGTTTATCCCCCAAGCTCTCAGACTCACCATCCAACAAAACCATTACAGGAATTCCACTGGCCCCCATTATCTGCTATTACAGAGGTGGGAGGCTACAGCCTGCAGGCCAAACTCAACCCATCCCTTGTTTTGATAAACAAAGTTTTATTGGAACACGACCACACCCATGTGCTTTTGTATTGTGCTTGCATGGCTGTTTTCATGCTGAGTGACAGAGTTGAACACTTACAACAGTGACTATATGGCACAAGGAGCCAAAACTATTTACTCCTTGGCCCTTGACAGAAAAAGTTTGCTGAGTCCCAGCCTAGGAGAAAGAAGGCAGCTTGGATTTCCAGGTGAGACCAAGCTTGGAGCCCCACCTCTGCCACCTGCCAGCAATCCAGACAAACCAGTCACTTGTATAACGTCCAGAGAATAGCAGTGTCTACCTCACGGGGCTGTTGTGGAGATTAAATGAAACAACACAGGTAGAGTGCTTAGCTCAGCGCCCAGCAGAGAAAGAGAATGAAGGAGAGACAAACAGAGAGAGATGAAAGGGAGGAATGAAGAGATCAGTGCATGACAGGCACCATTGCCTCCCAAGTCTATCATAGCCAGCTCTGTGCTGTAAGGCCCTGGGGGCTGCCACTTTCTTTAGGCTGCCTTTCGTTTTCCTGAGCCGGCATCGGTGCCTCTTCCATCTATTCCCACACCCTCAAACATCAGCTCATAACCCTGTAGCCATTACGAACACAGCCACCTCTCCTCGGCCCATCCACAAAAGGTTAAAAGCAGCAGCTGCCGCATGGAGCTGTGGCTGCCAGAGCTGGGAGAGAGATCTTCTGTCAGCACGTCCTGAAATTCTTTTGGAAGTTTGACAGGATTAAGGGGATTAATACATTAAAGCATTATTACAGCATTCACAAGGGATTTTCAAAAGACTTTACACTGTGATCTATTTGTCCTGTTACATAAAACTCGCGTTAATAGGCTGACGGTGAGGGCCAAACAAAATATCTGCGGAATCAATAACCTTATTTTTTGGTAAACACATTTAGCAGGCAGAGTTGGTCATTAAGGCCTGCAGACCCTCCCACGGCGCGCATCAACGAAATTACCCTTAGAGAATCCATTTGCCAATTAAGCTGAGGGCTTGTCTGAGTCCTCAAGCCCGCTGATGGCAGGGGGCAGGAGAGAGAGTGTCTGCCTTCCGCCCTCCCTGGCTAACCCCCAAGTCCTGCTAAGCCAGCACACACATCCCCGAGTCCCTGTTGCTGGGCAGAGGGGACAGTGCTGCTGGCAGGGGGAGTGGGATTGGTTCTGTGCCGCAGTGCATTCTGGGTCTCCTGGACAACAGGAGGGATGGCATTAGAGTGGGTTGGGTGGGGCGTAGCTTAGATCACTCTATGGGTTAGATCACTCTACCCAAGGGGCGCTTTCTTTGTGCCGCTATCCTCTAAGGGTTGATAAACAGCCTCCATTCTGCTCCTTCAACAACATGGCTGATTTCTCCTGCTTATGCCTGCCCAACACCCTCTTGCAAACTGCAAAGAATAAGGTAGCATCATAAAAAATAATAGCTTACATTTACATAGCCCTTGCTGAATGCCAGGCATTATTTTGAGCACTCCACATATACTAGTTTGTAAAGTACAGCAAACTTTTAAGGTAGGTTCGCCTATTATTGCCACTTTGCATAAGAAGAAATGGTGAGGCAGCAAGAAATTAAACTCATGCCCAAGATAATAGAGCTGTTAAGTAACAGAATTGGGACTTGAACCCAGCAACCAGGCTTCAGAGTCCCAGCATGTAACCAGAATGCTATGTCTACCAAGTTCTCATGCTAACAAATAGTCACAAAGATTGCTTCCAACTATTGAGTAGTTACCAAATGTCTAAGAACTTATATTATGGTACTTAATCCTTGCAGAAACCCATTAACAGAGATTTTATTATAATATTCCCATTTTTTATATAAAGAAACCAAGGCTCACAAAGACGAACAGTCAACTGGCCTAAAATCATCTGACTGGCAAGTGCTGAAGGAGAGATTAAAAGACAAGAAGTCTGATGTCAGAGCCTCAGACTTGTAACCAGACCCAAGCCTGGTTGCTGGGTTCAAGTCCTGGGTCTATTATCTTGGGCAAGAGTCCTTCTGAACTCAAAGTGTAGCCATTAGGTCATGCTCAGCCATATTAACAATACCCGCAATAGTCTGTGCTAGGCCTTGGAGATGAGAAGAGGAAGAAGACATAGCCCCAGAAGAATGCTGGCCAAACTGCTGGCACAGATCAAGGACATGACACACACTTGGACCACCCTCAGCTCTATGCTCCTGAGGAGCAAGATTTGCTGTTCTGGTCAACATCATTGTACTCCTAGACTTAGCCCAGAACCTGGATGTAGTAAGATCTTTGTTAAATATATTATTGAATGGATTCTCATTTTAGAAAGAAGGAGCTATAAAGCTCAGAGAGATGATGCGACCTGTCCAAAATCACACACCTATGACATGGGAGGCAAAGATTTCAATTTTTATTTCTCTTCTTCCTCCTGTTTTATCTTGTCAGTCCTCTATGCCTCCCTTTCTTCCCTCCATACACATATGCAAGCATGTAAACACACATGCACAAGTGCGTGCATGCACACACACACACACTCCCATGCCCCTAAGTTTTAACTATACCTTAACCAATTTATACTCTGGAAGGCAATGAACTTCCACTCACACAGGGCCTTTGCATGAGCAGTTCTCTCTGCCTGGTGCACTCTTCCCCATGCTTCATCTTCACCCAGCTAGTTCCTACTCATCCTTGGATTCTCAGAATAGCTGTCATCACCATGAAGAAACCTTCCCTGGACACAAAGCTAGGTTGGCTCATGGGCCCCTTGTCCTTGGCTGCCATAGCCATCTGAGTTCTCTTGTCTGCCAGTGTTCTATATTGTTCTGCCTATTCCTTCTAAACTGAGCCTCCTAGACACTGGGCCTGTAATTTGCCCACCTTCATTTACCCTATATCTGGCTATGGGTCTTTAATAAATAGGTGCTAAATGAGTGAACACAGTCTACAATTTTTGCAGGCACACACACACACACACACACACACACACACACACACACACACTGGTGCTTATTGATGCTGTGGTCAGCCTGGTCTTGCTGTCTGGTGGTACTTGAGGCTCCCAGGAGGCCTTTGAGGGTTACTTATTGAAATATCAATTTGTGTTTTGTTTTTACTGTTAATTATGTTAATTACCTGCTGCTACATAGTACGTAATTCTCAAAACTTAGTGGGTTAAAACAACAAACAATTATATTATTTCATATGGGTTTTGAGAATCAGGAATTGGAAATGGCTTAGCTGAGTGGTTATGGCTTGGGGTCTCTCTTGAAGTTGCAGTCAAGATGTTGGCCTGGGCTGCAGTCATCTGAAGGTTGGACTGGTGCTAGAGGATCTGCTTCCAAGATGGCACACTACATGGTTATTGGTAGAAGGCCTCAGTTCCTCACCATAAGACCCTCTCCAGAGGGCTACTTGATTGTCCTCATGACATGAAAGCTGGCCTTCCCCACAGAGTGAGTGCTTCAGAGAGAGCAAGGAGAAAGTCAAATACTTTTCATGATCTGCACCATCACACACCACTACTTCTGTCATATTTTCTTCATTATAATGAAGTCATTAAGTTCAGTTCACATTCAGGGGGAGGGGACTTAGGCTTCACCTGTTGGAGGGAGTAGTATCAACAAATTTGTGGATATACTTTAAAACTCTCACACTACAGAAGGAGGGAAAGAAGGAAGGAAGGAAGGAAGGAAGGAAGGAAGGAAGGAAGGAAGGAATTAAGGAAAGAAAGAAAAAGAGAGAGAGAGAAAGAAAGAAAGAAAGAAAGAAAGAAAGAAAGAAAGAAAGAAAGAAAGAAAGAAAGAAAGAAAGAAAGAAAGAACATTTTCCCTTTGTCCCCATTCCGATAAACAGTCAAACCCTAGCTTTCTGTGTCTGAATGCCATTGCCAGAGGGTATTTTTAAGAGTGTCTATATTTTAGAGCAAGAAACCAAAATCACTTGGAAAGTAATAACTCTCTGTTCTTCTTCCTCATGAACCCCAACACTTGCTGAAAGTGGAGGAAACAGAAGTAGCTGACTCTGAGAGACAGGAGCTCCCCAAAACTGGATGGGCAACAGGGATGGGAATATGGATTCTTCCCTTCCAAATTCCAACTCCAAAGAATGGCAGAGCCCTGCCCACAGATACCCACATGGCCTCCAACAGGGGAAACTGTGGGATGCCTGTGGAGGTGGCCACTAGGACTGAGGCCTCAAAGGTAATAGGGGGTCTCTGTGGTATCGCCCACCATCCACTGAGAAGCACCTGCAGGGCCCTGAAGTGTCTTCTGGGAGCCTCAAGGACCGCCAGAGAGCAAGACCAGGCTGACCACAGCATCCCAACACCAAAACCGCCCCAGTACCTTACAGGCAGTCAGAGACTGAAGCCTCTTCCCCACTTTTAGGTGTCCAGGACCCAACCCAGCACCCTCCTCCCCAATCATTCTAACATGCCTGTAAGGAATAATAGGGCAACCCCATGTAGGCTGACCTGGGGATGAAATTCTCTCCACCTTGAAGAGTGGGACTCAGAAAATATATGACCTGCTTTAGAACAAATGAAATATCTAAACAACTCATTCAGCACCAGTCTGTTCCTAAGCTCTCTTGAAAGTCAGGCAGCATTTTAATCAAACAAAAACAACAAACAAGGATGAGAAGGGAAAGAACTACTGTGCATGTTAGCCCTACTGTGTCAGGAAATTTAGGCACGCAATTTCATTTAACCCTCATGGTGGGAATTCTTATTCCCGTTTCATAGCTGGAAAAAGGACAGCAGATATATGGAATGCCTTCATGTGTCAGGCATTTGCCTGCAGCTTTAGAATCTTCCAACAACTCTGCAATGAGCTATTATGACCACGTCTTACAAATGAGGAATTGGAAACTCAGAGAACCTAGAAAAGTAGCCCAAGACCACACAGCAAGCGATAGAGTCGGCTGCCCAGAGCTGAGTCTCTCCTTGCTCAGAAAGAATCAAGAAAGAATCTTTGTTTAACGCATCATCATCTGTCTTTAAAAGAATCAATATTTATCTCCTGCCAAAAGTCCTCAGTTGCCATCCTGTCCTTGCAGCTCCTGAGAGCTTCCTGAGGAGTGTTGAGGGGGGAAGCGTGGCCGGAGAGGAGCGCCTGGAGCCTCACAGACAGCGGTGCCCACCGCAGGGACAGGGAGAGCCACTGTCAGCTCCGCAAAGCACTTCTGTGGTAATTTGACAGGATTAAGGGGATTAATACATTAATGCATTATTAGCACTTTTATAGGAGATTTTCAAGGAGTTGAGCACGGTGATCCCTATTTCCTGTTATATAAACCGGCAGTAATTGTCTTAATTGGCCCATTGTTGCTTATGGGAGCAGACAGGGAACAGCCTGATTATCTCCTGGCCTGTGGTTCTGAGTCTGGCCACAGCCCCAGGCCAAACCAGGAAGGTTCAGGGAAACTGAGTCTGAGTGTGGCTTTCTAAACATCCAGTTCTGTGGGAGGTGCAATCCAGAGTCTCTAGTCCAAGAAGTAGAGCAGAAAGTTACCCTGGGAGTAGAACCCAAAGGTCTGGATTCCAACTCCCACTGTGCAGCTCACTGACTGGCGACTTGGCCACCCTGAGCCTCCATTTCTACACCTACCAACATGGATGGTGATTAAATCCACCTCATGATGTTGCTGAAAAAATGCAGTGCGCCACTGTCAGTGAACATGCTTTGTCAACGGGGTGGGCCTGTGCTCATTGGAGGGAGGGTTATCATTTATTTGGATGGACTGAATGGGGGTTTTGCCTTTTGACGTTCATCTGTTGGGAGAGAATAATAACATTCCCCAAGGGAAAGTGGGTGGAATATACAGGAGGGCCTGGGAGACATCCCTGGGAACAAGGCAGCCAGGCAAGGTGAGGCCAGTGGGTTGTTGAGGGGTCCAGCATGCTCCAACACTGAGGCCCAGACACCTCACGTCCCTCCCACCAGCTGAGCAGCAGGTCACACAAGAAGTCGTCCAGCAACTGTGGAACCCAGTTCCTTGGGGTTTAATTTTCTTTGCTAATTAAGTGTCTGAGTTGGACCCCCTACAGGAGGTGTGTGTCTGCAGCTTCATGGATGAGAAGAATAATAGAGCTCTAGAATCACAGCTTCAGAAGGGTCCTGAAAGGATTTTTCCTAGAAACAAACAAACATATCTTCTATCTTCCTCTCTCTACAAATCTAAGCTGGGTTGCAGGAAAGATGGTGTCAGAAGGCCCCAAGCTTTGTTATGTGGAAGAGAATGACCTGGTAGATTGGGAGGTCTGGGTGATCACTCTGACTGAGAAGCCAAGGATGAAATACAAGGTGAAGAGTGGCAAAGAGACAAGATTGGTGTGGATGCAATAGTCAGCAGACAAGCCTAACTGCTGTGAAGCCTGAGCTGAAGCAGGGATCATAGCCATGGAGCAAAGGGAATGAGATTTTTTTTTTGTTCATGAGACTTGAATCACCTTGACTTGGTAACCCATCCAGGAAGCATGAGGAACAGAAATAAGATGCTGTGCACAAATATTTCTGGTTCCCCCCATTCTGGGCATATAGTAGGTTTGCAGGTTCTGCTCCCCTTGTGGTTGATGGAGCCATGTGGCCAGCTCTGGCAGATATTTTGGGAGTGTAAGAGCCAGATGTCACTTCTTGACTGAACAGTTAATTATCATTATGAGATTCTTCTTCTCCTCCAGGCCCAACAACAGGCAAAGTTTGCAATGGTGACTCTTCCACTGGCCTAGGACCCTGAGTGGTTATAGTAAGCATGGATCACCTGGCAAGCTGCACTAGACCTGCAGCATGAACAACAAACAAACCCTTGTTGTTTTAAGCCCCTGAGAAATCAGAGTTATTTGTTATCAGTATACAACCTAGGGTGTTCTGACTGATACAGAAAATGTGAACTTTTAGCCAGGGGCCAGTGAACACCATCAGGATAGTAACATCCATATTAAAAAAAAAAAAAAAAATCCCAGTCCCAACTAAGGGCTTTTTTGCTTTAAGCCAGATTCACTGCCTGCAAACTTGAAAAGCCATGAAGACTTTGGAGAGTCTGTCTGAAATTTCTCTGTAGCTAACTTTTGCTTTGGGGTCCAGATGCTGGGAGAGAGGAGCCCTGTGTGTGTTTTACATACATTAGTCACAGTGCACATGGTCCTGGATGTTGGCCATTGGAACTGGCCTCAAATTTTAGCACATACATCTGGACTAGGCAGATAGAAACCTAGCTATAATGAGTTTGCCCCTTGTCCATGACATTTGTGCTTTGTAGGGGGGGAAATGAGGGAAAAATTTTAATCCTAAAGTCTGTTTGCTTTCAGCACAGTAACTGGGATGAGGTCTAGGAGTCTGACTTGGATTTTAACTTCCCAACAAAGCCTGGGAAAGAAGTTAGGAATGAATCAGCCACTTTCTAGAATCACTTGTGGTTTCACTCAAATTTACAATTTTCTCTTTTCACTGATGAAGGTAGAATGCTCAGGATAAACGTTGATATCTTTGTTAGAAAAGAAATGAAGTGCATGCCTGAGGACCCACTGTGTGCAGGCGTTGGGTTACCTGCTCTATACATTATCTCCTTCAGTCCTCATATTACCTCTTTGAAGGTAATGTATGTTACCTCTTTGAAGTGAGTACGTTAGTTCTGTTTTGCGAGAAAAACATGCAGAGATGTTTAATACTGGAAAATTTCAATGCCAGGCCATGAACCTAGGCTTGCCAACCCAATAATTCATGCTCTTTCCTCTATATCACCCTGCCTTGGAATTCACGATTAAAGTTATGTCCTAATAAAACAAGTGCATCCCTCTAGTTATTGCTGTGTCTAGAGAACAGCATAGTATAGGAGAAACCATCGTTTGCAGAATCTGTCAGACCAGTTCAAATCTTGAGACCACTATTTAGTGGTGATGTGACTTCTGGCGAGTTACACTACCCTCCTCAGTATCTGTTTCTTAAATGAAGCAGAGACTAAAGGGAGGTATGTGGTGACAATAACTGAGTGAACAGATAAATGGTCAAGATAATTTTAAGTAGTGACAAAGGCCATTAAAGACATAAACCATGAAGCTGTGATAGAGGTTGGACGATAGTTGATGGTGAGTTGGAGTCAACCGCATTTGACTGGGTGGTCAGAGAAGACTTCACTGAAGAGGGGGTGTCTGAAATAGAATTTGGTTAACAAAAAAAAGACAGTCTTAGAAGATCTAGGGTTGGAGCAAACCAAGAAGAGACCATAGCAGGTATAGAGGCTCTAAGGTGGGAGTATACCCAATGTGTTTGAAGAACAGAATAAAAGACCAAAGTCTCACTTCGTTTAGTCATTCCACAACATATACCTATATCAAAACAACATGTTATGTGACATAAATATATACAATTTTTATTTGTCAATTGATAGGGTTTGGATATCTGTCCCCTGAAAATGTTATGTTGAAATGTAATCCCCAATGTTGGAGGTGGGGTCTGAGTGGGAGGTGTTTGGATCACGGAAGTGGATCCTTCATGAATGGCTCGGGTCATCCCTTTGGTGATGAGTGAGCTCTCGCTCTGAGTTCACACAAGATCTTGTTGTTTAAAAGTGTGTGGCGCCTCCTCTCTCTCTCTCTCTCTCTCTTTCTCTCTCTGTTTCTTGCTCTTTCATTCAATCCCTCTCTTGCCATGTGACTGCCAACTCCCCTTTCATCTTCTACCATGATTGTGAGCTTCCTGAGGCCCTCATCAAAAGCAGATGTCAGTACCATGCTTCCCATACAGCCTACAGAACCATAAGCCAATTAAACCTCTTTTCTTTATAAATTTCCCAGCCTCAGGTACTCCTTTATAGCAACACAAACAGCTTAACACAGCAATTTTGAAAATAAAAATTAATAATTATTATTAAATAAATAATAAAAAATAAATTTTTAAAAAGAATACTGGTGGGGCAAAATAATGAGGAAGGGAAAGTTGGAGGGATAAGTGAGAACTCAAGGCAACCAGGAGAGCTCAGAGAGCTGTGTGAGCCATAATCAGGCAGTGATGGGTCAGTCTCACCTCTACCATTTACTTGTTTTCTGAAATTTGGCAATTTAGAAGATTCCAGGACAGGACCTCTTCACCACAGATAGGTGAATGAGAATGGCTATACCTTAGGAAGCAGATTTGGTGAGTCCCTATAAGTATAAAACCTATGGTCAACACTGTATTTTTTTAGGGAGATGCCAGCGGCTATAACAAACAAATCCCTTCTTGCCCAGGTAATAGGTCAATGTGGGTGCTCCTGGCTGGCAGGTAGAATCTGTATGATTCAGTGACCCAGGTTCCTTCTGTCCTGTGGCTCTGCCATCCCTTACGGCCTTGGAGTCTCTGCATCTGGCTCATGAAAAAGGAAAATGTGTGGATCAGGCACAACCTCTTCTTAAACACTTTCATCTAGACATGACACACATTGCTTCCACTCACAATCCAATGGCAAGAACTAATTACATATTCCCCCATATATAGGGTTAGGGTTAGGGTTAGGGTTAGGGTTAGGGTTGCACTTCCAAATATATGCAAGGGGTGCTGGGAAATGTAGTTTATGATTGGGCAGCCATTCCCTAGAAACAACCCTGCACTAAGGAAGAAAAACATAAATTTTGGTAAACATTATGCCATAAATACTGAAGGAAGAGAGTTGCTATGGTCCGTTTGTGTTACTATAGAGATGTGAAATCAGGCTACATGCAAACCAGAAGACCATTGTCTACCCTGTGCCTGGAAGCCCCAGACAGGAACTTCACATGCCATGTGCTTCTTTGGGCTGAAGCACCCTCATCTGCAGGTCACCAGGCCTAGGATCTAGGCTGACTCTTTATGAATGACCTTAAAGCAGTCATTAAACTCATGCCTTTTTCTCAGCCTCAAACTTCTCATATGGGAAATAGAAAATTGGTAACAGATGAATCTCAAGAGGTCTTTTCACCCATGGAAGCCCATGATCCCATGACACAGAGGGTTTTCCTTGCCCTCTGGCTGCTTACAGTCTAACTTGGAACATCAGGTTGACTTGTGGCTCCTGCCTGCGTAAGGGCCATGTGGTAAAGGATGAGAGAAAGAAAAGGAGGTGCCTGGTATCCAGAACAACGGAGTACCCCATGCTTATGTCCCTAGTGGTCTCATCTCTGCCTTCACAGTGATAAGCGGAAAGACAAGTTCCTTTCTCACTTGAAGTCCCTTCTACAGATTACTCTAGTCTAATCCACATGGTTGGGAATTTGCAACACCATATACCCTTCTATTGAATAGACTTTGGAGCAGTCTGTTTCCAGAGAATGCCTGGAAAAGGCAGAGAGGTAGAGAGTGAAAGAGGTGAACAGTCAGAGGGTCTAAGGTGTGAAGAGACAGAAAAACAGACATTCAGACAAGGAGTTTAAGGTAAGGAAAGAAAGAGCAAGTCAGGCTAAAAGTCCAAGGTGGAAAGGAGAAGAGAAGGGGAAGGAGGAGATGCTGGATGGGCAGACCCAGGCTGGAGGTAGGGGTGCAAAGAGGACAGACAGAGAGACAGATTGCTTGTCCAGGGTACAAACAGAAGCTTCCTGCACCCAGCCATGAAACAGAGATGCAGAAGCACCCACTGAGACAATGGCGTAGGGAGACAGATAGTAGTAAGTTCTGGGGAGACATGTTTCCAATCAAGTCCATTGAAATGGATGTTGGCAAGTTCAGGAGGCAGCAAACCATGGGATTGGGAGGAGGTGGGAGGGGAGCGTCATGGTGGAACAGGTTGGGTGAATTTCTGCCAGGGAAAGGGCTAGGGCGGCTGCTGATGAGATTGCAACAGCATGTCCTCAGCGGGAAGAGCCCTCTGCCCGCCCTCCCACTGCAACTGGACTCACCTGACAGTGGAATGAGTAATGAGTTCATTAAAACCTCCGTACCCGTTCCTGAAAAGAAGATGAATGTGGTTGAGAAAGGGAAGGCACGTGCCTGCATGTGTGTGGTGTCCACAGCAGCCCTGGCACCCTGCTTAAAGCAACCACATCCTTCCCCTGCTTAGAAGCCTCCCATGGCTCCCCATCGACCCTGAGGGTCAAGTCCAACCCCTTGGCCTGGCATTCAAGGCCTTTCCAGAGCTGGTCCCTGCTGCCCTCTTTGATCTCCATTTGTACCACTTCCCTTTCTTACAGAGAAGCCAGTCTTTCCAACCTGCTTGTAGCTCCCCACAAAGGCACAACTATTGTATGAGGCTGTCATTCCCTAGGAGGTCCACTCTGCCTGGAATGCCCTTCCCCTGCTCACAGGTGTGTTTGTGTAGTAAGCTACTAGTCACCATTCTGAACCTTGCTCCAGGTCACTTCCTCTGTAAGGCCTCCCTGGGGCGGCAGAGCTGGCCATGCCTCCTCTGTAATAGTTAGGCTCCAAGAAGTCCTGTTACAGAATCGATCATTGTGAATATCACTAGATGTCCACTTCTCTGTATCTCTGCATTTCATTAATGCCTGTATCCAGGAGGCATGCACAGTGAGGTCAAGTGCAGAATTTTACAACTGCAGGGAGCCATGGATTCAAATCCCTGGTTACACTACCTCAGAGGGATTGGTACCCTGGGCAAGCCACCTTGCTAAACCCTGGTTTTCTGGAACTGTGAAGTAGGGATGAATATACCTACCTCCAGGGCTGCTCTAAGGAGAAAATGAGATAATGTTTGCTTGGTGGAGTCAAAAAATAAGATGTTGTGTTAATAATAGCACCAGATTTCAGGTGGTAAGAAGGGGCCTCTGATCTTTCAGATGTATGAGTATGGGACAACCTGCCCCTGTCACACTCCTGGCTCTGCCCCTCACCAGCCATGCACCTTGGGGGAGTGACTTCTTCCCTCCCAGCTTCAGTTTCCTCACATGGAAGATGAGAATAATAGTCTTCCCTGTGTCACAGGGTTATTACAGGGATTAAAGAAGATTTTGAGATTGCAAACCTGAAGTGCCTGACAGTGCCTGGACTGGAGGCAGAAAGTTCAAAGTAAATGTGGGTGTGAGTTTTGGAAAACACCTTGATAAACTATTTGGGTGGAAGGAAACCAGAAGGCAGGTCTAGAGTTCAGGGCCGAGGGAGTACAGAATTGCTCTGCGTTAGTAAAGAAGAGGCTGCTTTTTCTCTTTTGTTTCCTTCCTTCTCTCCTTCCTTTGTATATTTTTTTTTCAAGTTTGATATGGCATGTAATGTGGTGACTTTTTGTTTTTAAATGATGTCAAGAGTCAGGCATGGTGGTACAATTCTGCAGTCCCAGCTATTTGGGAGGCTGAAGCAGGAGAAACACTTGAGCCCAGGAGTTCAAATCCAACCTGGGCAACTAAAACTAGATAAATAAATGATAGGCTTATGATTGGCAGGCTAGGTAGTTGATTGATTTGTTGGCTGGCTGGGTGACTAGTTAGTCTGTGGATAGGATGGTGCATTGGCTGGTTGTTTGACAGGGAAGGGAGAAAAGAGAGAAGGGAAGAAAGAAGCCAGAGAGCTGAGGAGATGACCAGACTCTATGTAAGGTGGGATGGCCAGTGCAGAATGCCCAAGAATGGGGCAGTGAAAAAGCTCCTTTAAGAACTGGGGTGGCTGATATCCCTTGCTGCTTTCAACACTAAGGCTTCAATCATCTCTTTTTTTTTTACCTTAAAGACCAGTGTGACAGTAAACTTAAGTAATCTCTGTGGCTGCAAACCTTCTGAACAGTCCATTACAGGTCCACCAGTGATTCTTTGTGGAAATCAAGGAATGAGACTGAGTTCCAAATCTTGAAACAGGTACATGTGCAGAAAGAAAGTCCTTCCACAAAGTGAACTGACTCAGTGGAAACAGAAACCCAGAGCTAGAGATGCCCTTGAGTGAACCCCATGAAACACACATACATGAAACACACATACATGAAACACACATACACACACACGCACATATCTGCACATACACACACTGCCCTGGAAATACAGAAACCATGGGGAGGGTTTTGGACTTTCTATAAATCAGGAAGGATCCAAGTTGATCTTACCTAGCTCTTAAAGAGTAAAGCATGCCCCATTGATACTTGAGTTGAGTAAGAAAATTGCTTAACACAGTGCCTGGCAATTAAAATACGCCCAATCAGTAAAAATGGTCATGGTAAGCCTCTGGTCTATACAATGGGGTAAAGATGGGATTAATTTCATGGGGTTACCTAGTCAAGTCCTTAGATGTTTGAGTGACCTCCTACCCTGCCCCTTCAGCATCTGGTAAGCAGCCCTTGTATACTTCTAGGAACTGGGACCTCACTCTCTCTGCAGAAGCCTGTCTTGCTATTGGATGACTCTGGCTGCTGGAGGCCTTCTTTATATGGATTTAGAGCCGGGATTCCTGTGATTTTCACCCACTGGTTTTCCACAGATGTTCTCATCTCTTACGTGTAGGTTTTTTGTTGTTTCAGGCTTTGCTTTTTTGTGTCGCAAGAAATGTTGAAACAGTTTTTTCCAGCTGTGTAATCTTCCTTGTCATTTTTGCAGGCTTTTAGCAGGCCCTGCTGGCATCTTTCAAGCTTATCTTTAATTCCAAATACATTAAAGAGGAAAAAAAAAAGGAAAGAGAGTAAAGTGTTTGGAGTCAAATAAAGTTACCTACACATTTTTTTTTTTTTTCTAACTTGTAGGGCAGTCGACATGCTTTTACTCTGGTACCAGCTCTTTCTTTTTATAAACCTCCACCACCCCAAAGGCAGTGATGCAATGGAAACCAGCCAGGACCTAGTAGCAGGAGGTCTGGGTTCTAATCACAGCACTTCCCCTCACGAGCTGGGTGACCCTGAGCAAGTCACCCATCCCCTCTGATCCCAGGAATAACAATACCTACCTTGAAGTCGTGGGTAGATTAAAGTATTTAGAGCGCTTAGGCCAATACCTGACACAGGCTGTGTGCTCAATGAATGGCAAGATTTAAACAGAAATCTCTCCCTGTTTGATCTCATGGGGCTCTTAGCCTAGGGGAATACAAGCAAAGAAACATCTGGTTCCTATAACCAAGAAGCCTGGAATCTCCTTGAGGTGGTTGGGTAGAAGCATTTATCCGTTTGTTGGTTCAGTCTGCGCAGTAAGAACCTAAAGAGTCCCGTGCTGAAACAAATTAGGAACATGGATGAAAAACACAGGGCAGCAATGTACACTAGAGAAATGCCCTTGACAGCAGATATATCTGATTTTGAACCCTTGCCCTGTGTGTTAGGGTTCTCCGGAGAAACAGAACCAATAGGAGATAGATAGATAGATAGATAGATAGATAGATAGATAGATAGATAGAGAGAGAGAGAGAGAGAGAGAGAAATAAGAGGGAATTTATTATGGGGATTTGCTCATGCAATTAGGGAGGCCAAGAAGTCCCACAACATGCCAGTCTGCAAGCAGGAGACTGAAGGAAGCTGGTGGTATAAATCGGTCTGGGTCTGAAGGCCTGAGAACCTGGAGTCCCTATGTCTGAGGGCAGAAGGTGGATGTCCCAGCTCAAAAGAAAGTGAATTCTCCCCTCCTGTACCTTTTGGATCTATCCTGGCCATCAATGGACTGGATGATACCCACTCACACTGGTGAGGGCAGACTTTTATTTTATTTTGTTTTATTTTATTTCATTTTATTTTATTTTTTTGAGACGGAGTCTCACTCTGTCACCCAGGCTGGAGTGCAGTGGCATAATCTTGGCTCATTGCAACTTCCGCCTCCCAGGTTCAAGTGATTTTCCTGTCTCAGCCTCCTGAGTAGCTGGGATTACAGGTGTCACCACCACGCCTGGCTAATTTTTATATTTTTAGTGGAGACAGGGTTTCACCATTTGGCCAGGCTGTTCTCAAACTCCTAAGCTCAAATGATCCCCGCCTTGACCTCCCAAAGTGCTGGGATTACAGACATGAGCCACCACGCCCAGCCAAGGGCAGATTTTCTTTATTGAGTCTACCAAGAGATTACAAATGTTCATCTCTTCTGGAAACACCTTCAACAGACAAACAGAAACACTGCTTTACCAGCTAGCTGGGTGCTCCTTAATCCTTTTCATCGGTGGTCCTAATTTGTTTCAGCATGGAACTCTTCAGGTTCTTGCCACATACTGACCTAAACCAATAATGGATAAATGTTTATGCCTAGCCATCTCAAGGAGATTCCAGGCTTCTTGGTTATAGGTACCAAAGATCTCTTTGGTCACACCCTGTGACCTTGGCCAAGTCACCCTGCATCTCTGAGCCTTGGTTTTCTCACCTAAGGAACAGACATAGCAGGAGTTCCCACCATGTAGAGTCATCGTGAGGGTTACTGAAGTAACTTACATAGAGCACTGAAAAGAGTAGGTGCTCACTAAAAGGCTGATGCAAAAGTAGTTTTGCACTAACCTAATAGTAGTAACTTATCCTCCTATACCCATCTCTAGGACACATAAGAGTATACAAAAAATTAAAGAAATGTAAGGATTACCCTTAACAAAGCAGTTTAATGCAGTGGTTATGCAAGAGGAACTGAGTCAGAAGGCCTGAGTTCAAAGCCTGACACCCCAACTTTCCTCTGGAGAACCTTGGGCAAGTTACTTAACTCAAGTTGACCAAGCCTCAGTTTCTACACCTGTGAAATGGCCACAGTAACAGTCATTCCAATCTCCTGGGATAGTTATGAGAATTAAATGAGGTCTTGTATATAAAGGCACTCAGTATAAAGCCTAGTTCAGAACAAGTGTGCAATATACATTTGCTGCTAATCTTATTCATAATCAAAGTAACCACTATCCCTGGTGTTTGCTGGTTATAATGGAAAGATCTCATCTCAAATCCCAGCTTTGTCTTTTTTACTTACTGTGTGACCTTGTGAAAATTGCTTTCTCTCTGAGCCTCATTTTCTTTATAAGTAAAATGGGAATAAAAACATCTACCTTGCAGTACTTTTGTGAGGGTCAGAGGCAACACATAGTGTGTGTCTGGCATGTAGAAGGCACTCTACAAAAATCCACAAGTATATCTGCATGATTTCAAACAAGCCATCTGAGGGCTCCAGGCCTTACTATGTACTATGTTCCTTGGTGAAATGGAAATGTTGTTATACATCCTTCCAGGACAACAATGTGAACGGAACAGACATCTGCTAGAAGCTCTGGGACAAGACTCTGAAGGCAGCCTTCCTCTCCCATCAGCTGGATACATATTGTAGAGCCATTTGGCCCCAATTAGCTTTCATACATCACGGGTCCGAGTTCAGGAGACGCTGCCCCTAGCACCAGGAGGAGAGTTAGGAGCCTTTTATATGAAGGTCATTAACCTGGGCAGTAATTCATGGATCTGTGTGATCTGCAGTGTACGTGTGTGTGAGTGTGTGTGTGTGTGTAAAGCCAGAAAAACAGGGACTCATTAAGTCAAATTTACACTGGATCTCCAGGCGGGCAGCAGCCCTGCCCCTGGTTTGTAAATCGCCCTCAGAAACTGGTCTGGCCAGCTGCCCATGGAAAGTTGGAGAATGGTTACACACAGGCAGAACCACCTGGCCTGGGTTCCAAATTCTTATCATGAGAAGGACTTGGGGAGTTAAGGAGTGGAAAATTTAGCTCTGTAGGCTGAGGTCCATGCAAGGAATCTCTTCCACTGTTCCAACACGACAAGCTCAGTCCCACTTCCAGACCACTGCCTCCACTGTTCCCTGGCTAGGGATGCCCTCAGCACCTCTCTTCTCTGCATACCCGCCGTGTACCTTTGACCCACCCAACCTCCAGAAATTCTATTTCTCCATGAAGTCTTTGCTGAATACTAGTGATTATCAAATTAAATTTTTTCTTCTGAACTTTTCATGTAAAGTCATGTATCACTTAAGGACGGGGATATATCCTGAGAAATGTGTCTGGGAATTTCATCATTGTGCAAATATCACAGAGTGTACTAGTAGCAATGGAAATATATCATATAGCCTAGGGGTGTATTAGGCTATATCATCTAGGCTGATGATGGTATAGCCTATTACAAGCCTAAATGGTACAGCCGACCACACACCTAGGCCATATGGTATAGCCTATTGCTGCAGATTTAAAACCTGTACAGTATGGTACTGTACTGAATACTGTAGGCAATTATAGTGCAATGATGAATATTCATGTAACTAAACATATCTAAACATAGAAAAGATACAGTAGAAGCATGGTATTATAATCTTATGAGACCACCATTGTATACGTGGTCCATCCTTGACTGAAATGTGGTTATGCAGCACATGACTGTATATTATCTCTCTTACACCTTCGGCCATGCTGTATGGGGATAGAATTATCCCTCATTTTAACAATGAAAGAGACCAAAGTTTCATTTTGCCCAAAGTTACACAGGAATGGTCTCCTACCTAAACAAATAATCCTTTTTCTGCCACACTGTGGCTGCTCCATTTGCACTCCCATTTCTTTCTTCTTTGAATTCAGTTTGCATTATTGATATAATCCCTATCATCTAGCATTTGGTTCAACCCTAGCCAGAATTATCCCCTAAGGTTTGGTAGGTACAAGCATGTTGAGAGTGAGGATTGTGTCCTCTCCATCACACATGTCCATCCCTCAGGCCACCCAGCTGGGTGTTGGACACTTTAGTTGTAGTGGTCAGCAGCTACGTTAGTCTGCTCAGCATGGTTTTCCCCCTTCTTCCAAGAAACAGATCCTCTCTCACTTGAGTCATGTGACTGAGGTTGGGAGATGTCATTCTGAGTACCTGGAAACTCTTGTGCAGGAGGCTACATGCATTGACTCAAGACGAGCCAATTAGAGTCTTTTCCACATTGTTTGATTGGACCTCTATATGTTGCAGCCACACATGGAGCAGAGACTGGGAGAACTCCCCCACTCCCCCATCTGCAAATTCTCACTGTTTTCAGAGCTCACAGACAGACTATAGTCCTCAGCTTGCCCTCACATCTTGATGGGGCCAGGGGTCTATTTTTCATTGACAGAATGTGACAGAAGTGATAAGTGTGGGACCATCTGGCCTAGGCAGTAAAGAGTGGCTGTGTCCTTGTCATTATCTATTTCTGTGGGTAAATGGTGAGAAGTCCACGGACCTAGAGAAGAGCAGAGCTACAAAGTAGGAGGAGCCTGGGTGCCTGGATGACTGTATGGAGCAGAGCAACCCCCATCCCATGCCATACTGTGGTATGAAAAAGAAACAAGCTTTAATTCCAGGCTAAGCCCCTGAAATGTCTGGGTTGTTTCAATCATTAGCCTACACAGACCAGTAAAATGTACACACACAACAATTTCTGTCTTTCTGATACTTATACAGAAAAGTACCGAACAGATATGTTAGGGCCAGATAATGGAAAGCCTTGTTTGCCAGTGTTTGTCAGTATTCATAAAGCCAGTAAAGAATTTTAAGGAGGTAGAGTGATTTCTAGAAGGAAGAAAAGGAAGATCGTTTTAAATAGTAACAACCATATATTGAATGCTTCAAAGTACAAAATACTATATGCCAACACTTCATTAACACTGTCTCATTTCATCCACCCAAAACAACATTCCACATTTTACAGACAAGGAAACTCTGACCCGTGGTGCACAATAATTAAACAGCAGAACCTGGAGTCAGACCCAGCCCTGCCTATCTCCAAACTTGAGCTCTTTTCATTAAACCGTAACACCTGTTAAGATTAGTTTGGCCAAATGTCTTTTCATATAGTTTTTTGTTTGTTTTTTTGCTTAGTTTTTCAGCAGTGGCTACTTACTACTTTTATAACAGTAAAACACACACTTAAATGCACCAATACAAAAATAAATAAATAAAAATTAATCTGGCCACAGAAGAGGATGCAATATCCAAGAGCCAGTCACCGTGGGGCTTGTCCTGACCAACACTTACATGTTCAGGAGAGCTTCTTCCAAGGACGCACCTTGTGTATCCAAGGCTTGTGTGCATTCTTGGAAGAAGCTCTCCCAAACATCTACATGATGATCCAGCTGAGGAAAAGTGACAGCATCCTGTATTGCAATTTTCAAACATTCCAAGAAAATAAAGATTTCACACGAGTCTTGTAATTGCCAATTTGCAAACAGTATCTATGTAAACTCTGATTCCCATCACTTGCTAATCAGGTTGGGTTTGGAGAACCAAGTTAGGTTTCTTGTTTCGTTTCCTGCAAGAAATCCTCTCTTCTGCTACCCACAGCCTCTCCTCCCGAGCTCCTCTGTTTCTTCTCTGTGTCTGTTTATGTCTTCCTGGTTTTCAATTTCTTAATGATGTTTTAACGAGATGCCAGTTACACATGCAAATTGGAAAGAGGCGACATTGAGAGATTGCTACCTGGTGGTAAATTTATTAAAATCAAGGCAGTTTTAATAACTTCCTTGCATATGCATCCGCCTCCATGTCTGTAATATTAGTTTTGGGTTTTTTTTTTAACCTTCTTATTAGAACAAGTGTGTTAGGAAAGTGTAAGGTGAAGTCATGAGGAGAAAATCTAATTGTTTCATGAGTGTTCGTCTTGTTCCTCAAAATAGATTTTACAGGAGTAAACTATTCTCTTCTACTTTTTTGGATCTTGTCCAGCTTGATCTTCCTGTTTCTTGCAACACTTGCAACCACTTTCTTCAATCTTCATCATCATCTTTGTCACCATTATCTTCATAGCTACCATTTAAAAAGCACCTAACTCGATATCTCATAGCAAAAAAATGACAGAAATACATTTCGAATCCAAGTTATTTAGGATCAAAGTCTCCTGCTCTGTTCTTTCCCCTTTCGAAGACATTATTTTTCTTTGCCTTTGTTGATCCCATGCCCTCCTATTTTCCTTTTATCTCTTATCTACATTTTCTCAGTCTCCTTCGAAAGCTGTTTTTTTTCTTCTCATTCACATTCTGCCCTCTGCCTTCTCTTCTTTTTCAAGAAAGTCATCCCTCACCTGGCTACCCTCATTTATTACCATGATTCCAACCACTATTATCTGTTGGCAGCTTCTATATCAATCTCTCCTGAGCTTTGGACTCTACAGAGCCAGCTGGCTACCTGCCAGCCATCTCCACTGGCTAATACACGAGATCCTCACGAACCCAAAACCAAGCTCATCAACTTCTCCCCAAATCGCTCCCTACTCTGTGTTTGCTGCCTAAATAAATGGCACAAATCAGAAACCCAAACTTTTCCCACTCCCGATGTTTGCTGCCATGAGAAGGAAGCCCAGTATCTCTCCACCCATCACTCACTCCTGCCCTGGGGCAAAAAGCATGTGAGTACAGACCCCTCTCTCCTTTCTCTTGGAAGCAAGCGGCCTCCAGGGACAAACTGTCCCATCCATGCTGCAAGACAGAGAGGTCTTCCGGATTCTAAGGTTCAGTATCAGGAAGCACCTGTGGCTGAGATGTAAGCCACATACTCCTGCCTCTATTTTAGCTGTAATAAAAGTGCTATTTTTGTTTCTATGTTGCTTACCCCTTGCTTTATTTCCCAGTTGGTTAAAAACTTAGGCAGGAGGAAGTTGCTATTTACTGAGCCTATTCAAACCCCCTACAGCTGACAGTCACCTCAAATTTTCCCTCTCCTCCCATCAAATGCATTGGCAAGTCTCATTGAGTTGAACTTGGGAATAGTCATGGGTCCTCTCCCTCTTCTCCACCTTAATTGATATCCCACCTGGATCATTGAGACAGCATCCCTCCAGCTTCCTGGCCTCTGTATGTTCCACTCCTTTCTCAAGCTCCCCCTCCACACTGCCCAGAGTGATCTTCCCAAAGCAGAACCGTAGACATGGCCACTCATTTTCTAACATGAAGCCCCAACTCCCAATGGTGGCTTATAAGAAATTTGAGGACAGTGGAGCATGTTGGATAGCAAGAATGGACTTAGTTGTTGAAAATACTTGTGTGAACTTACCAAAAGTGGCACCTCTGACTATTATCTGGAATCTAAGATAAAGAGCCAGCATGTACTAAGCACACAATAAAACTTAGTTAGACAGATAAGCCCAAATGCCCATCAATCAATGAGTGGATAAAGAAACTGTGATATATACATATGATGGAATACTACTCAGCCATAAAAAGAGAATGAATAAATGGCATTCACAGCAATCTGGCTGGGATTGGAGACTATTATGTTAAGTGAAGTAATTCAGGAATGGAAACCAAACATTGTATGTTCTCACTCATAAGTGAGAGCTAGGCTGTGAGGATGCAAAGGCATAAGAATGATATAATGGACTCTAGGGACTTGAGTGGGGGAAAGGGTGGGAAGGAGTGAGGGATAAAAGACTATATACTGGGTTCAGTGTATAATGCTCGGGTGATGAGTGCACCACAATCTCACAAATCACCACTAAAGAACTTACTCATGTAACCAAATACCACCTGTTTCCCAAAAACCTATGGAAATAGAAAAAAAATTGTCAGACAAATAATCGTCTCATTTAAAAGAATATTGAATTTGGAGTCAGAAGCCCTTGAGTCAAGTCTCAGGTTTGCCAATTACTAGTTTTTTAATCCTAGAGAAGTTCCTTTTCCTTTGGGAGCCTCACCTCATCTGTAGAATGTGAACTACATTACCTGCCTGATGAGGTCATGAAGCTTGATTGAAACACAGAAAAGCACTTTATCAACTAATTTTATACAATATGAAATTTAAGGCTCTGCCTCTATCTCTGGGGTCTTCTAGACCAATTCACATTTGTCATTGATGCATTAGATTCAGAAATTTTAATATGAGCTTAAACATCAAAACTCATGTTTCTAAAGAACCTACTTCATTTAAAACAAAAGTCATCATCCTCTCTCATTTTAATCATAGGAGAGGCATGAAGAAAATCAATTTTTATATGAAAATTGCCTTCGAAACTGCTGCAGCTTGGTTCTCAATCAGGAGTTTATAACGATGCAACGCAACTTCTGTTTGTGTACTTGATTTGATACTGGTGTGTGTATGGGTTGCATATATTTGACTTTTATGATATTTTTTATGTTTGCAAATAGCATCTTTAACCTGAAATATCTCTCAGTTTAAATGCCAGTTGTTAAATACACAAAATGGCCAATCAGTTTTTTTCCATACTTATGGTCAATTCTTGGTTTCATGTGAACTCTGAGAGCAGTCAGAGAGAAATCAAAGAAGCCAATCAGATCTGAGGGAGAAGTGGCCTCAAAGAGCATCTCCAGTGTAGCCCCTTTATTTGACAGATGGAAAACTGACGGCCGGGCATGATGGGTAGCTCATGCCTGTAATTCCAGCACTTTGGGAGGCTGAGGCAGGCAGATCACTTGAGGTCAGGAGTTCAAGACCAACCTGGCCAACATGGTGAAACCCCATCTCCACAAAAAATACAAAAATTAGCCAGACGTGGTGGCACATGCCTGTAATCCCAGCCACTCAGGAGGCTGAGGCATGAGAATTGCTTGAACCCAGGAGGTGGAGGTTGCAGTGAGTCAAAATCATACCACTGCACTCCAGCCTGGGTGACAGAACAAGACTCTGTCTCCCAAAAAAAAAGGAAACTGAGGCTCAGTGAGGAAAAGGGACTTAGCCAAGATCACGCAGCTAATGAGAGAGACAGAACCTGGATGAAAATGCAGCACTTCTGCTTCACCGCCCCGCCCAACCAGTGTCCCCTTTGCTTCCCCAGAGATGTGAGCCAGTGTTTGGTATGAGTCACAAAGACCGAAGCACTTATCACCAACTTAGAGGCGGAAACAGGGAGGTACACAGCAGGCAGCCACCATGCCAGTAGGACCAAGTACCCACAAAGCAACATCTTTGTTTTATTTTGAGAGAATTCATAGGCAATTGACATTTCTATATTTGAGTATAGGAACATGATCTCATCCAAAAGAGAAACAGAAAGTCAATCTTGTCTTTATCTGAGGCTTTGGATTATTTTTACCATCACTTTCCATCCTGATAATGAAGCTCACTAAGCGTAGGCCTTGGAGTCAGACAGACTCAGCTCCAGGACCTTGGGCAAGTGGCTTCGTGTTTCTGAGCCTCAAGTTCTCTGTCCTTAAAATAAGGATAAAAATACTTCCTTCAGAAGGTAGTTGTGAGAATTTAAAAGTTTCTCCTTTAGCAACCAGCTTACAATAAGGACCCAGTAAATGTTGGCCACCCTTTCTGCCTGACCCCCCACCTATTTATAAAGTTTGGAAAAGAAAGTGCCTTATACACTGCAAAAAAAAAATGATGCCACAAAGCAAGTCAACGGTGGGGAGAGAACAATAGCTCCCAGCAGGCACGGTGCTGGTAATGGACCACCGCACCCATAATATTCTGCAAGTGCTCCCCTACCCCATTCTTGCATTTAAAAAAAAATTTTTAATTCCATTTATTGGTCAACTTTTCCCATGAGGACACATCTTTAATTTAATCATGTAAATCAATGAGAAAATCTAATTCACTTTAGAGAAATCTGCTTCAAGGCTAGCCTTAGGGGAATGAATCTGTTCCTTAAAGTGTATCCATAGCAAGTGACGTGTATCTTTATCACAGTTACAAAGGGATATAAATTAATCTCTAGTCCATTTTAGAAACTAGAGAGTTGATTAAATAAATGGTGGCTCTAGTGATCCAAATGATCTGTCATTTTTAAACATTTCAAGCACCAGTTTTAATGTTAAATTTGAGCCTTTTACAATTATAGATGCCATTTGCTTCTTTAATATCCAATTTGCCTGATTATCACTATATTAGCTCCAAATATATAATTTATTATTGTTCCTCCTTTTATTTGCCTAATGCTTGTTCCAAAGCTTGTCTAGCTTAGGTTTGCGGAGCACACCCTGATTGGGGAAAGGATGGCTCCCTTCCAACCCTGAGTGTCTCCTCCAGATGGGCAACCCTCGTGCTGTGTCATTGTCCTCCCAGGGAAGGCACCACCTGCCCAGTCTGTGGATTTATCATGTGGATCAACTAAGAGGTTGGATGTGAAAGGGTGGTGCAGTAGCTCATACATATTGTTCTTATACCCAACAGTGAAGGGCGGGTAAATGAATAATTAATTCCATCCGTAAATGTCTACTAAGGACCCTTTGAGGGTCAGGCCTCTAAAAGTAACAAAACAGGGACCACTAAGATTCATTCTTAGCCTTAAGGAACTCATCGTCTACTGCAGCAGATAGGCAAGGGAACACATACTTGTCATCTAGCACCATATGTGCTCTGATTACAGGATCCCAGAGGAGGTGCCTTTGACCCACACTTGGAATGAAGGAGGGCTTCTTGGAGGAGGTGAGTTTTAAAGGACATGTAGGAGTTAACCAGCCAGAAGAAGGTATCAATTAAAGGCAACATATTTGATTATATACTCCATTATGCACTTGGCCATGAGGAATGCAAGAAAAGGAAAACACATTTCCACTACTGTGTCAGTCTGGAATCCTGTCAGGAAAATGGACTTGTCAGGAGTATGACAGGAATAAAGGATTTAATATGGGAATTAGCACTTATACCCATGTGCAAGGAGCTGGGAAAATGGAGGGGTAGAAGGAAAAGGCCTAGAGGATCAGAGTAATAGTCCCATAAGATTTCAGCCCCAAATGCTGGAATGCTAGAGGAGCCAGAGCTCAAAGGAAAGTCTAAGAAGCCACTACATTTAGGGGGCCAAAGTCAGGTCCCAAAGTGAGAACTCCAGGAGAGGAGCTCCCATAGCAGGACCATCATGAGAATAATTGCTTCTGCTTCACCATCTAAAGCATCTACAGGTTCCTCTCATCTGCTGCTGACTCTAACCTGGAACCCTACAGGGAAACAGATTCTGGGAAACAAAGTTCTCAGCAATGGATGGGAATGGGAACACTGCCAAGTTCCTGCACAGTACCTTCAGGGAGTCCCAGGCCAAGGTACAGGTGGCATTAGTCAAATCATCACAGCAATATACAAAAAAGCTGTGAAAAGTATTGGGAGAGTATAGATGGGGGTCTGATCCACCTGGGAGATGTGGGAAGCCTTCCTCTGGGAACTCACGATTAAGCTTGGGTCTGATGGATGGAGAGATGATGCAAAATGGGCTCTAAACATCACATCACCATTTCTCTCTTAGGTTCATCTACCAATGTAGATGGTCCTTCCTTCCATCATGGTTCAAGGAAAGATCTGTCCAAGTCTCCCTAACAGCTCAAGGAAAGGTTTATTGCTCTGGGGACAAAAGTTGAACCCAACTTTCAACTTTTCAAGGTCAGAAATATCCTGACCTTGAGAGTCATAAATAAAAGCCCTGAGCCAGGGCTTAAAAGTGTCTGAGGGAGGGTTTCAGACAGTGAGGACTTCATCCTTAAGTGCACACCTGAACTAAAGAATAGTTTGGGGCTCTGAGCTGACCTGGCCCTGGGGCCCCTCCTTTCCCAGTGCTGCAGCAAATGGATGAAAAATTGTATCATTAAACTCTTTGATGTTCTCCTGTCTAATTGAACCTGTGAAATTTCCTAACGTTCTCCAGCCTCCAAAAATTCAATTTTCCATGTAATGCATGGTGACGTGTCAATAAATCATGCTGTAAAATAAATGCGCGGATTCTTTTGTGCAGGAGCGAGTGAGGAATAAACCTTTCGTAATTGATAAATAATGTCATTGGAATCAATAGCTGGCAGAGGAGTCGGAGGAGTAAGCCTGAATCATGTATGAGTGCTCCGGGGTGATCAATGCCTTTGAAACAGCCAGGACCTCGGAGCCAAGTGTATAAATTACTGTCTTAATATTACAGCAGGGCCCAAAATTTAAAAGACGGGTACATTGCTAAGTACTCTTGAGATGGGAAGATGAGTCTGGGATGTGGGTAGTGTGAGTTCTCTCATGGGCACCTTTTGGAGGGCTTGTGGGGTCCCTGCAGAATGGAGATGAGAGAAGATTGTGCAATCTGGGACTTCGGATGGAGACAGCATGAATCCAGCTCTGGCCATTCCTGCCAGCATTCCATGTTGGCAGCAAAGGAAGCGAGCTGCCATGGACACTACTTAGGAAAATGGCCAAACTGCCCTCAGAGGCCTCGATACCAGGAGCCAGTGCTGACATACAAAGTGAAGGACAAGCCTAGGATTCATTGGATCAGGTTCCAATGGCAGTCACAGACACTGCTAGACCAAGAGGAAGGGTCACTATGCAGTCAGGATCACCAGCTTGAGTCAGACTGCTCAGCTCTGCCACCAGCTGTGTGACTCTAAGCAAGTTACTTAAGCTCCTTGTGCCCCATTCTTCTCCTCTGTAAAACAGAAGGCAATAATGCCAACTTCACTGACTCTTTTTTATTTCTTCTTCTTAAAAAAAAAAGGGAGGGATACACGTGGAGAACGTGCAGGTTTGTTACATAGGTATATGTGTGCCATGGTGGTTTGCTGTACCTATTGACCCATACTCTAAGTTCTCTCCCCTCACCCTCCACCTCAGAACAGGCCCTGGTGTGTGTTGTTCCCCTCTCTGTGTCCATGTGTTCTCAATGTTCAACTCCCACTTTTGAGTGAGAACATGCAGTGTTTGGTTTTCTGTTCCTGTGTCAGTTTGCTGACAATAATGGCTTCCAGCTTCATCCATGTTGCTACAAAGGACATTATCTCATTCCTTTTTATGGCTGCATAGTATTCCATGGTATAAATGTACCACATTTTCTTTGCCAATCTACCACTGATGCACAATTGGGTTGGTTCCATATCTTTGCTATTGTAAATAGTGCTGCAATAAACATACGTGTGCATGTGTCTTTAAAGTAGAATGATTTATATTCCTTTGGGTATATACCCAGTAACGGGATTGCTGGGTCAAATGGTATTTCTGGTTCTAGATCCTTGAGGAATCGCCATACTGTCTTCCACAATGGTTGAACTAATTTACATTCCCACCAACACTGTAAAGGCGTTTCTATTTCTCCACAGCCTCGCCAGCATCTATTATTTCCTGACTTTTTAATAATCGCCATTCTGACTGGCATAAGATGGTATCTCATTGTGGTTTTGATTTGCATTTCTGTAATGATCAGTGATGTTTAGCTTTTTTCATGTTTGTTGGCTGTGTAAATGTCTTGTTTTGAGAAGTGTCTGCTCATATCATTTGCCCACTTTTTGATGGGGTTGTGTTTTTTTTTCTTGTAAATATGTTTAAGTTCCTTGTAAATTCTGGATATTAGACAGACGGGCAGATTGCAAAAATTTTATCCCATTCTGTAGGTTGCCTGTTCACTCTGATGATAGTTTCTTTTGCTGTGCAGAAGCTCTTTAGTTTAATTAGATCCCATTTGTCAATTTTGGCTTTTGTTGCAATTGCTTTTGGCACTTTTTGTCATGAAGTCTTTGCCCATGCCAATGTCGTGAATGGTATTACTTAAGTTTTCTTCTAGGATTTTATGGTTTGGGGTTTTACATTTAAGTCTTCAATCTATCTTAAGTTAATTTTTGTATAAGGTGTAAGGAAGGGATCCAGTATCAGTTTTCTGCATATGGCCAGCCAGTTTTCCCAGCACCATTTAACAAATAGGAGATTCTTTTCCCATTGCTTGTTTTTGTCAGGTTTGTCGAAGATCAGATGATTGTAGATGTGTGGTGTTATTTCTGAGGTCTCTGTTCTGCTCCTTTGGTCTATATGTCTGTTTTGGTACCAGTACTAAATATGGAAAGGAAAAACTGGTACCAGCCACTGGAAAAACACACCAAAATATAAAGACCAGTGACACGATGAAGAAACCGCATCAACTAGTATGCAGAATAACCAAATAGCATCATGATGACAGGATCAAATTGAAACATAAAAATACTAACCTTAAATGTAAATGGGCTAAATGCCCCAATTAAAAGACACAGACTGGCAAACTGAATAAGGAGTCAAAGCCCATCAGTGTGCTGTATTCAGGAGACCCATCTTACGTGCAGACATATACAGGCTCAAAATAAAGAAATGAAGGAAAATTTACCAAGCAAATGGAAAGAAAAAAAAAAATCAGGGATTGCAGTCCTAGTCTCTGACAAAACAGACTTTAAACCAACAAATATCAAACAAGACAAAGAAGGGCATTGCACAATGGTAAAGGGAACAATTCAACAAGAAGAGCTAACTATTCTAAATATATATGCACCCAATACAAGAGCACCCAGATTTTTAAAAACAAGTTCTCAAAGGCCTACAAAGAGACTTAGTCTCCCACACAATAATAGTGGGAGACTTTAACACCCTACTGTCAGTATTAGACAGATTAACAAGACAGAAAATTAACAAGAATATTCAGGACTTGAAATCAGCTCTGGATCAAGTGGACCTAGTAGACTAGAGAACTCTGTTCCCCAAATCAAGAGAATATACATTCTTTTCAGTGCCACATGGCACTTATTCTAAAATCAACCGTGTAATTGGAAGCAAAACACTCCTCAGTAAATGCAAAAGAACTGAAATCATAACAAACAGTCTCTCAGACAACAGTGCAATCAAATTAGAACTCAGGATTAAGAAACTCACTCAAAACCACACAATTTCATGGAAATTGAACAACCTGCTCCTGAATGACTCCTGAGTAAATAATGAAATTAAGGCAGAAATCAAGAAGTTCTTTGAAACCAATCAGAGCAAAGAGACAACATACCAGAATCTCTGGGACATAGCTAAAGCATGTTAAGAGGGAAATTTATAGCACTAAATGTCCACAGCAGAAAGCTAGAAAGATCTCAAATTGACATCCTAACATCACAATTAAAAGAGCTAGAGAGGCGAGAGCAAACTAATCCAAAAGTTAGCAGAAGACAAGAAATAACTAAGATCAGAGAATAATTGAAGGAGATACACACACGAAAAACCCTCCGAAAAATCAACAAATCTAGGAGCTGGTTTTTTGAAAAAATTAACAAAACAGACCACTAGCTAGACTAATAAAGAAGAGAGGGAAGAATCAAATAGACACAATAAAAAATGATAAAGTGATATCACCACTGACCCCACAGAAATACAAACTACTAGTAGAGAGTACTGTAAATACCTCTACACAAATAAACTAGAAAATCTAGAAGAAATGGATAAATTTGCGGATGCGTACACCCTACCAAGACTAAACCAGGAAGAAGTCGAATCCCTGAATACACCAATAACAAGCTCTGAAATGAGGCAGTAATTAATAGCCTACCAACCAAAAAAAGCCCAGGACTAGATGGATTCACAGCTGAATTCTACCAGAAATACAAAGAGGAGCTGGTACCATTCCTTCTAAAACTATTCCAAACAATTGAAAAGGAGGGACTCCTCTCTAACTCATTTTATGAAGCCAGCATCATCTTGAGACCTAAACTGGGAAGAGACACAACAAAAAAAGAAAACTTTAGGCCAGTGTCCCTGATGAACATTGACGCAAAAATCCTCAATAAAATACTGACAAACTGAATGCAGCAGCACATCAAAAAACTTAACCACCACGATCAAGTCAGCTTCATCCCTGGGATGCAAGGCTGGTTCAACACATGCAAATCACTAAACGTAATCCATCACATAAACAAAACCAAAGACAAAAACCACATGATTATCTCGACAGATAAAGAAAAGGCCTTTGGTAAAATTCAAAATCCCTTAATGTTAAAAACTCTCAATAAACTAGGTATTGATGGAACATATCTCAAAATAATAAGAGCTATTTATGAAAAACCCACAACCAATATCGTATTGAATGGGCAAAAGCTGGAAGCATTCCCTTTGAAAACTGGTACAAGACAAGATGCCCTCTCTCACTACTCCTATTCAACATAGTATTGGAAGTTCTGGCAAGGCAATCAGGCAAGGGAAAGAAATAAAGGGTATTCAAATCAGAAGAGAGGAAGCCAAGTTGTCTCTGTTTGCAGATGACATAATTTTATATTTAGAAAACCCTATCATCTCAGTCCAAAAACTTCTTGAACTGATAAGCAGCCTCAGCAAAGTCACAGGATACAAAACAATATGCAAAAATCACAAGCATTCCTTTACACAAACAATAGACAAGCAGAGAGCCAAATCATAAATGAACTCCCATTCACAACCACTACAAAGAGAATAAAATACCTAGGAATACAGCTAACAAGGGATGTGAATGACCTCTTCAAGAAGAACTACAAACCACTGCTCAAGGAAATAAGAGAGGACAGAAAACAAATGGAAAATCATTCCATCCTCATGGATAGGAAGAATCAATATCATGAAAACAGCCATACTGCCCAAAGTAATTTATAGATTCAATGCTATTCCCATCAAGCTACCACTGACACTCTTCACAGAATTAGAAAAAAATATTTTAAATTTCATATGGAATCAAAGAAGACCCCCCTATAGCCTAGACAATCCTAAGCAAAAAGAACATAACTGGAGGCATCACACTACCTGATTTCAAACTATACTATAAGGCTACAGTAACCAAAACTTACTGATTCTTGAGGACAAAATGGAATCATGCTTCTAAGTATCTCAACTCAGCGTCCATTCCTAGCAACATTAAGCAAGTTGAATCTATAGTGCTTTATGGATTGTGTATTGTTTTGCCACTATCTGGAGCACTTTCCTTCTATTTAATTCTCACAGCAACCCCATGAGGTAGTTACTATGATTATCCCCATCTTATGGATGAGAAAATTGAGGCTCAGAGAAGGTAAATGCCTTGCCCAAATCATATCACTCTAATTTACGGAACCAAGATTTGCATACAGGTGGTACAAGTCCAGAGCTGTTTCTTAAACATGACACTATATTGTAGCACCATCCTTTCCCTGGAGCTCCCAGAGCCCTGTGGAGGGCTGTGCTTGGTGGGCACTCCTCATAGTGGTTTCAAGGGGCATCCCACCTGGCTCACAGGCAGCCTGAGAGGGAGGAGAGAGTGGAGGACCAGAGTCAGGCAGTGGTGGTTTCTGATCCCAGCTCCAACACAATGTGCCTCTGAGACCATCACTCCTGCTGGCTAAGCCACAGTAGTTGCCTCATCAGTAACATCAGAGTGATAATTCCTGCTGCTCAAGGTCATCTCCAAAGCATGATGTGTGCTCTTGGGCAAGAAGGACCTACCTGAGTCTGTTTTCTCATCTCTAAACTGTGAATCATGACTCCAGCCCCCCAGGACTGACCTGAGAATTAGAATTAGAGAAGATGGCCAATATAAATCACCTTCCTGGTTGGCACCTGCAGCTGCTTCTCACAAATCCCCCTTTCCTTCCAAAGGAATTCAGAAGGAATCCCAACAGAGTGCGCTACACAACACCATGGGTAGGAGGCTATTCAGACCTATTGTTGCATAACAAGGTATGGTAGATAGAAGATATCTGTATTAGTTTTTTCTCACACTTTCTCTTAATGAAGAAATACCTGAGATTGAGTACTTTATAAAGAAAAAAAAAGAAAAGAGGTTTAATTGACTTACAGTTCCACATAGCTGTGGAGGCCTCAGGAAAATTACAATCGTGGCAGAAGGCATCACTTCACAGGGTGGCAGGAGAGAGAATGAATGTCGGGCGAACGGGAAAAAGTCCCTTATAAAACCATTAGGTCTCATGAGAACTCACTCACTATTGTGAGAACAGCATGGGAGTAACCTCCCCCATGATTCAATTCTCTCCCTCTGGATCCCTCCCATAACACGTGGGGACTATTAGAACCATAATTCAAGATGAGATCTGGGTGTGAACACAACCAAACCATATCAATATCCAAAGCAAAAATTTGACAAAATTTACACATTCAGCTTCAAGTCACTTCCTGCAAAAGACTTTCCTTGGGCCCATGCTGTGAGCTCCTCTGGCTCCTGTATCTTCCCTGTTATAGCATCTACTCTCCTGTCATATAACTAAGCATCAAACTTTCTCAATAGAGGATCAGCCTTGTGAGGACAGATATCTAGTGTCTTAGGTTTGTTGGGCTCCCCTCAGAAGAAAACCTTGAGACTAGAATTTGAGTGCATGTAGTTGATGTAGGTGGCAATCCCAGGAAGTACCCATAGGAGGATAGAGAAATAATACAGAGACAGAAAGATAGGAAGGGTGCACTGATGGGCAGGTTTCCACTGTGGGCCACCAGAGCTCAAAGCCCTGGGGACTTTGGGAGATAGTGTCAGGCACGCACCAGAGTGGCCCCACATGATGCATGAGGCAGCTGAAATATTTATTCACCATCTCCCACCTGCCACAGGTTGATTCCCAGCATTGCCAGCCCATGGACACACAATAGCCAGAGAAAGCCCGCAGGTAGAACTTCACAGGTGCTGGCAGTAGAAAGCAGTTATGGATGGGAGTAGTGAGAGCCACAGTGGGTAGAGCATCTGCTACACCTTACTGATCTCTAAAGCCCTGATGCCCACCCAGTGCCTGGCCCTGTGCTTGCTTTATGAAATGGAATGAACGAATGAATGAATGAGGAGCAGTCATCTGGGACAGAGCTCTTGCACACTGGTGAAGGGCAGATTCTGAAACTCCTACTTCAAAAGCTTAGAAGCAGCAGGCTGTCCCAGCAACACGAGAGTGTGCTTTCCTCTGCCTGGGCTGGACCTCCCCTGGTGTAGCAACCTGGATGCGAGGAGCCAGGCAGGTTCAGGGACACACACAGAGCCAGTGGGAAGCCGCTGAATAAGAACTCTTCTTTCTTCCCTGGTGGGCTATTATGATAGAGTCTGGTAAGCTCCAGAGGGTGGAGGAGGGGGCTTCTTTGTCTTTATAGCCCACCTTCTGCAATTTAACACAGAGCCTTGAATATCACAGGCACTAAATAAATGTCTGAGAATCGAAGTTGGATTGGTGAGAGGTAAAAGGAAATGGATTTCAGTTCAACTACAGAATGGCTTCCTTGCTCTTTGTAACAAAATGGACTTATGTGTTGTTCACTCATTTGGCAAACATTTGTTTAGGACTCCATGTGCCAGACTGCATTAGGTGGTATGGGCATAGGAATGAATAAAAATAAAGTCCTTGACCTTGAAGTCAAGTGGAGTGTCAGACACATCAAATAGTAATTAGAGCACAGCATCATATGTACTATAACAGAATCATGTCAGGGATGATTATGGGGCCCCAAGGGAACAATGGATCATCAAATTGCTTTGGGGTTGGTCGAGAAAATTTCACACATTCATTTATTTATTTCTCTTTTGCACCAGTCTCTGAACAAAAGGAGTATCCTCCCTGTTTCATGAACCTCTTTGTCCTGTGGGGGTTTATCACAAAAGCACCTATTTTTTAGTCTTCAGACTCATGCAAAACACCATCTGTGCCCTGGCTCTGGGTCAGTGACTAGAACTGCACCCTCCCACCATCACCTCTGGCCGCTGGTCAACTCCCACTCACTCTTCAAATCTCAGCTCAGGGGTCACTGCTCCAAGAAGCCCTCTGTGAGCCCTGAGGAGAAAGCAACTGCCCCTCCTTTGTGTTTACTCAATCTCAGCACCCATCACCCAGTATTGTTTGCTTTCCTACCGCCACCCCTCCCCGCCCAGTTTAGTTGGGATTAGATTGTAATCAGCGTAACAGAGGCTGAGAAAAGGTAGACATTTATGTCTGTCCTACATAAGCCAAGCCCAAAGGCAACTTGTCCAAAGTGGGCATGTTGGTGCCCCAACTCCCTAGACCCAGGCTCCTGCCAAGCCACCACTCTGCCTTTCCCAGAGTTTAGCCTTCATCTTCGTAGTCTCTGAAAAAGACTGCTCCAGCATTCCCCAAATCCTGTCTATTGTCTTCATGAATTTGCATCTAAATGACATTTCCCACTGGCCAAGATCTGGCCAATGAAATGTGGACAGAACCTCCCTACCAGGCCTGGCCCACAAAACCTCCCAAATAGTCCTACCTTCTCTTTCCCCCTCTGCCTGTTGAACTAAGAGGATTCTGAGTACCTAGAAGACGGCAGAGTCACATGATGGAAGAAGCCTGTGTCCCTGAGTCACCACCAGACCAGGAATCCATGTGATGGGCTGTCACAGGAGTGAATAATAAACTTTATTGTGTTTCCCCATTTACAGCAGTGACTTACTAAGATGGATACGAAGTGGCACCTCCCAGGTTCCCCCTCAAAAAAGGTATATTGCCCCAATTGCTGCTAGCACACAACCCCCAACTGTCCCTTCAAAGACTGCCTCTGCTACAGAGCTACCTTCTGGAGTCATGCCCCTCCTAGAGCAGCCCACATCCCAGTATTGAAGCAGAGAAGTAGAGGGGTATAGAGGCCCACCCCTATCACTACTGTGTCACAACTGGCCCCTCCCTTTGCCCAGTCCTGCTTCCTCCCTCTTCCTGCCTCAGGTTTAGATCCCAGTGGCACTCCCTGATAAACTTCTTGTACATAACTCCATCTCAGTATCTGCCTCCTGGAGGACCCAACCTGCAATATCTACCCTGACTAAAGCATGGTTTGACAGAGCTGCTGTGACTCCAGCCATCAAATCCACATTCTAGACAGCAGTTTGGAGAAATGGGTAAAGAAGGCATCCCTTCGTAAGCAGCCTTTCTAGAAGTCTCACTGGCCATAGCTGAGCCACATTGACCACACCAAACCACAAAGGAGGTTAGAAAATGTGTCTTCATTTCGGGCAGCCATGTAGCCCACTAAAACACCACTCAGGAAGAAGAGGAAAATAGACACGGGAGTTAATAGGCAATCTCTGTTTTATCGTCCAGCCGACACCTAAAAAGGATTTACGTTTGTCAAGTTTCTAGTCTGTGCTCAGGCTTTGTGGTAAGTGGTTTACATGAAGGATTGCATTTAAATCTTACAACAACACACCTATGAGGTAGAATCTGTTATTATTGCTCTCATTTTACAATGGAAGAAATTGAAGCTTAGGAGCCCAGGATCAGGCACAAATACATGCCAGGGGTGGGATTTGACTTTGGATCTTTCCGAATTTGTATCCTTAGGCTCTTAACTACTGAGTGATTCTGCCTCGTCGTGGAACTACGAGCTCCTTGAGACCAGGGAACGTGTTTTAGGTCACCTTTAATACACAGAGTCCAGACTAGTGCTTGGCACCTACTAGTGGCTCAGTAAATATCTGCGGACTTTGTTAAAAGAGAGGGAGGCGTCAAGAGTGACCCTTGCCTGAGGCCATGGAATGACTTGTGGAGCTATTAACTGAGGAAGAGGAGGCAGGGAGAATCGGACTCAGATTTATACCGGCAGAGTTTAGGTGCTTGTGGAACATGCCAGGGAAGATGTCCAGTTGGCAGTAGGATCTACACATCTGAACTGTTGGTGGGAGGTCTAGGCTGGAGCCATGGGCAGGAGCTGTCTGTGTGTGGGCAGCAGTCCAGCCACGAGCATGGCCAAACACACCCAGAGAGAGGGTGTAAAGAACCCCCAGCTATGTCCAAAAACCCGAGCAGGGTTTCCAATTAACAGAATCACTTTTGTTTTGCATTTCCCCTCCTGGGTTAATTTCCCTATTTGCTCTTCTGCCCAGTTTGAAGGATGATTGCTTTTCTGGGCAAAGAGCCTATTTTGTGTGTGTAATTTTAAGGGCTTGCACCATCCCAAACACTTACTCAGATATAGGCAATATATAAATATATGTGTACAATAGATTTATATACATACACCCACCTGCCTTGATATACATGCAACCGGGGCATTAGAATGGCCATAAAATGGATGCGCATCTGTATGAAAGCAACTTCATGGCCGCCTGTACTACCTGGCAGTTGTCATAAAAACACCAATAAGAGGCAGCAGAAGTGTGTTTGACTGGGAGAATGATTCTTGTTTCCTTTTCATTATTCTTAATAAAAGGAGATGGTGCCGAAAAATTGTGTTTCCTGGGTTATTTTCCCCAAGAGATCTTTTATAAAACATGGAATACATAACAGACCGTGTTGCAGGCAAATGCCTCATTAAGGGAATATAGTTAGAAAGAAATAGTAACCAAACTGAACAGTTATTTTCTTTATTTTTTTATCCTCTGTAAAATGGAAAAATTGGATGTGATATGGATTTAGTAACACCCCTCAAATAATATTGTGAGAACATGATGCTTGCACCCTGAGATGGAGGCATCTTCCAGTGTTGCTCTGTAAAGAGGCTGCAGAATTGCAAAACACCTTACATGCCCCAGGAAAAGGCTTCTGTCTTCCAAAGAGCCTTCTTACCTTTTTATGGCTTGATTCAACCAGATGGGTTTGGGTTTCCTTGTCAGTCTCCTTTTCTCTCTCTGCATATACTTCCAAATCATCTCAACCTCTCTCAGTATACAAGCTAGTGATCCAAATCTCCTCTCCTAACTTACAGGTTCAGGCCCATGTAGCCAAGAACTTCCTGGATGTCTCCACCTGAATGCCCCCCCTTTCCCCCACTACTGGCCCTTTACACCCAGCGTGTCCCACACAGAGCTCATCCTCAGCCACACAGCCCTGCTCCTCCAGGATTCCCAGCCTGGGGAAGGGCATCACTACCCACCCCACTGCACAAACCAGAAAAATCCTGAAATTGTTACCGAGCAGAAGGAGCTTGCTGGCTGATGTAGTAGGAGCCAATACTATAACACCGGGGTTTCTTGAGAAAAGAAAAGATTTTTATTGCAAGACAATCAATGAGGAGACAGGAGTCCAGCTCAAATCTGTCTCCCTGTGTTGGTTTCAAGACAGTAATTTTATTAGAAAAGGTTTAGAAGTTGGATTCTTAGGTTAGTAGGTGATTGGTAGAAGAAAGGGGAAGGGCTGGAAAGTCCTTGGGCATGCGCAGTTCTCTCTTCATGCTCCCTCATGGATCGCCAGCGCAAATTTGAGGAGGAGTTAGTATGAAACATACGGTAGAACCTCGGGCTGTGACATCAGCAAGCTGGTTCTGTGCACACTCTAGTTGGCCATATTGTTTCTAATTGACTTCAGTCAGCGTTGTTATTTTACAAGCTGAGGGAGTTTCAACATTTCAGCAAGTTTCTTTTCTTATCTGTCATCCTGTGCACTCAAGAATTTCTGTTAGTTCCTTGTTTCTTTAACTCTTTGGGGCACGGTTTCAAAATCATACTGGACTCCACGGCCAATAGCCATGATATTCTGGATACTCAAGCCCCCAGATGTATTCAATGTACCTCCCTTACTGCAGTCCCACTGCCACCACTCTGATCCAAACTCCATCATCTCTCTCCAGGGTCACCTCCCCAGCCTCCTCCCTGGGATCTTGCTCCAGCACAGCCTCCATGGAACTCCTTTAATAATATTTCCAGAATTCTGTTGTAGACTTTTCAGTGGCTCCAAGTTGCAGCCGCTTGGCTCTCTTGCGCTTGGCTCTCAAGGCCTGTCCACTGCCATTTCATTAACCTGCCCCCTTGTTCCTCCTCCAGTCATTTGAACTACTGCTATTCTTTCAAATGCCCCATGCCCTTCCTTACCCTTATACCTTTGCACATAATGTTTGCTTTTCCAGCTCCCCGTTGCCTACTCTTTTTCTCAGGTGGCTTTGACTATCACTCATTCATCCTTTAGTCTAACGGTGAGGCCCACCTCCACTAGGAAGCCTTCTAGGCTTTTCTGTCCTCCCAGAATCCCTCTTTTATTATAGTTTCCACTCTGCAAGATTGTTTTCTGATGCTTGTGTGTTTCTTTCATTAAATTGTGAGCTCCTTGAGGGCAAAGATTGTGTCTCATTGACTCCCTTGTACCCGACAAGCAATATAGTAACTGCTACAGATAAGTGGTTCCATTGTTCAATGATTGCAAGTAATTGGATTAATTGGGACCACTGGAACCAGTGACAGCCTGCCAAGACAAGGTCAAGGTCAGCCTTCTGTGTCTTGCAGGAATTTCAAAGCAATGTGAATGTGCAGCTTACTGAGAGGAAGAAAGTAGATAAAACAACTCTCCAAGTTATTTTCCAGGCCAAGGATCTGGACCTGTTTGTCAGAAAGATTCTGACAAACATGGTTTGATTCAGTGCTTCCCAACGATAGCAGAGAAGGGTGGTTAAAAGAGTTTCAGACGGTTAGTATAGAATCAAAAACCTAATAATCTTTGAAGTCAAACAAACCTGAGTTCAAATCTTGGAGCCCTTTTTAGATTTTCCTCTGCAAACCCCACCTAGAAGATAATTACCATGGCCCCTCTTTTGCTGGGTGGTTGTGAAGAATAGACATAGGTATTAAAAGGCATGGGAACTGATATGTAGTAAGTGATCAATAAAGATTAGCATCATATCATTATTGTTTCTAAGGATTAAAATGCATATGATTGCACTGAATCAGAGAGCTACATGGTGCATATGGGAAGCGATAACTGAGTGTTATTTTGCCCATTTTAGAGATGAGAAAACTGAGGGTTATCATGCCCATTTTAGAGATGAGAAAACTGAGTCTCAGAAAAGTGAGGAGGCTTGTCCAAGATCACACAGCTAGAAAATATCTGAGCTGGGATTGAAACCAGAGAGTCTGTGCATTTAACCACCCACAGGGGCCAGGTTGCCCCTACCTGTGATTTATCTGGAGAAGAAGATTCTGGACAAAAGGCAGTGAAACTCAGGCATTAGGAAATGAGTGCTCAGTGAAGAGCAATCAGATCAGCCACTTCCTCAGATGCAGCTGAGTTTATCCATCAGGCCAACTTGATCTGTCTTTTCCTTTTGCCACTTCCCCATGCTCCATCTCCTCATCTGTTATTGAGAACTCTAAAATACTAGTTGAGTCCATCTAGCCTGGCAGTTTTCAAACTATGCTCCCCAGAGCCTCAGTGTTGCTGAAGGTGTCCCAGAGTTCTGGGTAGAGAACAAGGAGGAGGTTGGATGGGGAGCCTCCCCCCACAACCCCATTCCAAATGAAGCCTCTCCTTTCTGTGGTTTACACATTGTCACATACACAAGGTTTTCTGTAATCAAAGCATTCTGTGGCTTTAAGCAATTTTGTTTTAAACCTCAGACCCACCACAACAGTCATCTTAAAGATGAAGAAACTGAGGCTGGGAGAGTAGCGGCTGGTCCAAGGTCCTGCAGCCTGTCAGATATGGAGCTGGGATCTGTCCCAGATGGTCCCCAACTTAGCTCTACCCAGACCAGTCTTCCCACCCACCCACCCCCAGCTGTCCAACATGAAGCAGATTTAATAACCACAAACAGGAGGCATTTATCTCTGAAATAACTGTTGTGGTAGAGAATAGGAAAATCAATGCGTTCATTAGCATGTGCTGGGGGTACGAGACAGGATGCAGACAGCGCCGGTTTCAGACATTTGTGGCAGAGGGGAATTGAGTCTGAGGAGCCACGGTGGGTAATGGGGCATCATCAGGACCACAAACTGGGCTCAAACTAAGCTTAATATGGGTGGGGAGCCCCCACCTTCTTCTCTGTCCAGGTTTGATCCAATTGCATTGACTATGACAATGTTAAAATTATATCTGGTAAAAGCAGTTAGCTTTAATTCCAGTCCCCAGAGAAAATAAGGGAAGGTGATGATTAGAGAAATATTGACGGCCATGAAAATCAGCCTCTCTGAAAGGAAGACTCACTCCTTGAGACATGGAGCTGGCAGAGAGCTTTAGAGATCACCCGGCCCAGTGCCCTTGCTTTAGAAACGGGAAAACCAAGCCCAGAGAAGGGCAGACCTTGTCTGAGGTCACGGGGCCGATTAGGGATGAACCCAATATTACAATCCAGGTCTCTGGGAGCTTCCTAAGGCGGAGGCCATGTCTTGAATGGTCGCCCGGACCCAGCACCAAGTCCAGCACAGAGTGATCCCTCAGGAAATGTTAGCCAAATAAATAAACAAATTGTTCTCAAAAGCTGAGACCAGAACCCTTTCCAGAATACCTCATGTCTCAGAATTATTAATGTCACACGTCTCCAATCTTTTGCCTTTTTCCTTCACATTTTAAGCACACACACCAAGAGAAATCCGAAGTAAAGTTGTATGAAATCTCGCTCTAGTTGACCTTATCTTGACAGTGAGTAAAATTCTTTTAGAGTTGAGAATCAGAAGAGCTCATTTCTGGATCCTTTTAGCCTGACAACTGTGGAACATTCTGAGCTCTTATGCTCCCACACAGAGAGCCCTTTATTCCACAAAAAGGATCACCCTACTGTGATCCCAGCCCTGCAGTAGGACCTAGGGACAAAGCAGCAGGTACGAATGACACAGACCTGCTCTCAGGGAGCTTGCATTGCACAGGAGAGAGACAGACAACAAACAAATGAATGCAGAATGCAATGTCTGGCAGAATTTGGGCTATGAAGCAGAAACGAAGCAGGATGACCGGACTCAAGAGTGACCACAGGTGGTTCTAATTGGAGTTGGTCTTAGCTGAATTCCCTAGAAGCAGAGCCTGAAACTGGGACTCAGGTGCATACAGTCAAACTTGGAAGGGAGGGAGGCAGAATAAGCCTGGATGAGGAGCTGAGATGGGATTAAAGATACAGATCTGCTTAAGTCAAGCTTTGGCCAAGTGAGGGATAAGGGAGACTGAGGGGCATAATCTGCTAGGTGAGAAGACTTTCATCACCCAAAGTCAGTCTTCCGGAGAAAGAAGGCAGCCGTGCCCATGAGCAGCCAACACTCACAGCCCTGTGGGATCTGGGCGGGGCCCCTGTAGCACCTTCTGCATCCCATCAGGAGTGGCCTCTTTGGAGGAATGACGTTTGAACACGGACATAAATGAAATGAAGGAGCAGAACATGGAGAATACATCTTGAGAAAAGGTGTTCTGGGCAGAGAAACTCGCAAATGCACAGCCCTTGGTCTGGGAGTGCACCTGGTATGTTTCAAGACCAGCAAAAGTTAGCAGTGCTTCTCCTGTCTTCCTGACAGATGAGAGGGGAGCAAAGGAGATCTGGAAGTGATTCCCCTCCATCAGAAAATTTGCTTGGGGCACACCTCATATAACATAGACACGGTCAGAAGACGACAAACCATCCCATCCACGGACACAGTGCTTTCTGGTTAATCTGGAGACCCTTTCTGTTCACTTGTGTCTCATTGCAACAGTTAGAGGAGATATTATTATCCCAATTTTATCAAGAGTAAAATCTCTAAGGGGGACCTCAAAACACTTCCTTCTTGTTGCTGGCCACAACCAACACTATTCTCCCCCACATACACCCAACCCTAAAAGAGTTATAAATAGAGTAATCAAACTCCAGGATTTGGGCTGAGCCATGCTTGCTAGCAGGGAGGGCAACTGTGCAATAAAGGCTTTGCGCATGGACACACTTCTCCCTTCTGCCAGTAATCTGGTCCAGGGCCCTATCCTTGTATGAGGGGAAGCCCAGAAATCTTGCTTTCCCTGGCCGTTTCCATCCTTTTCATCTCTGCTATGAACTTTTAGGTAGACCCAGAACATTCCCCAGGATAAACAGTGCTTGCTCTCTTTCTCTCTCGAGTCTCACATTCTTGAATGCTGCAGCTTGGAAGGACACGTAGTAGGTCTTCAAACAGGGGTGGCTATTGTCTTAGCTGTTGTTTCACTGTCCTTTTCACCGAATGGGGTAAAGGCATTTCCAGGCTCAGAATGGGATGGGGGTTGAACCGATTACCCCTTTAAGACCCCATCCCACAAAGGGCCTAGGCTTCTATGACCTGCCCAAAGTCACACAATAGGTAGCAGCACTGGGACTAGATCAGGTCTAGCCTGTCCCTGAATCCACGGTTCTTCCTGCCCCAAAGGAAGTGCCTCTTCTCAAAACAGGTGATAACTCACAAAAGCTCATAACCTACTGGAAAATCATCCCAGGCACCCTAACTGCCATGGTGAATGTGCTTCTGCATGAAACCGTGTAACCTCTACACTCCCATTCTGCCTTACTTTCTTCTTTTTAATTTTTGAAAATTATTATTTCATTTCATGAACCACCTGGACAATTTAGGTATGTTGGGAAATACATCCTGTGTTTGATTTCTCTAAATCAGATCTTCCTTGCCTCCCACTCAGCCTGAATATACTCTAAGGCACTTTTTGTTGAACTCCTCGAATTACAGACCTCATTTCTCATCTCTAGCACCTAATAGATCCTCAAGAAATATGTGGTGGTTTAATTTATTAATAGATACAAATGATGTTAGCGATTACCACTCTTTGTACTAACAAAAATGGAAATTTTTAGATTAGCCATAACTGTCTGTACCTTGTTTAATCAATTTATTTCCCAGACCTTTGCACTTTTAAGGGAAAAAATATACATAATAAAAAATAAGGTCAGGCTGGGTGCGGTGGCTCACGCCTGTACTCACAGAACTTTAGGAGGCTGAGGCAAGCAAATCACTTGAGCCCAGGAGTTTGAGACCAGCCTGAGCAACCTGGAAAAACCCCATCTCTACCAAAAATACAAAAATTAGTCAGAGGTGGTGGCGTGAGCCTATAGTCCCAGCTACCTGGGAGGCTGAGGCAGGAGGACCACTTGAACCTAGGAGGCGGAGGTTATAGTGAGCTGAGATCATGCCACTGAACTCCAGCCTGGGCAACAGAGTGAGACCCTGTCTCAAAAAAATAGTAATAATGATAAGGTCATAACAATGATTTCCTAATAAACTTTTTTTTCTTTTTTTGAGATGGAGTCTCGCTCTGTCGCCCAGGCTGGAGTGCAGTGGCCAGATCTCAGCTCACTACAAGCTTCACCTCCCAGGTTTACGCCATTCTCCTGCCTCAGCCTCCCGAGTAGCTGGGACTACAAGTGCCCGCCACCTCGCCCAGCTAGTTTTTTGTATTTTTTAGTAGAGACGGGGTTTCACCGTGTTAGCCAGGATGGTCTCGATCTCCTGACCTCGTGATCCGCCCATCTCGGCCTCCCAAAACCTAATCCACTTTTAAACCCCACATGTAAAAGCAAATCTCCTATACTTTTTCTATCTCCATCTCCAGACAATGAGTATGTATTCTCCTACTGACTGGTGAACCTGAAGGCTCTGTGAAGTCAAAAGGCAATTGTAACAAGTCAACTGGGTCTCAGATCTCTAGAGATGGAAAGGAGGAAGGAGTGAATAAGGAACAGGCTGCAATGGGCCTCACAGGCTAAAGTGATGCTGGGCCAAGAAAATAAAATGTGAGATGGGATGAAATAATTGGACCTTTTCTCTACCACTTGCTGGCTATTAGCCTTGTAGGAGCCATTTCATTGCTCTGAATCTGACATTCGATGTCCTCAAAATGATGTCAGTGATAGGACCAACCCCAAAAAGTGGTTATCAGCAAAATGCATTACAATGTATCTGACACTGAAGGCTGAATAAACATAGATTTGAAAAATATCAGAGCTGGGAGACTCTCAGCGACTAAGCCTCTTCCTCATCCCTCCATTTTCCAGAAGTGAACCTGAAATCCCAGGTACACAAAGGGTTGCAAAGCCCCATCCACACCACACCCAGGCTCTTCAGCTGCCTCTTGCTCAAGTATTTGAATCTTATAAAGTGCCCCCATCACTCCACCAGCCTGCTTTAAACCAGTATCAAAAGAGCTGTTTTTAGGGAAATGCAAGCTCCAGCAAGAAGAAGAAGCATCAACAATATTTAAATCAAGTTTTGACAAAACTAAATAATAATAATCTCCCTGAATCCCATTCACTCGACCTCAATAATTGTATGGCTTCCCATGTATTGAGTATTTATTCTAGGTTTGGGTGTGTGTTATATTTCTGCAGACTTGATACTCTGCATTTTGCACTTTGCATCCTATCAGAAATGTATTCTGCATTGCTACAGTCTTCATAATTATCATTTTAATGGTGCCATAATACTTCTTCATGTTGATGCACCATAATTTATGGAACTGCTCACCAATCATTGGACATTTAGCTTTTATACGGTGTTCGTTGTTACAGACAACATTATAATGAGCATCTTCATTACACACAGCTCTTGGTCTCTAGTGAATTATATCCCCAGAATAAAGGAGAAATTCCCCAAAGTAAGTGTTTGGAGTCAAAGGCCATAAACCTCTTCAGAACATTTATCTATTATTTTGTTTTTATCCCCAAAAAGATTGCACCAACTCATGCTACACCAGTGGAGTTCACCAGTACTATTTTCACCATGAAGCCGTATCATTTTGTATGTTCTAACTTTGTTTTTCTCAGCCTTTTTTCTGTTTGTAACAGAAAAAAGAAAAACAAACAACAAAAGAAAAATGTTCATTATAAAAAATCCAGATAGAAACAAAGATAAACTAATCATAACCCCTCCGACCAAAAATAATCAGTACAAAAAGTTAAACATTTCTTTTCAGTCTTTTTTCTATGCATATGGGAGAATATTTTCCCAAAAAAACTTACATTATATTCTCTATTCAGTTCTATTTTGTTCTGTTTTGCTTTTACTTATTACTTTTCTCAAGTCATTGGAAACATTTTGAAACAACCAGCTTTAATGAATATATAATATTTCACCATATAGACATCTCACTTAACCTATTTCAATATCAGATTCCCTGATACTGAATGTTTATTTCCAGTATCACTATATAAGAAATAAAGTTGCCTTGAACACCCTTCTGTGTAAATCTGTATCATAGTCTTTATTTCCACACCACAAGAAACTTGAAGTAGAAAAACTGGATCAAGGGGTATAAATATTTTTTAGAAATCCTTGGATTTTGAAAATTAAGAAAGAAACATCGAGGGAATTACGTCACATCCCCCTGTGTCCTCAGAAAGGCAGCTTGGGTCCCGTTAGGAGCAGGGGCGGTCAGCCTGGCAGTGCTGAGCTCTTTTGTCAACTCCAAGACTTGGAGCAAAGCATTTGACCTCCATGTCTGTTAAATGGGATAAGACCTTCTGCCATCTGCCATCTGAGGCTGCAGAATATCCAAATCCCTCCCTACTGGGTCAATTCCAAGTTAAGAAAGAAAAGAAGCCCCCTTCCCATTCTGGAAACCAAACGGGCCGATCCCCTGTCTACCCAACCCCAAAGTCACGCAGAGTTTAGAGCACAGCACGGGACCTGAGCAGTACCCCAGTTTCTGCCCAGGACCTGCAGGGCACAGGGTCAGAGATCACCCATAACGACTTCAGCAGAGTTGAGAGGCCTGAGGCACGGCAGCCGGGCTTGCGGGCAGCTCGGGGCTAGAGGTGACCAGATCCTGGCTGAATTTGCTTCCCTTGGTTCTTGCCTCTTGGTTCTCCAACCTTCATATTAATTTTGTGAGTTCTCACATACCCTCCCAAGAAATTTTTATTTCTAAGTGGATCAGAGTGGGCTTCTATTGTTGCTATCAAGAAACATCTAGGTTAAGTAATGTAAGCCAGGCACAGAAAAACACATATTGCACGATCTCACACGCATGGAATCTAAAACAGTCAAACTCATAGAAGTAGAGAGTAGAATAGTGGTTACCGGGGCTTAGCGAGATATTGCTTAAAGGATGCAAACTTTGTTCTAGACAGGAGAAATTAGTTTCAGAGATCCATTATATACAGGGTGACTACAGTTCATAGCAATTTATTGTATTCTTGGAAATTGTTAAGAGAATAGATTTTGAATGTTCTCACCACAAAAAATAAGTATGTAAGGTAACGCTTATGTTAATTAGCTGAAGTTAGCCATTCCATGGTGTACACATATTTCAAATCAACATGTTGTACATAATAAATACGTGCAATTTTTGTCAATTAAAATAATTTTTTAAAAGAACCAATGAGAAGCCAGCACTGACAGATCTATGTGGACTTGAGAAAACATGGGTGGATATTTCGAAACAACACCCACCCCAACGCAGGCACTAAGTAAGGAATGGCTATTATTATCATGACTGTTTTAGTGTTGGGCAGCATAGAATAGTGGTCACAAGACAGGACTCTAGAGCCAGACTGCCCGGCTGCAGTTTCTGACTCTGCCTCTTACCACCTGGATGACCTGAGACAAGTTACTTAACCTCTCTGTGTCCCAGTTGACTTATGTGCAATATGAGCATAATAATAATACCAACCCTTTAGGTTGTTAAAAAGAAAAAGTAAGTTAAATACATGTTAGATGCTTAGAAGAGTGCCTTTTAAGTGCGCACTACCATTATGCTAATGATTAACTCGAGTGTCACATCTGTCATTTCTATGACACCTTCACAGTCTCTATTCCATCTGATCCCAATAATAATCACATAAGATGGAAATCCTTATTTGACAAATGTAGAAGCTGAGGCTCACACAGGCTTCTTCCTGTAGGTCCTACAACCAGGAGGTGGTACAACTAGGACTCAAACCCAGGACACTAATTGTGAAGGTCAAGCTCTTTCAGGTACACAAATGTCACTTGGGGCGGGGAGGTGTGAGTGAAGGTGCGTGCTGTGTTTTCAATTATCCATGGACTCTGAGCGATGAATGAATGAGTGAAGGAGTGAAGTTCATTGAAACCAGATTCCACGGAGGAGGATAGAATGTCATATTTGCTAAGCACCTCCTAGGAGTCAGGCCTCGTACTCATCCACAACATGCATCATTTAATTCTTATAACAAGATGGTACAGATAGTACCAACCATTTTCTGACAATGAGGAAACTGAGGCTCAGAGGGGCTTAGTTCCTTGCTCAAGGCTGCACAGCTGGTGAGCAGCTGGCCCTGCACTGTCCCCCAACCTCTGCCCCCCTTACCCCCATTTAGACTTGAAAGGGGACACTTTCTGCATTGCATCTGCCAGCCACTTCCCTCTTCCCATTATCTCCCTGCTAAAGTGTGCGAAAAGGTTATTTTCACTAGCAAATTGGCCCTTAGAAGCTGGAGATTAAATAAACAAATGTGTGACCAGTTTATTGCAAGGTTTGCATGCTGCCAGCCTGGGCCTCAGCCGGCCTCCCGACGGGGGCCATTCGATTGTGGGTCTGCTTGACAATGGCTATGCTCAGTGTCCTGTTTACACAATGAATCTATAATGTAATTTCACAAGGTTCCAAAATGCACCGAGAAGCATGGGAGGACTCCGTGCCTCGGCCTAATCCATATGAAACAGTCTGGAAATGCTCCTAGTGACCACACGGAGATGGAGCAGAGCTGCGGCCGGGGCCCATCCTTGCTTAAAAAGGATTATCATAGAGTGAGTGAGCAAGGCAGGGACGTGGGGTGAAGTGGATGCAAATCTTATGGAAGTGGATGGGCAGGATTCATGGACAATTTGTGGGCGTCTCCAAACCCACCCCTCCTGCAGAAACTGGGATGCTTGTGGCTGTGGGCCCAGGTGCCAACAAATGACAATGGAGGTTAAAGAACAAAGGACGGGTTTCTGTTTGCTAATGCAAATTTTAACAAAAACCAAGTAGTCACAGACAACGAAAGAACAAGGAGTCTCCCACAGGTGAAACTGGGTTTTGTCTTCGGTTTCTGCATCTTGTGGGTCTGTGCTTTTACGCATGCATGTTCATTCACTCCTTGATTCAGCAAACATGTGGAACCACCTCATCTCGGTCAGCCTCTGAGCTAGTTGTTTGAGATAGGGTGATCCATAAGATTTACTCATTCATTTATTACATATATTGATTAAGCAGGTACTGTGGGCCAGGCACTGTTTTGGTGCCAAGGACACAGCACCAAATAGAATTAGCAAAAGCCCCTGCTTACATTCCAGTGAGCGAGACAGACAATAGGCAGGATAAGTAACATATATAGTGATCAGTGCTAAGAAGAAAGATAAAGATGGGGTTTATGGGGTGCATATTTATATAGGACGGCCCCAGTAAGTCACACAACAAGAGGCCACTTGATAGAAATGGAAACTGAGGCCATGAAAGGCCAAGTAAAAGATTGACAATCCTTAATAGCCTTCATTTCTGTATATAAAGCACTGCAGAGCTATCAAAGTACTTTCAAGTAAGGCAACTCCTTTAACCCACTCAAAACTCTTAAAGGGCATATGTGCCAGCCCCCTCTGCCGAGAGTGCAAGGAAAGTCCTCAGTAGCCTCAGGGCCATGTCATAACGAGGGACTCATCATGTTTAAATGACTTGAGTCTTTCTCAGTATGAGATGACCACATGCATCTCATTTTCCCCTCACAAAAGCCCAGGGAAGCCAGTTGTGCTGCTCTAGTCCCAGGCTCTGAGAGGTTTAGTTCTTCTCTACAAAGTCCTGAGATGGAGGGCAGGAGGGAAGGCATCCCAGGCAGGGTTACAGGTGAGCAAAGGCAGAGAAGAAAGATGTTCATGTGATATATTTTGAAGACAGCAATTGGCCCAGTTGGCTGAAGGGAGATTCCTGATGTTGGAAGGCACAAGGAATTAAGAATAATATGACTGAAGTTTATTGAGCACATAGTGTGCAAGATGCAAGCTGACCAATCCTGTGCTTACTTCCTGTACAATCCTTCCATGCAGACCCCATCCCCATTTCCCAGTCTATTCTGCTCAGAGCAACCAGGTAGCTCCACATACAATGGGAATCAGATCCTGCCTGTCCCTGCTCAAAACCCTCCAGTGGCTTCATGGACATTTAGAATAAAACTCAGACTTTTTCCATGGTCTACAAGTGCCTGCATAATCTTCCATGACTTCCCTCTCCCCAGCCTCAATTTTTTTTTTTTTTTTTACTGTGACAGGTCTTTTATTATTATTATACTTTAAGTTCTGGGATACACGTGCAGAAGGTGCAGGTTTGTTACATAGCTATACATGTGCCATGGTGGTTTGCTGTACCCATCAATCCATCATCTACATTAGGTGTTTCTCCTAATGCTATCCCTCCCCTAGACCCCCACTCCCCAACAGGCCTCGGTGTGTGATGTTCCCCTCCCTGTGTCCATGTGTTCTCATTGTTCATCTCCCACTTATGAGTGAGAACATGGAGTATTTGGTTTTCTATTCTTGTGTTAGTTTGCTGAGAATGATGGTTTCCAGCTTCATCCACGCTCCTGCAAAGGGCATGAACTCATCCTTTTGTATGGCTGCATAGTATTCCATTGTGTATATGTGCCACATTTTCTTTATCCAGTCTATCACTGATGGGCATTTGGGTTGGTTCCAAGTCTTTGCTGTTGTGAACAGTGCTGCAATCATCATCATTGGTCATTAGAGAAACACAAATCAAAACTACAATGAGATACCATCTCATGCCAGTTAGAATGGTGATCATTAAAAAGTCACAAAACAACAGATGCTGGAGAGGATGTGGAGAAATAGGAACACTTTTACACTGTTGGTGGGAGTGTAAATTAGTTCAACTATTGTGGAAGACAGTGTGGTGATTCCTCAAGGATCTAGAAACAGAAATACCATTTGGCCCAGCAATCCCATTTCTGGGTGTATACCCAAAGGATTATAAATCATTCTATTATAAAGACCCAGCCTCATTTCTTAAGCCCCTCACCTACCTCTACTCCAGCCTCTTGACCATTTGCCCCAGTCCCCTGACAGTTTGCCCCAAGCTCAGGAACTCTGGGCATTGTTCCTGCTTCCTAGAGGTATCATCCCAAATGTCCACACAGTACTTGTGTCTCTGCCCCAATGTCTTCCCTGAACCCTTTTTGGTATGCCCTTCTCTGACCTGCTTTATCCTGCTTTACTTTTCTTCTAACATTTATATATTATATTCTTAGCACTAATATATTTTTTGAGGTACAACCTACATAAAGTAAAACTCATCTATTTTGTTGTAAGTTCCATGAGTTTTGACAAATGCAGTCATGTAACCACCACTACAATCAAGAAGAGTTTCCATTAACTCAAAAAATTCCCTTTGTAGTCAACCCCTCCCTTGACCTCCAGCCCCTGGCAACCACTGATCTGCTTCCTGTTCCTTTAGCTTTGCTTTTTGAGGTTGTCATATGAATGGAATCACACAGCGTGTAGCTCTTTGAGTCTGGATCCTTTCATTTGGCATAATGTACTGTTGCATATAGAAGTCGTCTGCTCCTTTTTAGTGCTAAATAGTATTCCATTCCAGGGATGTTTGGAAAACATGGTTTGTATATCCATTCCCCAGTAGAGGACGTTTGCATTGTTTCCAGTTTGGGGTGATTATAAATGAACAATTTTGTTCAGACTTTTGTGTCAACAAACGCTTTTATTTTCTCTTGAACAAATATATAAGAATGAGATGATGGGTCCTACGGTAAAAATACATTAATTTTATAAGAAGCAGGCCAGCTGGGCACGGTGGCTCACGCCTGTAATCCTAGCACTTTGGGAGGCCAAGGCGGGCAGATCACAAGGTCAGGAGATCGAGACCATCCTGGTTAACACGGTGAAACCTCGTCTCTACTAAAAATACAAAAAAATTAGCCAGGCGTGGTGGTGGGCGCCTGTAGTCCCAGCTACTCGGGAGGCTGAAGCAGGAGATGGCGTGAACCCGGGAGGCGGAGCTTGCAGTGAGCAGAGATCGCACCACTGCACTCCAGCCTGGGAAACAGTGCAAGACTCCGTCTCAAAAAAAAAAAAAAGAAGCAGGCCAAAATGTTTTCCAAAGTGGCTGTATCATTTTTATTCCCACTAATCACCTGATACATCACGTGTGTAGGCGGGAGGGTGGCATGTTCTGTCTGCCCAAAGTAGAATGCAGTCTCCCTGAGGGTAGGGATTTTGTTTTGCTCACTGCTGTATCCTCATGCCTGGCACACAGTAGGTAGGCACTGAGTAAATATCTGTTGGTTTAAGAAATGAACTGGTTAATTCTCACGACTCAAAGCAGTCTCATAAGGGAAGCGCTGTCATTCTGCCCATGTTACAGATGAGAAAACTGAGATCCAGAGCCATTTGAGCACACACTTACAGTTTTTTCCTTTTAGTAAGTAACAGAGGAAAGATTTGAACCCAGCCATCCACCTTGAAATGACCACATTAACCACATCCTTCTCCAGCAAAATGGGAGCAATACTTTGCTTCCTGAGCTATGGAGAGTCACTGGTAAGTTTTAATTTAATTTAATTCAGTGACAGAGTCACCGAATTTGAGGAAGACTCATGAGGCAATGACTGAGTAGTGAAAAGAATGGGCAATGAGATTCCCCAGGGGCTGATGCAATAGTTCGTATTCAAATGAAGGCTGTCCTGGGCTAGAGAGTAGATTTGCCAGGCTGGAGAGTGTGGAAATAAACAAAGGCCACCTACATGAGAACAAATAGAGGCTATTTATTCACAACTTCCATAGCAAGGGAGTCAGCCACCATCACTGGCATTTGACTCAGACTCAAAAGCAGGCAGGGAAATGGGAAAGATTTTAGTGGGGACAAGGAAGGAGGCTTCAGGTGTACTCAGATTGGAGACTGTTGGAATGAGAAAGTCAGAAGCAAGCTGACTAGAAGTGGGCATCTTATGAAATTGTCCCAGGAAGCATATATATTTGGCTTTCTCTGGTTGGTGAGATATGTGAACAAATATGAGCCCAAAAGAGCCAATCCTTGAAGATGGATCCCAAGTGGCTAACTGGGACTAAATTTAAAACAGAGCCAAGCAGCCGTGTGCTGACCAAAGGTCATGCACATACTCTGAGCTCCCCTCAAAACCTGTACCTTTTTAACTCTGGGACTTTCTTTTTTATTTTATTATTATTTTTTTTTTGAGATGGAGTCTCACTCTGTTGCCCACGCTGAAGTGCAGTGGTGCAGTCTCAGCTCACTGCAACCTCCCTCTCCCAGGTTCAAGCAATTCTCCTGCCTCAGCCTCCTGAATAGCTGGGATTACAGGCACCTGCCACCAAGTCCAACTAACTTGTGTATTTCGGGTAGAGATGGGGTTTCATCACGTTGGCCCTCTTAACTCTGGGACTTTCAGCACTCACCAGAACCAACTGATCAGAGCTCACCTGCCTTGGCCAATCAGGGCTCAGCTGTATCAGCCAATCAGAACTAAGTGAGTTTCAATTCTTCATTTGCATGAATGGACCTGATTGGAAAGCTAGGCAGGGCCTTTTGCTATAAAACTGGAAGCTTCTGTTTATTCTCTGGAATAGAATGCACCTTCGTTTTACATCATGTGGGAGGCTGCCAGAGGCTGTGTCTCCCAGGTTTGCAAACTATTCACTGGAATAAAGTCTCTTTCCTCTGAGTTCCTTTTCAGAGAACTTTTGTTCACAGAAGCAGGGACAAAGGGAAGCTGGCAGTCATTGGTCAAGTCCTGACATTTGGGGCCCTTTGCTGCAAAAGTTATGGGTTAGAACTCTATTGTTATAGATGGTCTTTGTCCACTTGTATATTCAGTCTCAAGAGACTGAGATAAAAAGAAGAGAGGCAGTATATGTGGGAGAAAGAGAACTCCTTTGGGGACAAAAACCAGGGCTTGTCTTCCAGCTCTGCATCTTGCAACCCCAGGCCTCACATAAATACCTGGGTCTCAGCTTCCTCCTTCCTCATAACTAAACCTAAGTGAGTGAGTGTGTGTGTATGTGGCCTCATCTTTGTTTTCTTAGATTAATTTGGTAAGTGTGATGGGACAGGCCTGTGACTTGCATTTCTTCCTATTTTGGGAGCACACAGGTTGCAGCTCCAGAGCTCAAGCGGGTGGGATGGGGAGAGAGGAGTGGAGTAAGGTTGGCTGCAAAGAGAAAGACCAGAAACCAGGCCCTCGGCACCCCCTCCCACAACTCCACAGTCCCCTACCAGGCTGTCACCCAGCAACTGCACAACCCAGCCTCTTGGAACTAAATGGCCTTTGCTAATTAGGTGCCTGGTTTAGCTTCCCAGAGTAGGCGTGTGAAAAATGTCACATACAAGTATAATAACCGAATCTGAGAATCACAGGCTCAGGAGAGGTCGAAAGGCCTTTATTCTAACACCCCTCCTCCCTCCTTCATCAGTACAGCAACTTTATAATTTATTGAATGCCATGCCTTCTTATTTGCAAGGACAGTGAAAGTAAGCAGTGATGAAGCAGTTAGTTACTCTTAGCCAGGCGCTGTGCCTTGTTTCATCTTTATCCTCACGCTCTGAAGTTGGTATTGTCTATTATCTCCCATTTTACAGTTGAGAAAAGAGATGCTCAGAGAGGCTACATAATCTGTCTAAAGTCACACAGCTAATAAGAAGCAGAGCATAGATTCAAAAGCAGCCTGAGCTGTGTGATGGCCCTGAACTGGAATAACCCACTGGGGTGGGTAAAGCTGATTGTGGGCTTTCTTTAGCCTAGAGTGGGGGCATAGAGTTAAAAACACTTGTTCTGTGGTTCAGCAGGAAAATCTCAGAGCTGATTACCTTCACAGCCTTGTGCAGGGCCCATGGCCTCTCTGGGTCTCAGTTCTGCATCTTCTAAATGGAGAGAATACCTTGTATTGTACAGAGCATGCCAAACATAGGAATCCTTCTCTCTCCAAAGGCTGCCACTTTCTAGGCTCTTATCAATCTTCTCCTGCAAGAATGATAGAGGCAGTGTGCTCAGTGAGGACATGCCTATATTTGGGGATCAGACAGACATGAGTTTAAATCCTGTCTTTGCCACTACTTGTTGCATGAACTTTGTCAAGTTATTCCATCTCTTTGAGCCTTGGTTTCTTCAACTGTAAAATGGAAGAGTACCCACTCAAAGAATTGGTGCAAGAGTTGAATGAAATCAGGCTTGGAAGCACTTAGAAGAATTCCTGGAAGATAGTAAAGGCTCAATAAACACTAGTTTGTTGTCACTGTTCTCTTGGCATGGACACTGGGATTGTCCCAGACTCATAAAAGCTCTTCAAAACCCAAATTAGTTTGCCTATTTGGCAAAGACTTTCCTGCCCTCCCTGGGCCCCAGCCTTGGTACTGATTACATCTTCCATTGGTTGTCACTTAGGACTCTCTGGCCAGGCCATGAACTCTAGAAAGCTCCATCCCCAGCACCTGGCACAAGGTCTGCCTCTTATAGGAGTTTAGTGTTTGTTGAATGAATGGCTGAGGAGTCCAACAAAATGGTGGACTTTCCTTCCAGGGAGAGGCTTAAGGGGTGTACTAATCAACAACTCCTAATAATCCCCTCTTCCAAACCACAATTTGCCTGAGGTTTTCATTCCATTCAGTCATTCCTTACATCTTTGAGGAAACAACTCAGAATAAGAAGAGTATTACATGCTATTGTAGTTAAGAGCAAGGGCAGCCAGGCATGGTGGCTCATGCCTGTAATCTCAGCACTTTGGGAGGCCGAAGCAGGCAGATCACAAGGTCAGGAGATCGAGACCAACCTGGCTAACACAATGAAACCCCATCTCTACTAAAAATATAAAAAATTACCTGGGCGTGGTGGCAGGGGCCTGTAGTCCCAGCTACTGGGGAGGCTGAGGCAGGAGAATGGCGTGAACCTGGGAGGCAGAGCTTGCAGTGAGCTGAGATCGTGCCACTGCACTCTAGCCTGGATGACAGAGCAAGACTCCATCTCACAAAAAAAAAAAAAAAAAAAAAAAAAAAAAGAAGAAGAAGAAGAAGGGCTCCCTAGGGTCTTATCCTGAGTTCCGCCACCCATGGTCTTAACTAAGCTACTCAGCCTCTCTGAGCTTCAGTTTTTAGCTGTGTTTAAAATAAAAATAATAATAATCCTTCACTCGTAGAGTTTATGAGATTCATCGTTTAAGAAGCACTTAATAAATGGTCTTTTTTTTTTTTTTTTTTTTTTTGAGACGGAGTCTCGCTCTGTCGCCCAGGCTGGAGTGCAGTGGCGCGATCTCGGCTCACTGCAAGCTCCGCCTCCCGGGTTCACGCCATTCTCCTGCCTCAGCCTCCCGAGTAGCTGGGACTACAGGCGCCCACAACCGCGCCTGGCTAATTTTTTGTATTTTTTTAGTAGAGACGGGGTTTCACCGTGGTCTCGATCTCCTGACCTTGTGATCCGCCCGCCTCGGCCTCCCAAAGTGCTGGGATTACAGGCGTGAGCCACCGCGCCCGGCCTAAATGGTCTTTATTATTGTCATTGTTATCATAATTATTAGGCCACAAATCATTTTGAGAATCTGAAATGCACACCTACACATCATTTTGCATTTAATTTCAAGGAATTCATGGTTTCCTCATCCAAAAACCCTATCAATGGATCCCATCAAGACCCGTGAATTCCTCAAACTAGTTATTTCCCCTCTCATTTTATAGGCAAAGAACCAGAGGCCCAGAGAAGCAATGGGATTCAAATTAATATGGCAGGGCTGGACCCAGATGTCTTCACTCAGGTCAAGGTTACACCTAAACTGACTCTTAGTCATGGGTTATTTTTCACTAACTAACTGTAAAATCTCTCTTTCAGCAAATGTTTTGGAGCTTCTTAGCCCTCTGCAAAAAGTAGAACTGCACAAAGAAATAAGCCAAATAAGTGTGCATGTTTCCTGCCTGATCTTTAGTCTATGCCCTCTTTCTGACTGGAAAGCTCCATCCCATCCAATTGTCCCCAGAGAAGCAGCCAGCCCAGCCCTGCTGGTTACCTGCTAGGACATCTTGAGCAAGCCACAGTATACCCGTGAGCTTCATTTTCTTCATACGTCAAATGGGATGATAATACCTACCTCACCAGGTTGTTGTGGAGATTAAACTACATAAAATGCATCCAAAAGCCCTGACCAAGTAAGCGCTCGGTAAACGGTACCTGTTACTATCACCATGTTGAAAATGCTAAAAAAGTGAATATTGTCCCTCTGGAGGAACAGGAATCCACAGAACCCAGTGAACACAGGTTTGCCAAGTCCTGCAGGTACCTGTTTTAATAAATAAATGAGAATGCTTGGGTAATGAGCATAGTGATTGTTTTATGTAAATGATGCTCCCATGGAGCTTGTAAACAATTTCTTTTCATGAGAAAACATTGCCCTGGAGAGCTTGTTTACAACACCAGCTTGCTTCTCCAACTTTCTCTTCCATGGCCTGCACAGAGGAGCACTTGGCCCAGGTGTGAGAGAATCATGACAAATTCATAATTGCTGCCTCCAGTCTCAGTGGTGGCAGATGGGATCTCAAGAGCTTTTGGAGGGAGCCCACCTTAAAAGAAATGTTTTCTTTTGTTTGTTTTTTGTTTGTTCATTTGTTTGTTTGTTTTCTTCTATTCTGTTCCTTGTCCAAGCTGGGCAGACCAATTGATATTTGATGGAGTAAATATTTGGATAGGAATAGAAGTGATGAGTTTTAGGTAAAATAAAAAAGCACAAGAGTGAAAGAATATCACCATCAATTAGAAGAATTCGCTGTGCCTCTGATTCACTCTGGAACCATGGGAAAACTAGAATACGCAATGGTCAACTGGACAATTGTTCGGGATACCAGTCGATAAGAGGTGCTAAATAAAGTCTCGCTGAAATCCACCTGAAATGCCGTGCCCATCTGAGAAAGATAACTCAGCTTCTTACCTGCAACTCCTTACATAATGGAAAAGTCATCTGGTTCTATTCCCTTGTCACAGAAAGTCCTGCAGTCACCCACCTAAATCTGTACAAAGAGCATAGTGCAACTGTACTCCATACTACCAGCCCCACACCAGCCATCTGATTGTTTAGGCTACCTCCAAAAGAGCTGTATGACCTGGAAGATCTGGTAACAAGTATTTTATTTTTCAATTCAATAAAGAGGTACATATTTTTCATGAATTGGCAACCACCATTTTCCTGTTCCTCCCAAATGAATACTGAATTAATATTTAAATACTGTAAGTTTGATGGGATGCTAAATTATTAGTTTTCCAAGTGAACACACGTGTCTCTGACTATCCCTGACCATGAGTAATCAATCATCTGACCTTCAAGAGTCAAATTCTTGTGAAGGACACGATCTCATTCTTTTTTTGGCTGCATCATATTCCATGGTATATATGAACCACATTTTCTTTATCTAGGCACCATTGATGGGCATGTAGGTTGATTCCATGTCTTTGCTATTGTGAACAGTGCTACAATGAACATGGATGCAACAGGAGGCCATTATCCTTAGCAAACTAACGCAGGAACAGAAAACCAAATACCACATATTTTCACTTATTAGTAGGAACTAAATGATGAGAACACATGGACACAGAGAGAAACAACAGACACCAGGACCTACTGGAAGGTGATGGGTGGAAGAAGGGAGAGGATCAGGAAAAATAACTAATGGGTACTAGACTTAATACCTGGGTGATGAAATAATCTGTATGACAAACCTACATGATACAGGTTTGCCTACATAATAAACCTGCACGGGTACCCCTGAACTTGAAATAAAAGTTAAAAAAAAAAAAAAGAGTCAACTTCCTGACTGCCAAGGGGTGATGTGAGTTGCCACATTACCAATGTACAGTTTTATGCTTGTGCACCATTGACTTGCTGTTCCTTCTGCCTAGCATTCCCTGCTCCTGTTCACTCCTGCCTTCTTAGTCACCTGGATGACTCATATTCACCCAGTGAGGTCCCTTCCCTGTTAGACCTCCTCTATTTTCCCAGAAGAGTCACTCACATGGCTGGGACTCTACATGGCATCTTTAACACTATTATTAGCATTATCAGCCCACATATCTGCTTCCCTTATGAAACACTGAGGTTTTTGAAGCTCAGGTCAGGGTTAATTTCCATGTGTTCCCAACATCTGGCACCGTGAGTGGCACCAAGCAAAAGGTCAATAAATGCACCTGGATATACAAGGATGTCACCATGACCCTTTATCTCCTTCAATAGTCCAAATGGAAGACCTTCCTTTCATATCAAGAGCTCCTCCCTGAAATTCTCTTCCTGAGAGGAGTAGAGGCAGAAGCATGCCTGGTGTCTGACAGGCAGTGGGAGTTGGGAGACAGTGGATCCTGCTGGTCCTAGAAGCAGTCAGTGTGATCTGATTGAGAGGTTGGTTAAATACAAGGCTATTAGCAAGTAAGTAAATATGATGAGAGTAATAAAAACCAGGTTGTTCACTGTCAGAGAAGGGATTTAAAAATACAGGAAAGGAGAAGACTAGAATGAACACTGAGGTGTCAAATTGTAATTGGAAGTATCACCATGAACTGATGATTTAGATAGAGACATAAAGACACAGAGACATAGAGATGTATGTGTATGCATATATACATATATATGTTTCCTAGCTCTGTCTATTGAGATGGTCTAGAAATGATGATCCAGTAGAAATGAGCACCCGGGCCCCCCACCTCTTGGTTTCTAAATACCACCCTCCACTAACAGAAACCACGAACCTTTGAAGAAATGGCTGATTCCAGGACCAGGGCAGGGTAGCAAAGTACAAGATAAATCTGGAACATCATGGACTAGAAAGTAAAGACATGCTCAAGAGCACATGAGAGGCAGGTTGAAGGTGCTTCCGCTAGGAAAATCTGGGACAATTTTCAAAGTAAATAATGACAGTAATAGATTATATCCCACTAAAGAACATAGGACTTTATGAATTCTGCACGGATATTTGTTAATTAGCAAATGAAGGAGAAGAAAAAATTCTTTTTTACATAGAATGTCAACTAGTAAATGTGCAAGGAATGATGAAAACAGAAAATCACCATTTGGCAACCATCATTGTAGAGGTTATTTAGGCAGGAATTGTCAATGGATGCTAAAGTTAGTGCGTGGAGGTTTTATAAGTAATGGCATATTGGCATAATCTTGGAATATTTCACCACATAATGCCAATGACAAAGGGAAAAATGGCGACTTTTTAGTTGAGAAATCTGGAAGACATTGATTCTCACAAAAACCCAATGAGGGAGGTAGAATTCTGACTGGTTTGTCAAACCCCAGCTATGATGACTACTAGCTGGATGATCTTCAGCACATTATCTTTCTGTGCCTCAGTTTTCTCTCCTTGAAAATGAGAATATAAATGGTGCCTACCCAATGAGGGTTATATTGCAAATTGATGCCTTAGCCCACACAAAACATTTCAAACTTTGCATAGCACAGAGTAAATTCTCAATGAGTCTTAGCTATTATAAATATTATACATGAGGAAATTCAGCTCAGAGTGGTGAAAACGGTACTCAAACCCACATCCACCAAACTCCAAATCACCACTCACAGTTGTTATCCAGAAATCAGTGAGTCTCAGTTATCAAGCACCTGGCAGTTTCCCAAAGTGTTATTTCATTCACATTTTCCTTGAAAGTGGCAAAAGTCCATAGAGGTGAACAGAAGTTAGATTTCTCATAGGCCCTATTTCGCAGGGGAGGAAGGATCTTGGCTCACCCAAAATGACAGCACTAATAAACCATACGAGGAATTAGAGCCCATAGGTCTGATTCTAAAGCCCTGTTGCTTTCAGGGCCTGATTTGACTGCAGGAGTTCCAGCCTCATTGCCACAGGTCCATGAAGTAGCCTAGGGGTAGTGACTGATTTGGAAAGGCAACCAAACCTGAGAGGGCTCTTCTGAATTGGAAATTTATCATGAAGCCCTAACATATTTCTCCGCCTTCCAAACACATTACACCACTGGATTAGGATAGGCAAGAAAAAGTTCTGACAGGGAATCAGGGAGCTTAAGAACAAGGATTAGAGGCAAGGACCGACATCAGTTAGTAAGCCTTCAAGGTCAAGTCAAGGAGGATGTCAACCCCATTCAGGCAAGTAAGAGAACGCATCCTACTTTTTGTCTTTAAATTTGCCATTGGCCATAACCTCACTATGTCGTTTGGTGTGGGCTTAGATACAAGGGATACAATTTCCCTTAGACACAAGGGAAATTGAGGTTAAATGACAGATCCTCCTCTGGGCCTGAATGGAAAGTTGCCCCTTTCTTGAATCCTGCTGGCTCTCAGCTTCTCTGTAAGTGCACAAGCAGCAGCCATAGTCAATTCAATACTTTTTGCCAAAGAATGGACTGAATAGAGGCCTTCATCAACACAGGAAAAATGGAAGTTTACAATCACACCACAAGAAGATGTAAGTGTCCACTGCTGCTCGGGTCAAAAGATCAATATGCACCACCCCCACCCCACCTTGGCCCTGCCAGGGCCATCTACACAGATTTAATCTCTCCCTCTCTCTCTCCCCTGCTCCCTGGGAAAACTAAATCTCATCTGTCTGCAGTTAGCAGAAGCCTGGAGTAACTGGATTCGCGGCTGGAACAAAAGATATATGTGACGTTAACAGTTCATTGAGCTGTGAGATGAACAAGACGGGTGTTGAAAAGGAAGCCGGAGCTGAGGGTATATTTCCAGTGTTAATAAAGCTTCCCTTTTGTTGTATGTTTCCAAACACTGACTCTAGGATGGGCGCCATCCGTTTCCTTCTAGAATTAGACAGGCTTGCAGATTTAAGGCATCGAAGAGCATCATTCGGCCCTATTAATGGACAGCACAAGGTGCTGCGTCAGGAACTTGCCCTCATCTTTAGCTCTGGCTGCAATTATTTTGCTGGCTTGGCAAAGCGTGTGCCTCCTGTTCACCCAGAGAATGTGCACACGGATAGCAGCCCACCAGGGAAACCACCAAATTCCAAAACTCATATTTGCAGACGTGTGTGAGGGTATTCATCACAGTAATGCAATCAGCTGTGCAAAAGTAGATGCGGCATATGTGTCTGACAATTGGTGATTGGTTAACCTAAACTATGGAAGAGGCACACATGATGAAGTTATAAGTGGCCTTTTAAAAGCCTGTTGCAGAAATATATTTGTTGACATGGAAATATGTTCATGATTTATTAAGAACTATTTTACAAAGTGAGATATATAACAGTATGGATCCCATTTGTACACTATGTATAACAAGAAAGAAAAAGAAAGGAGCTGTGGTCTAGCTTGTAGGGAGGATGGACCCTGCTAAATTGAAAGCCATAGTTATTTTGGTCACTTTAGATAAGTTGAGAATAGACATTGGCTATAGGTCACCAGGAAAGATAAAGGGCTCTGCATAATAGAGAATGAAGTGGAGCCTTTTGGGGTGCTTTCCAAGAGAAGCAAGGTGAGAAGGTACAGAGATGAAATAAGAGAAAAGAATACTGTTGTGGGTCGAATTGTGTCCCCACAAAAAGATCCATTGAAGTCCTAATCCCAGATACCTGTGAATATGACCCTTTTTGAAAATAAGTTCTTTGCAGATGTAACTAAGCTAAGATGACATAGTTAGTTATGCTGGGTCCTGATCCAATGTGACTGGTGACCTTATAAGAAGAGAAAACAGAGGCACAGGGAGGAGAATGCCACATGAAGACAGAGACACATAGACACAGAGGGAAGACAGCACAGGAAGATGAGATTGAGATTGGAATTGTGCAACCACAAGCCAGGGAAGCCTGCAGCCACCAGAAGCTCAAAGAGGCAAGAATTCTCCTCTCGAAGTCTTGGAGGGAGTGTTACCCTGCAAACATCTTGATTTTGTATTTCCAGCCGCCAGAACTGTGAGAAAATAAATTTCTCTTGTCTTAAGACATCCAATTTGTGCCACTCTATTATGGAAGCCCTGGGAAATCAATACAAGAACCCAGCAAGAAGGGGTGAGTCTGAGAGAGGTACAAGAGCTGAAGCAACCAACAGGTGGAGAGCAGACAACCAACATTTTAAGGATGGAGATGCCTGGAATCCACTTTAAAGTCTTTGGATCCCTGTGATAGAAACACCTCCTCCAGCTCCCTCCCAGATCTTCACAAACTGGGATCCAAGTGTTTTGTGTCTGGAGGATGTTGGAGAAGTTAAGGACTTTCCCATCTGAATCATCATGGTATAAAACCAATGCAGGACAGAGGCAGCAGCCTGGGTGACCATGGGATTAGAATGCCCCACCCCACCCCACCCTGACCCAGGGAATTCTCAGAAGTCCTCAGGGGACTTTAGACTTCAACAGTGTTTCCTAGGTACAAGAGTTGAGTCTTCGAAAGTTTGAATAACATGCTCTGGTCATACAGATACCCAGGTCTGTGGGATTCCAGAGCCCATGCTGTTCCTGACACTTGAGCCAGTCTGCCACCAGTCCAGCTGCTCCAATGCTCTGCTAAATACGGAACAGATGTCACACATAACCATTCTATGCCTCTGCCATCTCCTGGGTCAACCAGTGGCCAAAGAAAACAAAAGCCTTTTTTTGTTGTTGTTTTGGTTTTTTGTCCATTCATAGAGCCACACGGGGCCTCCTTTCTCAAGCTCTCATGGCGACATGCAAACAGCAAATGGTCAAGGATCTATAATCTTTCTCTCCCCTCCTCTGATAACACATATGATTTATTCAAAAACAGGTTATTTCAGAGGCCCTTCAGAAGCTTTCAACCACACAGGGGTAGTTCATAATAGTTGACCTCTGGGGTTCCTTCCAATCCTGAGATTAATGGGGGGGATTCATTTATTGGCTGAGTCAGGAGAGAAAACAGGATGTGAGAAATGATGTGAGAGAAACAGTGAAGACTTCTCTTAGCCTAATAGGCAGGGGATGCTCTAGAGATGAAGTGTCCCTGCTTGAGATTGTGGGAAACAAATTTCCTGATTGAGAGACCAGAGGAGGCCACTTGGGATTTGATCTCAGAAGAGAGTCTGCTCATACAGAGATGCATATGAAGACGTTCCAGAAAGAGGGAACAGAGTTGGCAGAGGTTCAGATGCAGAGAGGCAGCAGGTATGCGTGGGAACAACCCACAGTCATTTGACTTCAGTGTAGGATGACGGAAGGAGGAGTAAGAGAGGGTGGCACCAGGTAGCATAAGGTCTCGTGTTTCAAATGTCATTCCAAAGGTCACAGAAGGAGGCCACAGAAGGATTCTGATCAGGGGCATCCCATGGCCAGAGCTATGCTTCAGGAATTTTCATCTGAATGCAGGCAGGATGGATTGCAGAAGTCAGCCCAGAGGCAAGGAACCCAGCAGAAAAATGTAGCAAAGTCCAGGAAAGAGAAGAGGCCTCAGCACAGGCAGAGAAAGTGGTTGTGGATTGCAGGGAGTAGGGCCGAGAGATATTTAGGAGGTAAAGATGCACAACTTGGTGACAGACAGTATATGTGGAGTGGAGGACAGGGAAGAGTCACAGATGATGCCAAGTGTCTGGTCTGGGATAGGGGGATGATGCTGAACATGGAAATGGGGCATCTCGCAGGAGGACCAGGTTCAGAAGAAGTGATTGACTATAGTTTCTGTGTGGATAGTTTGGGTGCAATGGACTGTCAGGTAGAGGAGAACAGAGGTGGCTGGAAGTAAAAGATGACCTGGATATCAGGGCCACCTCCCTCTGATGTTATGCTGGGATGGGTCAGAGGAAAGACAGGCATGTGCAAAAGCTTGGGGTGAAGCAGAACAAGGCACCAGAATCTCCTCCCAAGGAGGCAGCTCCAGGAGATGATGCTCTGGACCTTGCTCCCTGTGAGCGGTGCTACTGCATCATTCACAGAGATTCATGAGCCTGCCCGTGGCTGTCATCTGTTCATAAGGCACTTTACAGTGTGCCAGGAGCCTCCTTGCTTGTTGTTTCTTCCACTCTTCACCACAGCATCATGGGAGACCCACTGTTCTTATCTCACTACTCAGACAAGAGAAAAGCAAGACAGGAGGAGGGTGCTCAGTTTACAGGAATAGTGGGACAGGCATTTGGAAGTATACATGACTATTTCCAGGGTCCACCCTCATTTCTAGATACTGTGAAGTTCCTTACTACATATCATGAAGTAAAGGAGGAAGCTAGGATTTGAACCAGGTCCCAAGACCACACTCCTGTCCCCCACGAACCACCCACCACACCTCCACTCCTGGAGAACCCAGCACATCACAGCAGCCTCGCTAAATTTCCCTGCAGGTTCACTTCCCAGTGGGGTTTTCTCCTGGGTTTGCCATCCTTGTGCTCTGTGACCTCCTGTGTGTCCTCCACCTCTTGCCTCAGTTTACCTACCTTGAGCACATCATGTTTTTCTAGACAAAGACAACAGTAGCCCTGCTTTGTCCTAGAAAACGAAAGAAGAGAAAAGAAGAGAAGGAGGAGTCAGGGAAGGATAGAAAGAAAAATAGAATGAGAAAGAAAAAGAGAGAGAGAATGAAAAAGAAAAGAAGACGGCCCTCCTAAGCACGGGGAAAGTTACATATGAGGACAATTATTCCCCGAGCCGTTGTTCAGCGAAGCGCTTCACGCGAGCTTCCCCAGGTGCCAGGCAGAGGCTTTATGGAGTTAGGTGATATACGATGTCCGCCACGTGCCTGGTGATCTATGACTCAGGCCCAGGTTATGCTCCCGCCTCAGGATGGCTGTGTGATATACGGCTGCTCCTGAGACTACAGCTGGCATGGGGGTCAGCATGCTCTAATGTTGTGTTTGGGATGGGGTGTGCATGCCAGGAAGAAAGGCATGACATCCAATTTCCTGAATGGGCCCTGGCAGGAAGATGTGCAGACTCCCTGTCTTCCAGGTCAGTCTCTCTGTGTCTGGTATAGAGGCCTCTTCATCCAGATGGAATGATTTACATTTTTATGTGTCATGGTTCTGGGGTGGGTCACCACTGCTTCAGTGACAAAGGATTTCTAAACACAAGGCTCTTAGAGATGGAGGTGACTGCAGAGATCTCCTCTGACCCTCTGATTAATTTAGTAATCATAGATTCATTCCACAAATATGTACTGAGCTCCTAATATATCCTAGGCACTGTTCCTGGGCACTCAGGCTATAGCAGTGAACAAGGCAGAAGTCATTTTTGTCCTCATATTGCTCACCTTCTCGAAAGGAAGACCCTTGACACAAAGAAGCAAGCTACTATGCTGGCAGATTGTGTCAGGCTTATGAAAAGAACCACAGAATTGAAAAGGGAACACTTTTACACTGCTGGTGGGAATGTAAATTAGTACAACCACTATGGAAAACAGTATGGAGATTCCTTAAGAACTAAAAGTAGAACTACTATTTGATCCAGCAATCCCACTACTGGGTATCTACCCAAAGGAAAAGAAGTCATTATATGAAAAAGACACATGCACACGCATATTTTTAGCAGTCCAATTTGCAATTGCAAAGATATGGAACCAATCTAAGTGCCCATCAACCAGCAAGCGAATAAAGAAAACGTGGTGTATATATATACACCATGAAATACTACTCAGCCATAAAAAGGAATGAAATAATGTCTTTTGCAGCAACTTAGATGGAGCTGGAGGCCATTATTCTAAGTGAAGTAACTCAGGAATGGAAAATCAAATATTGCATGTTCTCATTTATAAGTGGGAGCTAAGCTATGAGGACACAAAGGCGTAAGAATGATATAATGGACTTTGGGGACTTGGCAGGGAAGGTTGGGAGGGGAGTGAGGCACAAAAGACTACTATTGGCTACAGTGTACACTGCTTGGGTGACAGGCACACTAAAATCTCAGCAATCACCACTAAAGAATTCATGCATGTAACCAAAAACCAACTGTAACCAAAAACTATTGAAATTTTAAAAAAAGAACCACAAAAAACTGAGATGGCAGATGACAAGGGGAAGACCACTTCAGTTGGGCTGGTTAGGGAAGGCCACCCAGAGCATGGGTGCAGAGCTGACACTCAAAGGGAAAAGAGCCAGTCGTGTCAGAAATGATGACAAGGGCCTTCCAGGAAGAAGGAGAATCGTGTGCAAAGGCCCTGGGGCTGGAAAAAGTATAGCATGCATGAAAGACTGGAATAATAGCAGCTGGCCAGACTGTAGCAAGAGCAGGAGAAAGCAGCGGGTATTGAACCTAGACAGGGAGTCAGGAACCATGTCCTGCAAGGCCTTAAAGGTCATTTAAGGATCTGAGTCTCTATCCTAATTGCAGTGGGACCCACTGTAAGGGAGTCCATTGAAACAGACAATAGGAAGTTATTGTCTTACAAATGTCGGGTTCTGACCTACCCGATTAGCACTTTCTCCTCTGATTGCTCAAAAACCAAGACATTCATAAGACAATTGTTCTGTTCTTTTCCCATTTAGGAACAGAATGGCATAGAGAAGGTGAAGAAGGCAGAGCATGGGAAGAAGGAGCAGATGTTTCCTCCCCATTATCCACCTTCCTAGACCCAAGGAACATGTGTAAGTGTAAGTGATGGTGGGGAGAGAATGGGGCAGGGAGGACAGTTAGGGAGGGTGACTCTTGTCCCCACAATCCAAGGAATATTTTCAGAAGGGTCCAAGAAACAAAAACCTACTGTGCTTCTAAATGGCACTATGAACATGTTCCCCTAAAGCAGAAGGGTTGGGGCTAAAAAGTGTTCTCACTGCCTTTTGCATCTCTGACACTTCCTCGCCAGGCCAGCATTGTTTGCATCACTGAAGCACTGAGATAACCAGGAGGCAGGTTTTTTTCAGGATTATCCTTTTCCTTAATCCCCTTGTCCAGTGTCCTGAAATTTTCCTCTGGGTGATTGATGTTGTCTGTCTCGTTTTCTGCTTTGCCACGCTGGGCAAACCACCCTGACCCAGGCTTTCAGAGGTAGACACTGGCAACATGAACTGTTGGAGGCAAGAGTTCACCAGGGATCTTTTGAATGCTAGCAAGTCAGGGGTCACCACTGCCATCCCTGCTTGGGCCTCCTCACTGGGCTCGCTGCTACCACTCTAAGGAGATGCCATCCACCATGCACACAGCAGCCAACATGAGTTGTCACTTTTAATACAAATCATACCTGTGACCACTCTGTTCAAATGCTCCAGTGTTTTCCCCAGGATGTCTGAAATGAAATCTAAACTTCTCCCCATGGTCTGGTAGGTCCCCAACCCACATATTGGACCTTGGCTGTAGCCCATCTTCTTCTCCCTGCTTGAGCTCTGGCCACACTGGCCTTGACCACTCTGTGCCAGGCCCCAAGGCCTTTCCATTTACTCTTCTTTTCCCAGGACACTCTGTCTAGACCTTTGCATAGCTCAATCCCTATCATTCAGGTCACTCAAACGTCCATCTTCACAGGGTTCTTCCTAGACCACTGTGTCTAATAGAGCCTACCCCATGTCTCGTCCTTCTCTATCACAGCCTCATGGTTCATTGTTTTAGAGAACTTTTATATGCATTTGGAATGACCTTGCTCAAGTACTTCTTTATCCCCTTATGTTTACTTATCTCCGCACTAAACTCTGTGTTCCTAGAAAGCAGGTTGTTTCTTGTTTTATTCCCTGCTGTGCCCCTAATGCCTGGAACAGGTGCCAAATAAATATTTGATGAATAAATGAAAGAATGAACAAATGAATGAATGAATATAATCTGTGTTTTAAGATCAATTCATCAAACACATCTTAAAACACACACCATTAGAATCTTACCTCTAGTCAAATCACCTTCATTTCAGAGGAATAAACTGAAGGTCAAGGAGATAACTTCTCAAGGTCATACTGTGAGTAAATGGCCAGAACTCCAGTACTCCTTGGCCAGTTCAAAATTCTTTCCCTTCCCAAAGGCAGTAGCTGAGATATGAAGACCTCCAAATCCATAACTCCTTCCTGACTTCTCTTGAGCCCTAAACCTCTTGACTCTTGCCATTGGAGGGCCTCCAGGTACCTCCAGCCAGCATGTCCAAGCCTGGACTCCATGTCTCCTGGTGCCTCCTGTGGGTGCCATATTGAAGAAGATGCTCTTCTCTTCTCTCTCACTCAGCATCCCCTCCCTGGATAGTCTCATCCCTCCCATGACTTCAGTTCTGACCCACAAATCCAAGGTTCACAAATCAGTTCTCTAGCCTGGGATCTCTCCTGAGTCCCATATCCACAGAGTCACTAGCTGATGGGCATCTCTCCCACTGACTGGCAGCCCCTCCTCTCAGAAGGTTCCCAGTAGAGCTCAACATCTCCCTCCACTCCCATATCACTCCTCCTCTGCCAGGCTGCCCATCACCTCCCTGCCAGTACCAGGACATCATCCTCCACTCCCTCCCTCTTCCAAGCCCATCCCTCTACCCAACAACAACTAAGTTCTGTACATTTTCTCTCATTACAGCTCTGTGTCCCGTGTGAAGGTTGTGTCCTCCCAGGGGCACCTCAGTCTGGAGCCGAGCAGGGACTCCTGGCCAAGCTGTTGAGCCCTGACTCAGGGCTACAACTACCTGGAGAAAGGGATGCCTTTTTCTTATTTGTATAAAGACACTGTGTGCTTCATGCTGTGTGTCAATAGAGTTGAAGTCCTGGGAACCTAGGAATTGAAGGGGACTCTTTCCTGGCTGTTCCTCCCACCACTACTACTTAATCAAGTGTCACCATTTCGCACCCAGACCATGGTCTACGGAGGGGCTTAGACTGGTACCTCCTGACTGGTCCTCCAGCCTCTAGCCTGGCCTACTCCAAGAGCAGATAGCCAGAGTGCTTTTCCTAACATGTGAACCTGACTGGAGCCCGCCCTTCCTTAAAACTCTGCACCATACCTATCCAGTGCAGCACCTCCAGTCTTGGGCTGTGCCTGGGGATTGAGAGACCTTTTACCCAATCCACACCCTGGATTACACCCCTCATCCCCTATATCTCCCACTACAGTGGTTTCCTGTTTACCTGGCTACCTTCTCATCTAGACTCTAAAACCCTTGAAAGTAGAAACATCTCCCCAGTGTCCAGGGAAGTACTTGGTACAGGGTATGGAATGAATAAACTAATGAATGAATACATCAGTTATGAAGCTTCAGCTGGCCTTCTTGAAGATGTTGATGGCTGCCATTCATTGATGGCTGCTGATGAGAGGGAAGGAAACAGGGTAGGCCTGTGGGCATGAGCTTGGGGAAGGAGCATGGATCAGCTACCTATAGCAACACTCCCTAGCCAGCCTAACTAGGGGTCCAGAGGATGTGAGGGCCTGTTTCCTGGAGGGTGGGTTACACCCAGCTAAAGAGCCTTCCTCCTGACACCACTCCTCAGAGCTGTAGTATGCTGAGGAGAATTGCCAGTTTCACAAACACATGAATTTTCTCAATTCTAAAACATTGACATCAGACACTTCTGAAATCAGCATGCCTCCTACAATGGCTGTACTAATTTTTTTCTCTTTGTTTCCAAAAGGCTGTTATTAAGTTAATGATGTGTCATATGATTCATGGGCTCTTAGAATCAAGGAACAATGATAATATACATAGGGCCACTCTATGCTCTGATCACCCTACAGTCCTGGTTTTTGCCTGTTGCCCCAGTGTAATTATTAATAGCTGCCCCCTGCACTCTCAAATGTCCCAGTTTGAATGATAGATGACATGATCACCCCATTGATAGAGCACTAAAAAAAAAGCTGCCTTTAGGAGCCCCAACTCCTCACCAATGGATGACCATGATGCTTTACTTTGGAATCCCCTGTCCTATAGTCTTTGCACATTTTTCTCATACCCATCTGTCAAAATAAGCCATCATATTTCAAAAGTTCTTTTCAGCTCCTTGACAGTACTTCCCTGATTGTCCCTTGGAAGGCATGTGATGATGGCAAAATGACCAAAGGTCTTTCTGCCAGCTCCTAAGCAGTGCTTCCAAACCCTTCCCCAGAATGATAAGTCCCTAAAGCCAGAAAAGCAGAAAGTTGTGCCCCCAGAAGGCCCACAGGTACTGCCCTCCGCTTCTGCAACAGATTCTGAATTCTGAATTTTCAAGGGAAACACATAGAATTCTCCATCTATATTAAAGCATATGCATGTTTATTTTAACTTGAAAACTGTGCTTTAAATTAGTTGCCAAGGTATAAAACTGAACCACCTGGAAGATGCTCTATGTTTATTCAGGGGCTCTGGATACCCTCCTGGCAAGCTTCTCAGAAAGGCAATCCCAGAGGCCTTTGCTGTTATCAGACGGGAGCTGCTTGCTGAGAGTGGAAAGATAAATTTTCACCCAGAAACTCTGCATAGAAAGCAACCTGAACAGAAAAGAAACTAACACACTGGGCATCTATAATATGTTGGGCATCATTTCATCAAATCACAATTCTGGAGTTAGCATCATTATCCCCATATTACGGATGAGGAAATAAAGTGCCAGTGAGGTGAAGTAACTTATATAAGGTCTCACAAAAATAAGGAGCACGGAGAAATGTGAAATCCAGGACCCCACGATTCTAAGAAAGGATTTCTCCTGTCTCGGGAGCCCCACGATGCTGAAGTTTCTCTTGTCTGTCTCCTCCGCAGTTTGTTGAAGTGCTCTTAGGACAAGATGTGTCTCTCACCTCGGGTTTCTCATCATCTTCACTGTCACTTTGAATTTCTCTCTTTAAATTGACTTCCCAGGGCTCTCCTGAGAGATTTGAAGAAAGAAAAAATTTTAAAGCCTCCATGTCTATTTGTAGCTCTAAAAGCTGGTTTGTATTTAGAGGAGATTATTTTGTAAGATTAAAAAAAAAAAAGTTGCTGAAAATGTGGAAAACTACTATAGATAAAATGCATTTATTCTGAGATATGATCTGTTGGATTCTCTACTACCAAAGTGGGGGAAAAACAGGTGGTACTCCAGAAAAATACTCACAGATGGAAAATGTATAAATGGTAATTCACCAAAAACAACTGCAATCGTGACTTTTAAAATATGATGCTGGTTTCTTTTTTAGGGCCAATGCATTACATTGAAAACTTTGGAACTCCCTGGATAACGAATGTTTGGCTAATTAGATGCTAAATCCCAGGGAAAAGGCATGGATGGGGAAAAGGGGCTCACCATGATACATTAATCTATGTGTTCAGTGATTTGGGCTTGGATTTTATCGAAGAGTAATACGGTGCAGCAGGAGACATCTGAGCTAAACCAAACCAATTCCACATAAAGCACATTCCTCTCCATAGGTTTCCCTGTTACTGCCATGAAAGCCTGAGGTTAGTAGAAACTGAGTCATGTCATTCCCAAAGCTACTCAAAATTTTCTGTATCTCTTTCCACTCAATCTCTGTTGGCTGCAATGAAAGTATAAAATAACCTTTCTTGTCCTGGATTGAAAAGAATGCAATAATACTAGGAAAAGAACTGGTTTTTCCTGCCTGCTTGGCAAACTCCTACTCATACTTCAAAGTCCTATTAAAATATACCTCCTATAAGATACCACTCTCCAGGCAGTATTCTGTTCCTACTAGGTGCCCCCTCTGCTCTTTATACATCCCTCTTGAAATTCATATCTTGCCACAGGAATCATTTTTGTTGGTGACTTGGTTTCACTTGATAGACTATGTCCTCAGTATCTAGCATCAAGAGTGCCTAGTATAAGGCTTAGAATAGAGAAGCTGCTTAATAAATGCTAAGTGGATGAATGAGTAAATGAATGAATGAAATAAAACAATAATACATGTGGACTAGAAATAAAACTGCAACACTTGGATTTCTTTTCCTCCCATGGGGCAGCCGTATCTTTCAGAATAATTCTCCAATATGACTTAACTCCACCTTCCTATTCTTTCATTCATTCATTCATGTTAAAAAAAAAAAAAAAAAAGAAAAAAAAAAAGTCGCCTGAGTATTCCCATCCTAGAATCTGTGGGGCTAAATAACCTGAAAGATAAACCAGACTTGAATCTTGCCCCATGAGCCTCATACTCCTGCAAATGTCCTCCCAGGTGGATGGCAGACTTGCCAAGAATGCCTTCCCACGGCAAGACCCTCTCCACTGCTATAGTGGACACTGTTGTGTGCCTCCCAGGTGCCCCTCTGGGACCAAGGTGCTCATTCCCCTAGCTTCCTCTGGGAGCATTGGCTCCTGGAGGCTCACAAAGCATCCTTCTCCAGGAATTGCCCTTAGCCAAAAGGAGCTGCCTTATGCACAGTCATGCCCCCTCCTCAGGGACAGCCCACTTCCATGTGAAGGTGCAAAGACCCAGCCACTTTACCTTGATTAAGAGCAACTCTAAAGGACCATCCCAGCTTCAGGGTTTCCTACAAGATCAGCAGAGGTCTCAGCTGCACACACATTGCAACTCAACTCTTTCCTCTGCCCAGTCCTGCTTCCCTTTCTCTCTTGTGGGAGTCATCCCAAGATCTAAATTGAACCAATACTTTCTGCTTGCAAATCTCCTTCTCAGAGTCCATCTTCAGGAAGCCTAATATAAGACAGCTACCTCCCCTCCCCACCAACTGGATCCATTTCCAAACCATGTGGGCATCTTTTGAGGTAAAATCTGGTAGTTTCAAGATTATTTTTTCTAAGGACTTGTCAGCATCACTGTTACCACTATTGGAACCATGGGGGGAAAGGCAGAGTCTTCTTTCAAGTTGTTTTTAAGTTGTCAATTACATTAAACATTTTTTTCTAAAGTCCTTTCATTCTTTTTTCTCTTTTTTTAATTGTATGTTTTAGGAATTCAAATTTTTTGTTTATCTGTTTTTAGATCTCATAAACATATCATCAAAACAACAATAAACAAATAACAACAATAAACAAATAACAAACAACAACAAACCTATCTAGCTCCTTTAAAAAAGCATGAAGCTTTTGCCTCCTATTACTTTGCACCTGTTAGAATAGCTATTAGCCCCCAAAAAAATGGTACTGGCAAGGCTGTGGAGAAATTGGAACCCTTGTACACTGCTGTTGGGAATGTAAAATGATGCAGCCGCTGTGGAAGACAGTACAAAGATTCCTCATAAAAATTAAAAATAGACATACCATATGATCCAGCAATCCCACTCCTGGAAATGTATCCAAAAGAATTGAAATTGGGATCTCAGTGAGATATTAGCACTCCCATGTTTATTGCAGCATTATTCACAATAGCCAAGATGTGAAAACAACCTAGATGTCCATTGATGGATAAATGGGTAAAGAAAATGTGGTATATGCATAGAGTGGAATATTATTCAGCCTTTTATAAAAGGAAATATTGCAATATGAGACAACATGGATGAACTTGGAAGATATTATGCTAAGTGAAATAAACTGGTCACAGAAGGACAAATACTGCATGATTCCACTTACAGGAGGGATCTAAAATAGTCAAACTCATAGAAGCAGAGAGTAGAATAGTAGTTGCCAGGAATGAGGGGAGGGGGAAATGGAGAGTTGTTAATCAGTGGGCATAAAGTTTCAGTTACGTAAGATGGATAGGTTCTAGAGACCTGCTGTACAGCATCGTGCCTATGGTCAACGATACTGCATTATGCACTTAAATATCTGTTAAGAGGATAGATCTCATGTTAAGTGTTCTTACATAATAAAAATAAATGTGTGGAGTCTCTGGGCAGTTTTTTACTCTTACGATAATCTATAAAAAATTGAGCTTTATCAAGTTAGAAGTTAGGTTTTTCCTTCACAAAAGAATTTTTCACTTTCTTGAAATCTTAGAGTGACACCTCTATTTTATAGAATGGGAAACTGAAGTCCAGAGAAGACATTCCCAAGGTCACACAGTGAGTGAGCTATTAGAAAGGGCAGAACTTGGTGGTTGGTTTCCAAACTCATCCAGAGTGTTTGTCCCATCACTAGCTCTTTCTTGATATCACGGGAGTCCCAAACCTCAGAATTTACAAGAGTCACTGAGAAACTGCTAAAATGCAGATTCCTGTACTACTTCAATAGAGAATCTGATTCAGAAGCCTGAGGTGGACCTTGGAATCTTCATTTTAAATATGCACATTATACTCCAAGGTCATTTGGGGAGACCCCTTTTGAGAAACACTGATTTTGAATAATGAAACTTTACTGCTGGAAAAACCTTAGAAGCTCTTTACCCAACTCCATCAAGGCAGAAGTTCCTTCAGCAATACTAGCACATTTCCAAAGATGGTAAGCTCACTGCCTACCAACAAAGTCCTCTCCATAGGAGAGGCCTCTGTTTATCAGGAATTGCCTCCAGATCAGAGTTGACATCTGCCTCCAAGAAGATGGAAAACTCTCCTGTGAGTTCTACCTCTTCCCCATCTATGAGACAAATCTCTTCAGCCTTATCTGCTCCAACCTCCGGAAGCATAGTAGACACTCACTAAATACTTGAATTAAAGAGAGAGGAAAGTGATATAAGCATGAACAACTGTGAATGAATCAGGCCTTTTAATGTAGCCCTGTGCTTGGCACACAGGAGGATTGCAATAAGCGTTTTCACTATTTAACGTTGAATAATGCAGGTCTATCATAAAATAGGCTAGCATTGTGGCTAAGAGCCAGCTCCCTGGAGTCAGGCTTCCTGGGTTTGAGTCCTAGCGCTAAAACTTTCTGAATGTGGCAAGTTACTTAGACTCTACAAGCCTGTGTTTTGGCATCTGAAAAATAGGAATAAAAATAGTATCTGGGCCAGGCGTGGTCACAAGGTTAGGAGTTCGAGACCAGCCTGGCCAATATGGTAAAACTCTGTCTCTACTAAAAAAACAAACAAAGAAAAAAAAATTAGCCGGGTGTGGTGGCACATGCCTGTAATCCCAGCTACTCGGGAGACTGAGTCAGGGGAATTGCTTGAACCCAGGAGGCGGAGGTTGCAGTGAGCTGAGATCCCACCACCGCACTCCAGCCTGAGCGACAGAGCGAGACTCCATCTCAAAAAAAAAAAAATATTATCTGCCTCATACCTCAGCAAAGTGCTTGACACAAAAGAAGCATTCCATGAGGTTTAGCCGTGGATTTTCTTTTTCCTTAGGCTAAACATTATCCTGGTTCCTGGGTACTAAGCTCCAACACCCTCCCCACCAAGTCCACCAGTTTGTCAACCCTCCAACTGAGTGAGTTACAAACCTAAACACAATTCTGTTATGGCTGAGTCCTTCCTGTTCACTGAACAAGAAGGGGTGGAGAAAATCCCTGTTTTTAATATGGGTCCAGGGACTGCTGGGTAGACCAGTTGTACCAGAGCAAATGCTGCATAAGAGCAGAGGAAAAATACTTATTATATGATCAAAGCCTCAAAGACAGAAATGAATGGTTTAAATTGATCCTGAGATCAATTTAAAGCCCCTGAAGTTTCAGGAGTAGACTTCAGATAGTCCAGCCTAGGTGACTGTGAGGGACAGATTGGAGGAAAAGAGATTGATGTCTAGGATGATCACACATTTGCCATGTTCCCTATCTTTCCCTGTGACTTCCTCACACTAGAATCCTTACAGATCTTTGATTGTGTTGAGCACTTTCCTGCCTCTCAGCCTTTGCACATTCTCTTCCTTCTGCCTGCAACACTCTCCTCTACCCATTCATCTCACCCCTAGCTATCTCTCTTCCATTGGGTCTTGACACCTATTCAGAGAGGCCTTCCCTGACCACCATATCTAATGAAACTTTCCCCCACACCATCATCATTATTCTGCATCTCAGAATGCCATATCTTTCAAAGCATTTGCTGAAATATATAAATTTTCTATTTATTTATGCATTAATATATCTCTCCCCCACTAGATCATGAGATCTATGAAGGCAGACAACTTTTCTTTCTGATTCACAGCTCTAGCCCCCTGCACAGTGCCTAATACATAGCAGACAATCAATAAATACATTTTATTTCTGTTTATGGAATGAATAAATAAAGTCAAGTTTCATAGTCTGGAAAAGGAGTAATGATTCAATCTTTAAATTAAGGCAGGTAGAATAGAAAAGCAAAGCACTACAAACAGATAGTTAAATTGCTAGATGCATAGATAGATGGTAAAAAGGTTGTGAACCAGAGAGAAATTTGTGATTGGTGTAGAGAAAGAGAAGAGTCAAAAGTATTCTTGGACTTTCAGCCTGAGTAACTGATTCACATATTTAGAATATAATTCACACATTTAAGCTACAAACATTCTTAAAATTCATCTATAAAAATGTGACAGACTGGATCACTGTTCACATTTCTTTACTCTCTCTCTGTTACGGAATTGCAGCCACACCCCTTACCATGTGGCTCTGTAGTGCCACCCAATAAAGTAACTGCAGTATATCCCACCACCCCATTAATGTTGGGCTTCCTTTGTGACTTGCTGGAGCCAGCAGAATGTTAGTAGACATGCTTATATGGCTTGACTTGACCTCTTGCCCTACCAAGACAAGAGTATGACTCAGGGAGCTACTAATTTTTTAGCCTGGATCTTGGAATTAATTCATGTGGAGCAGACCTGAACCCAATCAGAAGTCTAGAGTGAGTCCACAAGCCCCACCTAGATCAGTCAAATCACAGCCAATCAACAGACCCAAGAGTATATAACTGAACATGTGAGGTAAGCTTCTGAAATCTCAGAGCTATTTATTATTCAGCCTTATTGCAGCTGAAACTTATTAATATAAGTGGTCAGCAAATGTGGCCATTTTAAAACATGTCCGCAGATTCTTTGATACTTGTTTGACCCCTTCATTGAGAGGTGGAGTCTTTCTTCCCTCTCCTTGAGTTTGGGCTTAAAACTGAGAGAATGCCACAGAAGTGACAGTGTCTGACTTTGGAGATTAGGTAAACAAAGGCCATGCAAGGTTTTAAATGGTTATTTTGGGATGTTCCCTTTCCTGACATCAGCCAGGGTGCTTCCGCTCAGAATCCAGCTGCCGTGATAGGAGAGAAGCCCAGGCCACACGGGGAGGCAAGTGCACATGTTCTGATCAACCATCCCAGCAGAGCCCAGCCTTCAAGTGAGCCCAGCCTAGTGCCAGTCATATGAGTGAAGAAGCCCCCAGATGATCTCAGTTCCTAGGCCTCAGTCACCTCCAACCTTCATGTGTTCTCAGCTGAGGCCTTGGACATTATGAAGCAGAGACAAATCATCCCTGCTGCTATCCCTCATCCAAATTGCCAGTTCACAAAATCTGTGAGTGTAGTAAACTGGTTGTTTCACTCCACTACATTTTGGGGTGGTTGGCTCATAGCACTAGTAACTGGGACAACAAATAAAGGCCTCATAGGCAAATAATTCCTTTCCCTTACCCATGCAGACCTCACTAACCAATCTTGCCACTCTTCATCATGAAAGCTAAGTAGAATCTCTGAATCCTTCTCAACAGAGTACTCCTGGGCAGACTCCATTGTTACTAGATCAAAATATCCTCTACATGCCATCCTAGATTCTAATTGACCCTTTCTTTTTGTTGAAGTATTTGAGAAGACCCAAGCCATTGCTCTTTTCTCCCTGCCTGTGTCAGCTGAGAGGGTTAAAGATGCCCTGGCCTGAGCCCTTTCTCTCACTTTCCTATTACATTCATTGGCTGCATTTTACCTTTGTTGGCCTTCTTGGGGTGGCCATGTCTGAGCCTTTGCAGCCACTATTTCCTCTGCCTATTGCACTCTTTACCCTGCCTTGTGGTCTCCTGCGTGCTCCCCAGTCTCACCTCAAACATCACTTCCTCAAACAAACCTGCCCCAAAACCATTCATTCTCTCTCATACCACCCTGAACTTTCCTTTCTTTCATGGCATTCATCATCATTCTGATTAAATAATTATTTGTGTAATTTACTGTGTAATATCTATATCCCTCAGTAAATAAACTATAAGTTCCACAAGGAAGCTGTGTCATTTTGATATCTGTGATATATGGCAAGTGGTATAGCAATATTTATTGAGTGGGTGAATGAGGGTAAGTAGGTCTCTAAAGCCTTTAGCCAGAAAGGATCCCTCGGTCAGCTTGTTACAGCTCCATGATCTTCCTTTTACATTTCCTTAAAGATCAGACATCTAGTCATCTTTTCCCCAACATCTCCAGTCACCTATTCACCTGCGGGTCTCTGTTAGTCACCTTTGTGACTAACTGGCCTTTAAAGTCAAAAAATTTCAGCTTCGGTGGGGGGATCTCTATACAGGACATGTTTCTCAAGGCAGCCAGAACTGATGATTGCACTGTGTGGGATGAACACAAACAAGCATTTTTGTAATGACAGTTTAATATCTCCATCTTCTGCGTGGGACTCCAGCCAATTAATATTCAGTCAATAAGAAAATGCTGCAGAATAATAGTAAATTATCCATAATTAAGTCCAACCTGTAACCAAAGGGCTTCCTGGCTGCTTTAGGGGGAGAAGTGGTAACTGGATTAGCACTGTAAATAAATAAATTGGGTACCCAGTGTCTGGGGTCACAGAAGTCTATGGGGCCAGTGTAGCCCAGGGACTTAATTATCTTGATTCTGGCTCATACTGGGTTAATAGGAATTAACACGTGACCAGACTTCTGACTTGTTGAGTTTATGGCCAATTTCATGCAGTGACTACAATATGGGAGACACTCAATAAATATTTGAAGTAATTAATTAATTATTCAATTGTGCTAAGAGCCACTTATCTAGTCTCCTCAGTTTCCACCAATCATTTTCCAGATTGCAACATCAGTAATCACTCTAAGCCACAACACTGACCGCATCATTCCACTGCATATGCCCTTCCATGGCTCCCTAGTGCCTTTGGGACAAAGTGAGAGCTCCTCAGGGCTTTAACTGAGGATCATTACATGTACCACCACCACAGACTGGCTCCTCCCTACCAGAAGCCTCCTGTCTCACCATCCCCATTCACACTCTGAGCTCCAACCATAGTGAACAGCATGCAGAACTCCAAGCCTGACATGGTAATTCCTGCCACCATGCCCTAGCAACTGCACTGGCTCAACCAAGAACTACTTTCTTCTTCTATCTGCTGACCTCTACCTATTTGTCAAGACGGAGCTCAGATATTGATCCATCAGGACCCCTCCTGAAAACAGTCATCTTTGCCTCTGGAACAGGGTTAGACAACCCATCCTCTGGGTGTTGCAGCTCCTATGCTTGCCCCATGAACTCACAGACCATGCTGGACTGTAAATACCCATTTACTTATCTGTGTCCTCCACTGGCCTGGGACCTCATTAGGACCTGGACCTGTGTCTGCAAGAGAGGGCTAATAACTGCTTCTCTGCAGGGTACTATGAGGATTAAATGAGAAAGTGTACATGAAGTGCCTAGCAACATGCCTGGCACATGAATGAGCATAATATATGTTGAATGAATAAATGAATGGGTGAGGATCACATACCTAGATGTTATTCAGGAATCCAAGAAAAAAAAAATAGGAGATTTTTCATCCAGAAGATGGGATTTAAATGGTATTGACAAATCAGATGTGTGTCCCTGGAAGGGAGGTATCAAGACTTATTATCCTCAGATTCAAAGCCCCCTTCGTGTAGAATTATATTGTAACATCCCTTTTAGTATGATGAAATAAAATCCATGGATAGTATAGCCTACCTACATACTTTTTAAAAATCAATAAAATGTATTATAAAGATAAATAAAAGGAGACAACTTATAACCAAATAATATATATTTCAATAAGTAAACGTTCAGACATGACTACAAAGAAGACACCCTAAGTAATCAGATGTTTGCACCTCTTTCTAATGAGTACGTTGGGACTGAAGAGACAGAAACCAATATTTAACTGAATATTGTTGACACATTTGCCTCTCTATCTGACATTTTGAAATAAGGGCTAAATAAGTACCTTCCTATATTTGTCACAACAAAGGCAGGTTGAGACAAGGGGATTGTATTGGTGTCTTCAATTTCACAGCGGCCTTGCCAACCTCTGCATGATTTTCTGAAATGGTGAACAATTCTTGATGAAATTTTGAACAAAACAAATTAACAGTCTTTGCTTGTTCTACCCAGTAGTTGAATTCCTGGAAAGTTAAATGAATTTTAAAACTCTGCAGAAAATACTTTGTTTATATACATTCATTGATAGACTGATTAGATAGATAGATAGGTAGGTAGGTAGATAGATAGATAGATAGATAGATAGATAGATAGATAGATAGATACAAACAGATAAGTAGGTAGATAGATGATAGATAGATAGATAGACAGACAGACAGACAGACATACAGACAGACAGACAGACAGACAGATAGATAGATAGATAGATAGATAGATAGATAGATAGATAGATAGATAGATAGATAAAGACAGAGAAAGTTCTAGGCGTATATAAACAGATTTTTCACTTACACACGTCTAGTAAGACATGTGAAAGTGTCACGGGGTTCAAGTTGATTCTTTGTGACATGCAATTTACCAGCACAAGGCAGTATAATGGGCATACCTGGCCCTCACCCACCAATTGCTAAGAGCTCTCTCAAATATTGAGACAATCAGAAACACTCACATCTCTAACCAAAATACCTAACAGGAGGTAGCACTTCTACCTTTGAGAACCACTAGAAGACTGGCTGAACCCAGGAACCCATCAGCCTGGGTAGAACCATCAGGGACTCAGCCCGGTACCCTTTCTCCTGGTGGAAAGCTCAGCTCAAACCTCCCAAATAGAGAGGCTTCAGAGGAAGCTGTGGGGCATGCAAGCTGGCACATTAGACAGACACATGGGTGCACCATCCCAGCTGAGGCAGGCTCCAAGGATAATGTTTGTAGAAGGGGGTGTGATAAAGAGAGGTTCACACACCCCTAATGGCCTCCAGCTGCTGCCATCCACACTGTGCCTGTGGGCACAGCCAAACCAGACTGGACCATGGGCTTCCTTCCCAAGCTGAATCCAAATTGAGCTCAGCCACTGGCTCCCTGCAGCCAAAATTCTTAGTGTAGAGGCAAGAGACTTCAGTTCTAGTCACAGCTCTGCTGTCGACCTGCTGTGTGACCTGGGCAAGGCACTTTACTTCTCTGGGCCCCACTTCCCCCTCTGTTATGAGAGTCAGACAAGATTCTCTTCCCTGCCCTGAAAGTTTATACTACCAGAAAAGAAGCATCAAAATAGAAAAGAAATGCTCAACTCAAGTGAGTTTTGAAAGTATATCCTAGTAAAACTGCTGCCAGTACCCTTTAAGGAATATAAATGGGTCACTTTGTAATCAGCACATTAATTGCTTGCATGCTAATGATCCAGCTCTCAGTGTGTTTAAAGAAGACTGAAACTGGACTGCAAGGGATGAGGTAGACAACACCCTGAGCAGAGTAAAAGGGCAGCTGAAAGCCCAGAGGCATAAAATTGGACAGATAAAATGAAACCTTTATTTAAAGAGCCTTGAGTGCTAGGCTTAAATTAGAAGCTTGAGTATTATGAAGCAGACGTTGGAAGGAACGAGGGTGCTGGGAGAGGAGTGGCAACAGGGATACGGTTAAAGTCTGGGACTCAGTGAGCAAGGTGGAAAATGGGGACAAGATCAGGACTAGGAGGCAAGGTAAGCACATGGAAGACAGGTGCTCCTTTGTCCCTCCCCTTGGTCAGACTTCCCAATGGTACTACTGAGAGAGGGTGGACCTTCCTGATCCTCCCCTCTCATGTGGAATCCACACCTGGAAAACCTGGAAGGAAAGGGACCTGCCTTTTCTTTTTCCTTTGGAACTGGGTTTAATTAACTACCTTCTGGAAGCAAGTGCTAAGCTGAAAGTTTCACTTAATTACAGCATTGGTGCCACATGGCACTCTTAGGGTAAATGTCATGATCCTCACTCTACACACAAGGCCCCAGGTTGTGAACTAACCTTTTCAGTTACTCGGCTTGTGGGTGGTAGATCCAGATGTCAAACCCAGGTGTTCCTGACTTATTCATTCATTTATTCATTCATTAATTCATTCCATAACTGTCTTGGGAGTTTCCTACATGCCTGGCACTGGAACAAGCTCTCTGCTCTCCCAAAACTCACATTTTCATAGTGGAAGATGGAAAATCCACAAACCAACTAATACATTCATGTGATTACTTAAAATAGCAGGAAATTAAAAAAAAAAACAGAAAATAAAACCAGATAAAGGTATAGAGGTGGGGAAGGGGGACTAACTCCAGTTGGGGGATAAGAGGGGAGTACCAGTGAGCAAGTGACAGGTGGGTGAACTGAAACCTAAAAAATAAAGAAAATTAAAGATACAAAGATCTGTGGGAAGAGGATTCCAGGCAGAGGGACCAACAGGAGCCGTGGCCTTGAGATAAAAAGGACCCGTTTGAGGAAGAGAGAAAAGATGTGGCCCTTGCTCACTGCAGGTCAGAGGTGAGTAGACATGGATGGTGCATGGTCTCTTGGGTTGGATAGAGTTGGATTTTATCTTAACAAGTGGCCATTGGATGATTTTTTTTTTAAATAAAGAGAGCCATGATCTAATTTACATTTTATAAGACAGTAGACATAGAGTACTAACAGTTGAGGCCAGGAGACCAGTTAAGGGGTTACTACAGCTGTCCAAGGAGAGGAGAGAATGCCTTGGAGTAGGATGCTAGCAGCTCAGCTGGAAGCGACAGACAGGATGGGCTATAATTGGGTTCTGGCACCAACAAGACTTGCCCATGGGTTGTGTATGGGAGGTGAGGGAAAAGAAGAACCCTGAACGTTCTCTCCCTGCTTTCCACTCTGCCCCAGGTGGCCCTTGGAGGTCACTTGGCCATGTGGTGCCCTCTGGTCCTCACACAAGGGTCCACACTTTGTGGGCACTGGCGCTTAGGCCCCACAGCAGCCCACGGGAGACTCCCAACATGATAGGAAATGCCTTTCCAAAATGTGCTGCTTTTTGTCTTCTAGTGACATCTACCCCACATAGTTCCAATTCTCTGCTCTAGAGGCCCAATAAGGAGAATCACTTCCTTTCCTCAGCACTCCCTCCACAGACTTTGAGACTTCATCCCCCTCCTGCTTTTTTGTGCTCCAAGAAATTGATTCTATTAGTCTGTTCTTACATTGCTATAAAGAACTACCTGACACTGGGTAATTTATTTTTAAAAAGAGGTTTAATTGGCTCACAGTTCCACAAGCTGTACAGGAAGCATAGCTGGAGAGACCTCAGGAAACGTACAATAATGGCAGAAGGTGAAGGGGAAGCAGGCGTGTCTTACATGGCTGGACCAGAAGGAAGAGAGAAAGAGGGGAGGGGCTACATGCTTTTAAGCAACCAGATCTCATAAGAACTCACTCACTATCATGAGAGCAGCGAGGGGAAAGTCCTCCCCTATGATCCAATCACCTCCCACCAGGTCCCTCCTCCAACAATGGGGATTACAATTCAACATGAGATTTGGTCAGGGACACAAATCCAAACCATATCATGGATGTTCTCTCTTGAGGCCAGTGGAAGGACTCCCACATGCTGGCATTTGCTGATGTTCCTGCTTCTTATGTCTTTTGTCTTTGTCTCTCTCTCTTCCCTCATAGCTACATCCCCCACCCATTCACTAAACACGCATGCACACATACACACCCTCCACATGGACATACACATACATGCACCCATGGATCGCTGTAATGGTAGGATTGATGCTCCCTTTTTGTGCTCATCTCTAGCTGTGTCCCTGGTGCCTGTCCAGGTTCTGAAGTTTCCAGGAGGAAAAATTGAGGAATGGAATCCATTGTGTCTGAGCCGATCACAAAGCAGGAACTCACCAGTACTGGAGCACTAGGGTCCCGGCTGACAGCATCCCAGAAGGGAGTCTGTGAACAAGAGGATGGCACTGGACCATGGGATTCTCTCCTCCCATTCCTCAAATTTTTTGGATGGGTTGAAAAGATGTGCTTCTTTTCCTAAATGGGTTTATCTCAGCTTGTCAGCTTCGGATGTGAACCACCCCCACTTAAGGATTATTTCCAGCCCATTACATCCCCTTCACCATAAAGAACTAGAGAAATTAACAGAGGCTAATGGACTTAAGCAGCCCCCAATGCCAAGACCAATGCAGATGATAAGAAAGCTCCAGATCTACCCGCCTTTTTCCCCTATTTTCTCCCTTGTCAGTAATTTCTTCTGTTAGCTGAAAATCCCTATTTAGCCAGCCTGCAATTCCTATTTTAGTAGGGCCAGCCAAGGGCACCCCAGGGAAAATCACCAGTGGGAGAAAAGGGCCTTTTGAAGATTAAACATGAGCAAAAAGAGAGAGGCTTTGAACATTGATGGAGGTTCTGGGCTTCCAACTCCAGCTGGAGCTGCAGATCTCACTGAAAAATAAATGGGCAAAGGGGAGAGAGATGGAAGAAGTAACCACTACAAGGATTAGAGGAATTTGGATACTGCAGGAGTGCAAATAAAAATTGAGCATCAGGAACCCAAATGATTTGTCCATGCTCTGTTTTTCCTGTATGACCTTGGATGGGTCAGTACATCCCTCTGGGACTTTTTCCTTCAATATATGCTGGTTGATAAATATTTTAGGCTGCTCACAGTGCTAGGTACTAGGGATAGATTCCAAGAAAACAAGATGAAGACCCTACTCTCCAGAAGCTCACATCCTGTGGGGAAGTCAGGAAAACAGATAATTACAACACAGTGTGACAAGTGCAATGATGCCCACTCCCCATCTACGAAATCAGCAGCTTAACCTAGAAAATGATGACGATGGTAGCAATAACTAATGTCTGTTGAGCTCCTAGTCCTCCTGGATAATTGGCATCTCCTCTGGCCTCCCACTGCCATGGGCAGGAGTAAAGCAGGAACCCCAGAGCTCTGGGATTCCTGGCACAGTCTTAACCCTTTCTCTCTCCTCCCTCCATCCCTCAGAGCCCAGATGCACCATCACTGTCTGCCTTAGGAACCCAAAATATAATCCCATCATGTCATGCATCATGGTTCACATCAGTCACCCTAAGAAGCCAAGGGTTTCCAGGGCATTGCCCCTTTTGGAGACTTTTATCCCCACTGTGCTCTATATCCCTACTCTCTCCAATGCCTCAAAACCTCCCACCATGCGCTCTGCAATCCCTCCTACTCTCAACTACACTTCTTCAGTTAACATTTGCTTTTTGGCTTCAGATGAAATCTGACTCTCCCTGGGGACCCTCTGCTCCCTCAGCTCCCTCAAGAGCACCTGTTTTCTCTCCCACACGCCCGCTGTCGCTCATACTGATGCTCCTCCCTGATGCTCTCAGGACATTGTTTCACTCCCCAAAACTTCCACCTTTGAAGCTCATCCCATCATGTTAGGGCAACCATTACCCTCTCCTTTTCATGGTCATCTTCAGGCTTGCAGGAGGTCACTGACCCTCGGCCCATAGAGATTCTCTCTCCTGAATCACTGTCACTCTCTTCAACACAGACTTTGTTTCAATGTCTACATAGATGTCCTCCCAAAAGCCTGGTCTATCATTCTTTGACTTCCTGGCATCCAAAAGCCACACCTCAGTCACTCACCTTTGTGGTCACACTGTGTAACTTATCATTACAAGAACTGTTTTCATTCCATAACTCAGTTTCAAGTATCCCACACTCTGACCTCTGTTCACTCGGAGGTCAATGATTCTTCCACCTCACTGGGTCCTAGGGTCCATTAATTCTGCCATATTTTCACTGCCCTTTATTCCATATGTTCCCACTTCCCTCTTTACCCAATTAAGAGGTCACAGTCCATCATCACTACGACCACCACCACCACCATCATTATCATCATGTTGCATTAACCTTTTGTTAGGTTGTATTTTCTAAAAACTGGCCACAACAGTATCTCCCATCTCACATGTACTGCTTATGCATGTGCATCTCACATTGTCTTCTTATCTGACTTTGACGCCCCTCCCATTGAGAGGTGAGTCTGTGCTTCCTCCCTTTGATTCTAGGTGGGGCTATGACTATGCCATGAGTGATATCAAAGCAAGTCATAAAAGACAAGAGAGCTTCTGCCTCTCTCTTGGAACCCAGCCACCACCCCAGGAGAGGCCCATGTGGAGAACGAAAGCCCTCAGTCCTCAGATCCAGCTCACAGATGCCAGGCAGAACCAACCTGCCAATCACGTGATTCACCATCTGCGGTAGTCCCCTAGGGCTGCTATATTAAATTACAGCAAACTGGGGTGGCCCTTAAAACAACACAAATTTATTCTGCCACAGTTCTGGAGGCTAAAAGTCCAAAATCAAAGTGTCAGCAAGACCGCACTCTTTTGGAGGCTCTAGAACAGAATCTGTTCTTTGCATCTTCCAGCTTCTGGTCCTATAGGCATTCCTTGACTTGTAGCTACATGACTCCTATCTCCTCCCTGTGGTCACATTGCCTCTACCTCTTCTGCTGTCAAATCTCCCTCTGCTTGTCTCTTATAGGACACTTGTGATTGCATTTAGGAGTCACACGGATAATCCAGGACAACTGCCCCATCTCAATATCCTTAACTTAATTACATCTGCAAAGACCCCTTTGCCAAACAAGGTAGCATTTATAGGTTCTAGGGATTAAGATCCTATATCTTTGGGGGCCATTATCAACCTACTAGACCGTCTTAAAAGTAGATCCTCCATTTTCCAGTTAAACCATCCCAGCTGAGCTGAGACAAGCTGTTCGTACAAAAGCCCTGCCAAAAATTAAAGATTCACAACCAAAATTATTGTTATTTTAAGCCACCAAATGCTGCAGTGGTTTGTTACACTGCAATAGATAACAGATACAACCCTCACCTTCCTCATTCCTTTCTTGCTTCACTATCCTTGCTGGTTTTATCCACTATCCCCCTGCTCTCAACCTGGACCCAGCAGCTGAATGTGCGAAGAGGGAAACACACAACCCCACTGACTCTGCCCACTCTAAATTCACAGACACTAAGTTCAAGCAGGCCCTGTGGCCTCCCAGTCAGCCAAAGACATTGTCCCAATAAGAATCACACCCTGTTCTCCCAGTTGGCCATTTCATCCCTTCTTTCTACTCATATCTTCACTGCCTCCTCCCCAGCCTCAGTCTCAGATGATATCCTTGATTCCTATTTCATGAAAACCACAGAAGCAATCAGAAAAGAAGTCTCACAGTTCCTCCACCGCATCTGCCAACCACGCCCATCCACACTCACTGCTTTCCCTCCTGCTCCCATGGATGACCCTCCTACACTCCAGCTTCCCCACGTGTCCACTGATCCCATCCTCAAGGACACCACTCAGTCTCCCTGTCTCCTGCATCATCATTTCTCACCTCTCTGCTGGATCATTCTTATCAATGCTAGACATGTTTTATTTCTCCCATTCCTCTCTAGCTACCATCCATTTTTTCTCCTTTAAAATAAAAGAATGGTTTATACCCAGTCTCTAATGCCTTTCCTCCCCTTTTCTCTTGAACCCACTCTAATCAGACTTCACACCCCCACCCATTTTACTGAAAACAACGCTTGTCAAGGTCACCCATGATACCCTCCACCCACAACATTGCCAAATTCGAGATCTTTCATCGGTCCTGGTCTTCCTTAACCCATCAGCAGCAGATATTAGTTTCCTAGGGTTGCTGTAACAAATTACTTTGTTGAAGGTAACTTCAACAAAAGAAATGCATTTGTAACAGTTCCGGAGGCTAGAAATCCAAAATCCAGGTGTCAGCAGGACCATGCTCCCTCTGAAGGCTCTGGGGAAGAATCTTTCCTTGCATATTCCAGCTTCTAGTAGCTCCTGGCTTTTCTTGGCATTTGTTGGTTTGTAGCTGAATCACCCCAATCTCTCCACCTGCCTCTGTCCTCGCACGGCCTTCTTCCCTTTGTGTCTCTGCGTGTCCTCTCTTCTTATAAGAAAAATAGTTGCTGGAGTTAGGGTCTACCCTAATCCGGTACGACCTTATCTTAACTAATTACATCTGCAAAGATTCTATTTCTAAAAAAGATTACATTGTGAGATTCCTGGTAGACATGATTTTAGGGGAAACACTGTTCAACCTACTACAGCAACATTTAGCAGAGTTGATTATTCTTTCTATGAAACACATCTTTCTCTTTGTTCTCAGGAAAACATGCTCTCTGGGCTTTCCTCCCACTCCAGTGACCACTCCTTCTCAGTCTCCTTTGCTGGTGGCTCCTCATTTCAGCCCTCAGAGGCCTTCTCTTCTCTGTCCACTCTTCTTTTCCATGTGATCTTGTCTAACTTCAAGTCTTCAAATCTCATCCACGTGCTGACAACTCCAAAATTCTTTCCTCCAGTCTCAAACTCTCTCCTGACATCTATCTTGAATGTTTAGGGGCATCTCAAACCCAATATGTCTCAAACCAAACTTCTAATTCTCTCCACACCTTTACAAAAAAATAAAATAAAACCCTGTTCCATCCATAGAGTCTCTCTTCTCAGTAATTGGCAACTCTAACCTTCTTTTGCTCAGGTCGTAAAACTTAAAGTCTTTCTTGATTGTCCTTTCTCACACATTACCTCCAATTGGACACAAATTCTGTTGATATTTACCTTCAAAATGTATCCCATATTCAACCACTTCTCACAACCCCACTGATGGTCCAACCCACCACCATCTTGCTCAGAGCAGGGATCAGCTAAATTCAGCTCACCACCTATTTTTTTGTTGTTGTTGTTGAGACAGAGTCTCGCTCTGTCGCCCAGGCTGGAGTGCTGTGGCTGGATCTCAGCTCACTGCAAGTTCCGCCTCCCGGGTTTATGCCATTCTCCTGCCTCAGCCTCCCAAGTAGCTGGGACTACAGGCGCCCGCCACCTCACCCGGCTAGTTTTTTGGGGTTTTTTTTGTTTTGTTTTGTTTTTTTGTATTTTTTTAGTAGAGACGGGGTTTCACTGTGTTCACCAGGATGGTCTCGATCTCCTGACCTCGTGATCCGCCCATCTCGTTCCCCCAAAGTGCTGGGATTACAGGCTTGAGCCACCGCGCCCAGCCCACCACCTATTTTTGAAAATAAAGTTTTATTGGAACACAACGACATCCATTTGTTTACATGTCATCTGTGGCTACTTTTACATTCCAAGGGCAGAACTGAGTAATTGCAACAGAGACCATATGGCACTCCAAAGTGAAAATATTTACTCTTTGTTCCTTCACAAAAAAGTTTGCCAATCCTTGGCCTAGATTATTACAATCATAGGTCCTTCTATTTTCACCCTTGTCCCCACTGTAGCTGATTCTTAACCCAGCAGGCAGAGTGATAGCTTTTAAAGTATGAGTCAGATTCTATCACTTCCCTGCTCAGAACTCTTCAGTGCCCACTGAGTTCACTCACCCCACCTTACCTGACATTGTAGCACTAACCCCAGCTACTCCTCTGTCTTTATCTGCAGCTAATTTCTGCCTCAAATTTCTCCAGCCACACCAGACATGTTCCTGTTTTTAGGACACTCCAGACATCCTTTTCCTTTGTGGTCATCGCCTTTTCTATTCTCTCATCCTCACCAGGCTCACTTGCACAACTCTCACGTCCTCAGGAGACCTCGCCAGCTCACCCTGTATCGAATAGAGCCATCCCCACAAGCACTCACTACCCTTCTTAATCTGCTCCATTTCTCTCCAAAGAACTTATCATCATCGCCATAATATACATTCTCTTACTTATTTGCTCATGACTTGTCTTGCCTTCTTGCCATCAGGCATTCTACAAGATACACACTGTTCTATCCTGAGTAGTTAGCTGTGTCTGAAACATAGTAGGTACTCAGTAAAAATGTGTTGAATGAATGACTAAAAGAATGAATGCTCAAATCCCAGTCTCTGTGCTAAGTCAATGACATGTCTTGGATTGCAGACCTCATGACAGCCCCATGCAATAGGCATTGAGGCTTAGAGCTCAAGGATATCCATCCAGGTCTCAAAGTCAAGTGCAGCACCAAAGCCCACTGCCCTAACCACCTCCACCTCCTAAAATTTTGCTGGTCTTTACATTTTAGAAGATATTTTAATATGTACATTCATATTTCTAGAAACTCGAGTGTTCATTGATGGATGAATAGATAAGCAAGATGTGGTACATACCTATAATACAATGTTATTTGGCCTTAAAAAGGAAGGAAATTCTGGGCCAGGCATGGGGGCTCACACCTGTAATCCCAGCAATTTGGGAGGCCAAGGGAGGGGGGTGGATCACGAGGTGAGGGGTTCAAGACCAGCCTGGCCAAGATGGTGAAACCCCCTCTCACCATAATTTTTAAAAATTCAAAAAGAATCCACATTTCTTTCTCATTACAAACTCTCAAGGGGGTATAGGCTCTCCAGTTTTCAGAAGAGAAATGGGATCTTCAGAGAGTGAGGTGGGCCAGCCAGGGCTGCTGGAGGCAGCCCCTTAAACCCAGGTCCCTCCTGCCTCTCATTTCCACAGTGCCCTTTGCTTTGCACCATCCTGTCCTCTCCTACGGCAGCACAAAGATTTCCCTCAGTGTATTTACTGTATTTTAAATGACCGAAAATGTATTTCTTCCATTGCTTGAGTGGATTAGGAACTTCTGGGAACTTCTTTCTTCCTTGCCCTGGTCTGGTCCTAGTTGATGGGGGACAAGTGAACAAACTACAGAAAATGTCTCTGAAGAGCCAGCAGGAGGGGGGCCAAAAGGAGATGTTAGAACATTAGCATATGCAAATTGGCAAGGGTAAAGAAAACTGGGAAAGCTGCTATTTTATCATTTGTGGTAATTATAGTAATTTAGAGTGGTGAATCAATGGGTTCCTGGAGGTAAAAGCATCTCGGAAGGATAATGTGGTGTCATTAAGAAGTTCTGATTAAGAACCGCTGTCATTTTCACTTGGAAAAGGTGAAGAAAGAGACTGGGATCAAAAGTTCAGTAACAAAAGTCATGAAGGTAGGGACTTCGACCTGCCAGGCCCCATCCCCAATGCTAGGGGCACAGAGAAGAAATCAGCATCTCCCTGCCTTGCAACTCTTACAAAGGAAAGACAGCCACAGAAAATGACTATTGAAACACACCATGATTGATTCAGTGATCATGCTTGCAAAGGAGTACAGAGAAATGGTGAACTTTGTCTCGGGGGGGGGGGGGCAGTGGTCTGGAAGAGCTTCAGATATTAAGGGTGACACCGGAATAGGGTTTTGCAGGATCAATAGGAGTTTGCAAGTGGAAGTAACAGTGTCTGCGAAGCGTGGAGTGAAAGTGCTTTTGGAGAATTCCAAAGGAAGAGTAGAAAGTGGAGAGTTGTTTGAAAAGCTGGAGATACTGACAAGGCCTGATATTGGAGCCTTGAGGGCCGCTCTAGGGAGCCTGGACACACACTAGCAACTGCTGGGAGCCATAAAGACAGAAGCAGGGAGTGATTTGTTCAGAACAGAATTATTTTTTAAAACCTGCTGAAGGGAGCCAAAGAGTTAGTGCAACAAACCAGGGACTATGATAGAGGGTTGGGGGCAGGGGCAGGGAACAAGAGTCAGGAGGTCAGAGACAGGAACAAGTCCCTGAATTAGAAGCAGGAGGCTCAGAGACAAGCAATGTGGAACTCCATGAGTCACAACTGAAAGAGGCCTTAATAACCATCTGTTTCAACCCCCATTATACAGCTGAACAAGCCAAGTTTCAGAGAGGTTAAGTCACTTGTTCAATGTCTTACAACTAGTAAAGAGCAGAACAGGTCTATTTGACTTCAAAGTCCAAGATCTGTCTACCACTCCACAAACCTCTGGGACATAAGACAAAATGGTCAGTTATCCCAAGATCCTGTCATTTCACAGGAGTATCAGAAACCAGTCAGTGGACTCTGCCTTCCATATTGTCTTTGAGGGTGACAAGCTCAGGGAAGACCTGGGTGCTGTTGTCAAGCCCCTGAAGGACTTCCCTGTGGTGGGGCAGGGGAGAAGATTTTATTTCCATGCCTATTACCAAAGTCTGATCCCTGTCCAACCAAGAGAACAGTGAACAATTAGACCTGTCTATCAATAGGGTATCTATCTTAGGAGACAGTGAGTTCCCTGTCCCTGGGAGTATGCGAGACAAAGCTAAATGTTCGGTTCACCAGGATGCATAAGAGAGGATTTGTGAACTCTGAGAGATTCTTAACATCCCTTTCAATTCTAGGGTTCTATGATCTTTGCAGGTTGAGAAACGTCCTTGAACAAGTCAAATATCCTCTCATAAGCCGTTGCTGAAGAATCGTTTATTAATTCATTTACAAGCAAAGCATATTTTGTAAAACACTTAGATGGGAGAAGCACAAGAAGCAGAGAGAGGGAGGAATCTAAGGGGATATTTCATACAGCTGGTCTTGAAGGATGAGGAGGAGGCACAGGTTTCCAACAGCAGGAACAGCAAACGCTAGAACCCAGCATCAAGACAGACCACGGCAGGCCAGCATGGCTGCTGTCAGGGCAGGGCACGCAGAGGGCTAGGGTGGGAAGAGGCTAGAGACTCTGGCAGGGACAGCCCTGCCTTGAGGGATTCGGGGGCCTATGACGAGTCTCCGGCAGCAGTGATGTGTGTTTTAGAAAGTTCACGCTGACAGCCATGTGGAGTTGATGTAACTCATTCCTTAAGACTATTTTAGGTAAGAAGGAAAATAAAACCCTTCCTTGGCTCCAAAACAGGAATGGGGGACATGAGTGTTTCCCTCATGGTCTGGGGCGGAGGACTCCATCAGCATCAGAACCCCAGAAATCCTGGAGCTCTTCCCGGTGCTGGGGGCCACGTCCCCAGGATACCTGCAGTGGCCAGGACCTCTGAGCTTTGGCCCATGCCGGCCCTCAGAACACCAGCTCCTTGCACGAGGCCTCGGCCAGGCCTTACCACCGACAGATGGAGCGTTTGTTGACGCTCCGGTGACAGCTTGGAAACTCATCTCCTCCCTCCGAGCCGGCCCGTTCCACCTCGTCCTCCCATCTGCCATCTCATTTTAAAACTAGCAGAACAACTCGGCTAGAGCAATTCCGACTTTTTCCATCTGTGCCGAGTTAATTAAGAGGGTAATGAGAGCTGGGAATGAACGAGTCCTGCATTAATTCAAGATATGATTAAGAGAAACATTTCTAAAATGTATATATGCGTGTGTGCAGAGAACAAGGTCTAACGAGTTGGGTGTGCACCCCAGGCCAAGGGCCTCAGCTGTGTCTGCAAACACACAGGGCCTCTGTGGGAGGGTCCAAGGGAAGCAGGGAGATAGGAACCCAGCCCGCTTGGAGCAGGTGCCACCATGAATTTGAGCCCCAGGAAAGAGACCTGTGTGGTCATGGGAAGGAAGACAAAGTCCGCTTTAGAGTCTACTCCCAAATGAGCATTCCACAAACACATATGCATCACCCAGGGTTTTCCTGCACCAGTGAATAACACAGACGAGGGAGAGCTAGGGCTTCTCTTCACTAAAAATTTCATTTGTTTATTACCTAACCACTTATCCAAAAGAGTCCCAGATACATACAAATTTTAATAAAGATCAGCAGAATAAAAAGCTGAGACCAGAATCCAGGTCTTCTAACTTCCAGTCCAATAGGCCTACAAGTAAAAATGGCAGTGATGATGAATAATAATGCATAAATAGCTAACGTTCATTGAGCACTTACTATGTGTCAAGCATCATTCTAAGGACTGTGTTTATGTATTATCATTTAATTCTCACAAAGACCCCAAGAGATAGCTATCATTGGTACCATTTCCCTTTTGTAGATGAGGAAACTGAAGCTCAGAGGTATTAACAGACTTGTTCCATATGCCACAAATAAGAAGTCGCAGAGATAGGATTTGAACTCAGATCTCTACGATGCCAGAACTAAACTATACTGCTAAATATCAGCCCCTGTTCTCAAACAGACAGACAGAGAGGATGGCCCAATTCAGTGCTTTGGGGGCATAGAGGAAGGTGATCTTACCTGACCTTGTGTGATTAAGGGGGAGAGGACCAAAGAAGCCTTCCTGGAGGAGATGATGTCCAGGCTGACTCTGAAATGACCCAACTTCAACACTGTTTACTGAGTGTTCACAGGTGCCAAGCAATCTGCCAGCCCTCTAACGTGCCTTATGTCATTAAACGAGCCCACCCTAGGATAGAAGCATCAGTGACCCCACGTGATCACTGAGGAAAGTGAAGTTAAGGAGAATGAAGTTCAGAGCAAAGATCACCACCCCAAGCCTTCCAGCTTGTGAGTGGAAACAGGACTCGAAGTTAGGGCACTCTGACTCAAAAGCAGGCACGGGGCCTTAGCCCACAATGGGCATACTCGGAAGTAGGGTGGGAGGATGTGGGGATGGGATGCCCTGAGGACATCAGGAAGGGCTGAGGAATGGAGAGGTCGCCAGCCCTTCCCATCCCAGGAGTCAGGATACCTGGGTTCCAGTCCCTGCTCTCCCGCCAATCCTTTGAAAGACCTTGGGCAGTCGCTCGGCTTCCCCATCAGCACCATGGAATGACTGGATGAAGGCCCCTTCAGACCTAGGATTCCATGTTCATGTCCACCTCCAGTGGCCTGGCCCAGTGCAGAGCTGTGTTTTCTCACCCTGCACCTCACCATGCACCTTCTGGCTCTCCATCCCCGAGAGTCAAGCTCACACACCCACACACCAAAGCCCACCTCCAAGACCCATTACAATCAATCCCCCAACTTTCCTTTCCCCTTCACTCCCCCAAACCCAGGCTCCTGTCTCACTGAACACGACTGAAAGTTCAGGTGGCCTGCAGGGTCCTGAAGGGCTAAATGGAAGTCAACACTGTCCCCTCTGCTCTATTCCCTGACTCTCCACCTCTCTCTCCATGAAGCCAGAAAAATGGGAGTCATTCTTGCCTCCTCCTCATCCCTCAGACCTGAGCAGTGACTGTGCATTACGTCCTGCACATTGTCTCTGAAATGTCTGTTGACCTCCCTCCCCATGAGTCCTCACTGCCATCACCCTAGCCAGGCCGCAACTCTTCCCTCAGCTCATTGCAACACCTTTCCAGTAGGGCTCTCTCCCTCCCACATTGCCCCTCCAGTTCCCTCCCAACAGCCACTGTATAAAGATTTTTTTTTTTTTGCACAAATAGTATTTTATTACAGAAGACTATCTAATTTACAAACCAATACAGTAGATATTTCAAAGAAAACATTTAAGCATCAAGAAAGAATGCATGAATATAAAAAAAAAAAAGCTCAATGTGCAAGATTCAACAAGGAAATGCACAGGAAAACTTATTTTTGAATTATGTGGTTGTTACTATGCCACTGAGAAGGCAAAATAGAACTCCTCTTCCAGAGGCCAAAAATGGAAGGAGACCTTCAGAATGTAGCAGAAGCATTTCCACACACTGGCTTCAATAGTCTGGTGTGTGTGCAGAAATGTTTTCTTTAGATTCAGGGAGTGTTTGCTCTTTGGAAGGAAAGGAGTGAAGATATTTCATTTGGCTGCCCTTTGGGATTTTCTGCTGCTTTTTGGTGGGCTGCTGTTATCGGTTGATTCTCAGGAGCTTCTGAGGCTCATTGGAATCCACAGTCTCTCAAGATGCTGGGTTTGTTTTTGTTTTTGTTTTTCCAATCAATGGTTACATCAATTTTTCTAACAGAATGAACAGCAACCACCTCATAACTATTAGGATGGCTACTATTAAAGAAAACACACACAGCACATATAATGAATCAGAACCCTTCACCACTTTTGATGGGAATGGAAAATGGTGCAGCCGCTATGGAAAACAGTACAGCCATTCCTCAAAAAATTAAACAAGAATTACCATACGATCCAGCAATTTCACTTCTAGGTATATGCCCAAAAGAATTGAAAGCACAGACCCGAACATGTAAATCCACATTCATAACAGCATTATTCACAATAACCAAGAGGTAGAAGCAATCCAAGTGCCTAGTGTTCATCAGTGGATGAGCACATAAGCAAAATGTGGTTTATACCTTCAATGGGATATTGTTTGGAAAACGAAGGAAATTCTGGTGCATGTTACAATGCCAGAGGAATCTTAAGGGCATTATGTTAAGTGAAATAAGCCTGTTATAATATGGCAAACACTAAATGTTTCCCCTTATATAAGGTACCTATGGTAGTCAAACTCATAGAAACAGAAAGTAAGATGCTACTTGCCAGTGGGTAGGGAGAGGGAGGAATGGGGAGTGATTGTTTAATGTGCACAGAGTTTCAGTTCAGGAAAATGAAAAGGGTTCTGAAGATGGATGGTGGAAATGGTTGCACAATGTGAATGTACTTAAAGACACTGAACTGCACACTTAAAAATGATTAAGATGGTAAATTTTATGCTATGTGTATTTTGCCACAATTTTTTTAAACTTTAAATGTATTTTTTAAAAAAGGAATGGACAGTGAAAGATGGGGCTCCAGCCACTACAAAGTTTACAAGAACCACTAGTGAAATAAGTTCCTTCTTTTTTGTATTCTTTAAAATATTTTAACTTTTATTTTAGGTTCGGGGTACCTGTGCCAGTTTGTTGTACAGGTAAACTCGTGACTTGGGGATCTGGTGTACAGATTATTTTGTCACCTGGGTATTAAGTATAGTACCAAATAGGTTTTCCTTTTTTTTCAGAATCTCCCTCTCCTCCTATCTTCCTCCCTCAAGTAGGCCCCGGTGTGTGCTGTTCCCCTCTTTCGGTTCATCTGTTCTCATCATTTAGCTCCCACTTATAAGGGCAAACATGTGGTATTTGGTTTTCCATTCCTACGTTAGTTTGCTAAGAATAATGACCTCCATTCCCATACATGTTCCTGCAAAGGACATGATGTTGTTCTTTTTAATGACTGCATAGTATTCCATGGTGTATATGTGGCACATTTTCTTTATGCAGTCTGCCATTGATGAACATTTGCAAACTATACATCTGACAAAGATCTAATATCCAGAATCTACAAGGAACTTAAACAAACGTACAAACAAAAAAACAAACCACCCCATTAAAAAGTGGGCAAAGGGCATAAGCAGATACTTTTCAGAAGAAGACATACATGTGGCCAAAATACATATAAAAACACGCTCAGTATTACTTATCATTACAGAAATGCAAATCAAAACCACAATGAGATACCATCCCACACCAGTCAAAATGGCTATTATGGATCAATCAATATATAACATTTTAAAACATTCTGGAAATAAGAGTGTAGATAAATCAAGATTAGCCAGGAGTTGATCATTGTTAAAGTCAGACAATGGGGCCATGGGGTTTCATTATGCCATTCTCTCTAATATTGTATATGCTTAAAGATTCCCATATTAAAGGGGATTTTTGTTTAAAAAAATAATAATAAGTAAAAAAAAATAACATGCTGGCGAGGTTGTAGAGAAAAGGCAATGCTTACTCACTGCTGGCTGGAGTGTAAATTAGTTCAATCATTGTGGAAAGCAATGTGGTGATTCCTCAAAGAACCAAAACCAGAACTATCAGTCAAGCCAGCAATCCCACTACTGGATATATACCCAAAGGAATATAAACCATTCTACCATAAAAACACATGCAGCCGAGTGTGGTGGATCTCACCTGTAATCCCAGCACATTTGGGGGCCGAGATGGGTTGACCACCTGAGGTCAGGAGTTCAAGACCAGCCTGGCCAACATGGTAAAACCCCGTCTTTACTAAAAATACAAAAATTAGCTGGTCATGGTGGCACGTGCCTGCAGTCCCAGCTACTCAGGAGGCTGAGGCAGGAGGATCACTTGAACCAGGGAGGCAGAGGTTGCAGTGAGCTGAGATCACACCACTGCACTCCAACCTGGGTGACAGAGTGAGGCTCCATCTCAAAAAAAAAAAAAACAAAACAAAACCACGCACACCTATGCTCATCACAGCACTATTCACAAGAGCAAAGACATGGAATCAAGTTTCTTCTTCTTGGTTGGGATCTGGAGTTGGGAGGAGCCTGAGGCTGGCCTCGGCTAGTGGGAGGGAGATGTCAATGATCAGATACGATGAGGTGATGAGGTGATGAAGATGCCCTCCTGCTCATGACCTTCCCTGACTCTCCAGCCTTTGAAGCCTCCCCAAAGCTTCTTTCAGGTCAAATCACTCATTCTTCATGAATACAGACAAACTCACCATTTCACAATTATGCCCTGTGCTCTGCACACGGGTCTGCCCATGTCCTTCCTTCTGCATGGAGGTTGCTAGCCCATTGCTTGTTAAGACCCAAAACATCCTTCTCTAGGAGATGTCCCTAGTCAAGTGTTGCCCCTGACCTCCAGACACACCCAACTATCTCAGCACTCACTAACTTCTCTCTGCTCTTATCCTGTCTTCCATCCTTGTTTCATCTCTCCTACTAGACAGGGAGCTTTCTGAGCATGGACTTTCCATGACAGATTCATCCTGTATCCCCCATGGTGCCTACAACCATTCTCTCTACACAGTAGATATAGCCATTAAGCTCAGGTTTGACTACTTATCACAGAAAACCCAGTATAACAGTAGTTTCAACAAGAAGGACATTCATTCCTCTCTGAAGTAAAAGCAGACATTGGGGATACAAACTTATATTGTTTTTCCCATCATTTTTAATGTGGCTTCCATTTGCAAATCCTCCTCACTATCCAGGGTGGCTGCTGGCATTCTGGCTGTCCTGCCTGGAGCAGGGGGGTTCAGGAAGGAGGAGGGTGCAAAGCAGGGTGATCATTTGGAATAAGCTTCCCTTAAGAAGATGCCTTCGTGAAAACTTCACACAATCTGTTTAGATCTCATTGGGCAGAACTCAGTCACTTGGACACATCTAAAAAGGAGGCTGGGAAATATAATCTTTCAGTTGGGTATTTTGTCATTGCAAATAAGATTGAGATTCTGTTGCAAAGAAAGAAAGGATAGACATTAGATGGAAACTAGCAAACTCTCCAACAGTTGATGCTGATGGAGTGTGCAAGTGAACAAACGAATCCTGGAATCTTGTGGACCAAGCCTCCTGGCAAACTTTTGATAAGCAGAAGTTGGACACTAATTACTCCTCCGGGACTGTTATACCTCTCCTTTTCATTATCTCCAAGGAATGATGAAGTCACAAATACATTTTTGGGGTCATCCACTTCACCCTTACCATTTTCCTTTCTATAAGACAGAAGGAGACATGAAAAATGGAATCATTCTGCAGTTCAAATCCTGGAGCCAGCAGTTACTAGCTTTAGGATCCAGGCATGTTATTTCTCTAAGCTTCAGTTTCTTCATCTGCAAAACGGGAATAATGTTCCACCTCTCAGAACCACTGAGAAAGGTCATTGAAATAGCAAAAACAAGGTGCCCGGTGCAGTGCCTAGCGTCTAGTAGACTTCCATCCTGCCACCCCCATGCCTGCCTCAGTGCCACCATCTCTCATTCTTTTAAGGTCTGGAGCTCAGCCACCTGCCAGGTAGTTTCCACCAAGGGGACTTGCAGTGAAAATTGGACATAGCATGTGTGAAACTTCCGGCACAGAACTGGCCCAGAGTAGAGCTGGTGGAAAAGTAGGAGTCCCAGCATTAATGGTGCTTATTTAAGTATTTCCATCTGAAAAATGCATTGTAGGCCCAAAGAAGTATCATCAGAATGGTAATGCATTCTCCAGCGTCTATCTGTAACAGAGCCAGAGAAACGCAAGAGAAAGGTCATTTGGTGGTTCACCCCAAAGGATCCCATCAAGGTAGCCATTCATTGCAGCTACAGGTGAGATCAACTTGTCCTCTAGGAGTTAACCTCCTCCCTCCCCAAACTGCTGCTTTGTTTTAGTTTATATTGTTTTATTTTATTATTTTATGGAAACCAGCCTTTCTAGGGGCAATGTGATAGTACCTGACTAGGCTCTCAGAAACTTTCTTGGAAAAAACCTTAGAAAAATAGGAATGGCTAACATTTTTTCAAGACTTATGATGTTTCAGGCACCGTGCTAAGCACTTTCAATCTATGATCTCGTGCCTTCTTGACCAGACCTCTTGAGATTGTTATTAGTAAATCCATTTCACAGAAAAGGAAACTGAGACACAGAGAGGTTAGGTCATTTTTTCATGGTCACACTGCTAGAAGGCAGAGGAACCAAGACCAGAAGGCAGGCCTCTGACTCCAGGCTATATCAGACAAAATGCAGAAATGCAGGCATAGGGGTTTAAGTCTCAGCCCTCCTCAGATGACCTTTGTCCCTTTTGGAGGCTCAGCTTCCTCATCTGAGAAATGGCAGGGGAGTGGGCAGCTGCAAACAGGGTTGCTTCTTCTAGCTCTAGCCATCTATGAACTAAATCCTAGTTTTCTTTTTGGATCATTGAGCTAAAAAAGGAAACTATTGTCTCCGTTAACAATTCTTATCAGACTTTCCCAATCTGAAACTTGACTTCCTAGACTAGAAACTGTGTCAAAAATCCCCAGAAGACAACAGCTGTCAGTAGCTCAAGTCACCCGACAGAACACCTGTGTTCACATCAGCGCCCTGAGCACATGGAGCATCAGCAGTGACAGCTGGGTGGGAACTGTAGATTGTGATTGAATGACACTTGAAATCTATCCTCCTTCTACATACCCCCCTCTACTACTGCAAGGTGCAGACACTAACTACACTACCCAGATGCACTTGCAGCTAAGGTTTTGGAAGCAAATCTGACTCCACCAATGAGATGCATTCATGTGAGATTCAGATGGCAGAAGGGAGGCACAGGCCATCTTCCTACCTCCATTGCCACTGGAAAGCAAGGCTGTAGAGACGAGGATGTCGCCGCAGCTAGGCTCAGTATTCCACAGTCTAGCCACCAGCTTCATGAATGAGGGGAGAAGGTGAGGCATCAGCAGCAGCTTCCTAACCTCTGGACCACAGCTACAGCTGTGTGCCCTTTCAATCAACAGACCATTGGTAGCTCCATGACTTCCACATCCCAATTCTTTCAACCATTTGGAAGGCCTGATGCCCAATATTATTTTTTTGCTTCAAATCCTTTGGATTCTGTTACCACACTTCATCCTGATATCAGAACGAATAACATGAGTATTGGTTCACCTTATCCAGGCTTTGCAAGAAATGCCAAGTGGAATCTTAGTGAAAATTTTGTTTCCCAAGTAGAAACTTAGTTTCTGACACATCACCACTACTCTCTTTTGAATCCAGCAACTGCATATTTTTGTGATCAGCAAAGTCTGAGACAGGCCCATTATTTTCCCCCTTGAAAGAGCCAGGCTGCAGCCTTCCTCCAATGCAGGGAAACATAGTGATTAATAGAACATAATTATTGGTGTCCATTATGAGAGACAGCGCAAATTAGCCAAAATGTGAGGCAGAAGGAAAGAATGTACCAAACTAAACAGTAGGGTGCTACAAAGGCATGATTTTGGAAAATAGGAACCTTTTGATCTAAAAGAGGAGGCAGACATGTACCAAGCTGACTCTAAGATAAAACCCAATGACAAGGTAAAAATTTTTTTACTGCTTGCCTGCTATGATGCCAGAGTCTGGAAGTACCAAATGGAGGAAGATGCCACATTCCATAAATGCTGAATCTGACCAAAAGAATCAAGGAAAATGTCACAGAGTAGGTAGCATAGGGGCAGACCTCAAATGCCGGGAAGGGTTTTACTTGGAAGAAAATGGGAACCTGTATGAGTAGATCATAGTGAGCTCAGCCAGCAGACCAGCGGGGCTACAGCAAGGTGCATATGAGAGAGGCAGAGATGGAGATAACAGCAGGGAAGAACCAACCACAAAGGCCTTGACTGCCACACTCATGAGATAGATTTCATTCTGTAGTCACATTTCCTTTCTTTATTCACTCAACAAACATCTGTCAAATACATACTGTGCACCAGTCATTGTGCTGTGCACTGGGGATATGGTAGTGATTAAAAGGGTCGCTGCCCTGACAACATTTTTCTTCCAGTAGTGTTTTGATGAAAGAAATGACTCTATGTGACTTGGTTTGGAGGGAAAAGACCAGGGTTAGGAGAATGGTAGGTACCTCTTGTTTTGCTTTCCTGGTAACTACCTTTCTCCTTTTCTTCTGGGAATTCCCCTCACTCTATCCATGTCCTGAAAAGTTCCTATATGCCCCAATGTCTTGGCCACAACTGCTTGCACTGAAAAAATCAACTGAGTGAGTCGGCTTTAGCACATGGCACTTAAAGAGAGCCAGAAAGCCCCACGTTGGTGCTTAGCCCTATAAGGTGTGAAGCTTTAGACAAGGCATGTGTGGAGGTGAGATGCAAAGATAGATGATATGGCAGGAATGGGGATTAGGAGGCAGAAAAAGAAAAATAACATAAGCAAAGAAGACATCCTTATGGAAAGGATGGGAAGCACTTGAAGTCCTGGTACCAGCCATTCCTGAGACCCAGTTACACTCCTGCTCTTGGGTTCTAGGAGGCACTGAGTATCCTTCCAGTAAATTCCATTTTCTGCCTATGTCAGGCCACACTGGGTGTCTGTCCCTTGGAGCCCACAGCGCTCTGTGTAATACAGCCAGTTAGGCAACTCTTGCAAGAGTCTGACTGAGAGATGCTAAATCCCTGGTTAGATGCAGAAGTGGACACAATTACGTTGCGGGGCAAAGGGGAGCAAATGCCAAGAGAAAGAAGCAAGGTCACAATCACTACCCTCAAGGACTTGAGATCGAAGAGGAAAAACACAACATTAAGAAATCCCATATTTTCACAGTGCTTTGCTGTTTCCAAAGGAGAATAATAAACAGACTCTCATTCCTTCATTTATTCATTCAACAAATACTTACGGTACTAGGGGCTCTTTTGCCAGGCAGTCTCCAAGGTGCTGGATGTCCTGTGTGAACAACAGACTCCATCCCTGGGCTCACGGAGCTTGCAATGCAGAGGCGAAGAGAGACAATAAACAATTCAATAAATATATGATTAAAAGCTGTGGTAGGAGTGCCATGAGGAAGCACAACAGTGTACTCTGAGAGAGAATAACAAGAAGCCTACTTTAGATGGAGAAGCCCTCTGTGAAGACACAGTCCATGAACTAAGATAATGAGAAAGAAACAATTGTGTGAAAACTGGGAGAGTGCACTCCAAGGAGCGGAACAGATTGTGCAAAGGTTCTGAGGTAGGAACAAGCTTCCCAATGAGGCCAAGAGAATGCCAGTGTGGCTGGAAGGGAGGAAGAAAGGGCAAAAGGGTGGTAGGAGAGGAACTGAAGAGGTGGCTGAGTAACCCAGAGAGGGATCTCCTGGACCATGGAAGCAATATGGACTTTGTTCTCAGTACCTAGGAGGAAATACTTGATGCTGGATTATCTCTCCCACTCTCTAGGTGCAGAAACTTGGGCTGATAGATGTGAAGTGACTTGCTCAAGGTTAGCAAATAAATTAATGCTATAACTTCTAATATAATGCATCAAGTTTGAGGAGGGAGAAAAATGAGAGTTCTCTGGAGAGAAAGCCCAACAGCGGTGAAGGGGATGATACAGGAACACTTCATGGAGAAGGTGGCATGGAGTGGGACCATGGGGAAGAGACTCACTGGACTGTGGGATGCTACATGGATTGTTTTTGACTTGCTTCTGAGGACCACTAGACCAGTGTTACTCAGAGTGTTGCCTGTGGATAAGCAGCATCAGCATCAACTGGGAACTTTTAAGTAAAGCAAGACTTTCAAGTCCTACCTCAGACTCGGTGATTCCAGGACCCCAGGGATGGAGTCCAGGAACCTGGGCACTAACATACTCTCTAGGTGATTCCCATGCATGTTGTAGAGTGCCTTACAATGGCTCCCCAGCCCTGAGAGTAGCTGACATCTTCCATTTGAACCTCAGTTACTAATATACACAAACACTCCAGAGTCTACTACTATCTAATTTTGTGTTAATATTTATAGTTTCCTTATTCACATTGTCAGTAACATACACACAATGACAGGCAATGCTCTTAAGAGTACAGTTTGTTGAATTTTTCCATTTGCATATACCTGCAAAACCATCTGCCAAATTAAGATGTACAATATTTCCCACCCCATAGAACATATTTATGCTCCCTTCCAATCTGTTCTTCTCAGAGGAAACCACTATTCTGAGCACTATCTCCATAGAATACTTTTGCCTGTTCCTAAGCTTCATATAAATGGGATTACACCATAAGCACTCTTTAGTGTCTGGCTTCTGTCCTTCAATATTACATCTGTGGCACTCTCTGTATTGTCGTGTGTAGTGCCTACTTGTTCTTTTTGTATTGCTATGTAGTATTTCATTATGTGAATATATCACAATCTATTTATCTATTCTACCACTGATGGGCATTTGGATTGTTTCCAGTTTGGGACTATTATGAATAAAGTTGCTGGGAATATTTCTGTACTTGTGCCTTTGGAAGATAGATAGATACCCAGGGATGGAGGGAGTTGCTCATGTTCGGCTTTCATAGACACTGCAGATCCTACATTCAATAGCAATATCTGTGAGTTTGTAATATTTCATTTAATACATGCAGTTCAGCAAGGACTATGGGAACTACGGGTCGACTCCTGACATGCCCTGTCACCACAGATAACTTGTTTCTTCTATCTGGGCCTCAGTCTCTTCATCTGTAAAATGGGTGGGAAGACTGGCCAAATGGTTTAGACACGGAATTCTTTCAAATCTTATGCAAAAGTCCAACATGTGTCAGGGAAAGAAACAACACAGGGGGCTTGATTTAAGCTGGAAGGGGGCAAAGAATCCTCCCACCCCCAGCCTCTCCCTCAATATCTGAATTCCTGGGGCTCCTCAGAGCCATGTTTCTCCCCCAGGGTCCCGGGTTAACTCACAAAGAGTTTCTAATCCATTCTATGCGTCTAGGAATCTTCTCAACTCTCCCAAGGGGTTCGGTTTGCCTATCTGACCTCGCCAGCCTCAGCCTACAGAGAAGTCCATGCCAGCCCAGGGCAGAAGTTGGGAAGACAGAAGGAATCAAAACAAGGCTTCTGCTGCTGCTAAGAAATACCCTTTGTGGAGTAAGTTTCCATTTGACTGGTCCTTTTTCTGTCCCTTACTGAGTTTTAAGCTCTAAAAAAATGCTAGTAGTATCTTAACTAGAGATGGTTGAATGAAATGAGAGCACAGTTTATCCCAGGTAATGCAGTGGTGATTTTTGAATTTACATAATGTCAAGATGCTATATGTAAACTTTTGAAGAAGAAAAAAATAGTGATTTGAGAAGGGGGGAAAAAGTTACCCACTTATTCCTGTAGCCACTTCCAAGCCATGCTGCTAGAAAATAAAATGTGGAAGAAAGAACAAAGGATAAGAGAGTCTAGAGAGGAGAAGAGGAAGAAGTTTCCACCAGTGTATTAGTCCATTTTCACACCACCAAACAGAACTTCCCTGAGACTGGGTAATTTATAAAGGAAAGAGGTTTAATTGACTCACAGTTCCACATGGCTGGGGAAGCCTCAGGAAACACAATCATGGTGGAAGGGGAAGCAGGCACCTTCACAAGGCAGCAGGAGGGAGAAGGAGACATTTCTGTCAGACATTTTTAAAACCATCAGATCTCATGAGAATTCACTCACTATCATGAGAACAACATGAGAGAAGCTGCCCCTATGATCCAATCACCTCCCTCTCTCAACACATGGGGATTACAATTTGAGATGAGATTTGGATGGAGACACAGAGCAAAACCTTATCAACCAGGAACCATTGTATTCACCCATGTGAAATGCATATAAGGTGTTTGCTGGGGAAGATTCTGTAAGACACAGTGACCTGCTGTGCATTCTTACTCCTCCTTCCCCTCTCTAATTCTAACACCTTGGCTCCCATCGCCCTGAAGAGTGCCTTGTTTCTTCCTCTCCTGCCTTCACTGGAGCATTCACCAAATGTTTACTGAGCACTAAGTGCCAGGCAATGTGAATCCACCAATGAGCAGAATAGATGACTATGCCAGGGAGCTTATGTATTCCCATAATGCTGTCCCTCTCCAATGGTAACCAAAGCAGGCTTTCCTTCATGTTGCTGCCATTATCTGATGCAGCAGGGCCTTCCATGGCCTCCCTAGTGATCTCCTTCCCATGGTCTTCCCTTTTCAGCTCTTCCTCTTCCCATATCATGTCCCCAGTTCTTAGGTTCTCAGCATAAGTGTGTATTCTGATTCATCTGATCATAGATCAGGTTCCTGAGATGCAAACTCTAAGATAGATGTCTGCATTGAAGTTGTTTACTTGGGGGTGCTGTCAGAATTAACAGCTGTCAGGGAGTGAAGGAAGCAAGGTTGGGCAGATACGGAAATTAAACTGTGACGCAGTTGCAACAGATGTCTCAGAGATAACACTGCAAAGTTGTCCCAAGTGTTGCCCCAGGGAGGGGATGCAACCTTGGGTGAGGTAGCTCCCTTCAGCCAAGGGCAATTGCTTAGAGGGACTCAGCTGTGAGTCAACAGTAGTCAGTACTTCCAGCAGCTGGGGGAGCCTGGGTCCTGAGAGATATCTGCACGGCATGCCACAGCTCCCACTACAATCTCTACATTCTCCAAAGAACCCAGCCCAATGCCTGGCATCTAGAAGACACTCAGTGGTTTGTGGGTTGTGGGACTGGTTCTCAAATTTGTATGACAATATTTCATTATTTCTTCTTTCCAGTGTAGTTCTCTCTCATGTTGCTTGGTGCAGGTGTTTGTGTGTCCCCACCATGTGGAAGGCACAGTATGGAACCTGGCAGATGGTTTTAGGTACAAAAAGACAGAATCTCTGCCATCTAAGGTTTCAAAATTTAGTGGGGGAAGGAGAGACAGATTTAGAAAGAGATGTAAGATGTGATGAAACATGATGAGGGCACATAGTAGACCCTATGCAAATATCTGTAAAAATTAAATATTTTTTAGGAGATCAGAAAAGGCTCCATTTCATGCTTCTTTTAACTCACTAGGAAATTAAAAGGAAATGGTGAAGTTCATACTATGAAGGGGTCGTAAGAGTTGAAGACCATGAAATGACCATATGATCATGTGATCTGTGGCATCTCAAAGGGATGGAAATAAAGAGGGGAGCTGAAAAGAAAGTGTCAGAAAGAAATACAATGAGCTACATGGTCTTTGGTTTTCTGCGCATTTCCAGGAAATCACATGACTGCCTTTGGATTCCAGGCCTGATGTTAATTCCTCCTCCTAGTTCTGGCCCTACTTGGTCTCTACCCATCTGCCTAGAATATCTGCCTTTGGGCTCCACTGTTGGCCACCTTCAGGACGAAGCTGCACCTGCTTGCAGCACAGAGTGACCATCCCCAAAGATGGGTCCTGGAATCCCTAGGGGGAGAAAGACCTTAGATGTTACCCAGTTTGATCCTTGACTTTATCAGAGAAAACTGAGGCCTGGAGAAGTGAAGGAAGCTGCTCAAGGCAATTCAACCAGGTGCATGACGGATCTGGGGCCACAGTCCAAGTCTTGGTACTTCCTGTGCAGTGAAATTTCCACACCAGTGTCCCCTGCCCCGCCCACCACACACTCATGACTTATGCACATTTATTATACTGTTAGCATCCTCTTTCCTCTCTAGGACTTTTCCTTATTAAGTTCATATGTGTGAGGTAGAATTTGGCACATAAAAGATGAACAGTTACTTCTAAGTGAATTGGGTTTGCTTCTTTCCCCACAAATGGCTTTACATGCTTTGAAGCTCAAAAATGATGATCTTATTAAGATGGCTTAGAAGCCCCCCACCTTCTCTGATAATCTGAAATAAAGGAGAAGGAATTACCCATAATTGGGAGTGCTAAACTTGGCAAATCAACTCAATGGGTCCTCACCCCAACTCTATGAGATGAGCAGGAGATGGGCATGAACAGCCTCATTTTACATGACAAAGCTTTGGCTCAGAGATGTGGAGTGAACTGTGGGTAGCAAGCTTAAAGCCAGTCCACGTGGTCTCCGAGCCCTGGCTCTCCTGTGGTGTCTATGAGGATGTGGAATGAAAGTCAGAGTGGCTACTTCCAGTTGAAGTTCTTTTTCTGGACATCACCAGAGGTAGTTGCCTCAAGGAACCAGCCCCGGCGGCTGAGCTGTGACTCAGAAATAAGAGGCATGTGGTCTAGGAGCAGAGTTGAGTCCTCTGGCAGGCACAGTGCCACGAGCAGGGTTTGTGTTAGAGGTACTCATCCAGCGCAACAAGAGAGGAGATTATTCTAAATAATGTACAGTCTGACGTGACATTATTATTCTTAGACTATAAATCAATAACCAAAATAAGAATACTGTTAGGTCTGGGTAGCATAAAATATGGGCACAGACAAAGAGACTTAGGGGTACAATTTGCTCTAAATCAGTTTAACCACCTTGCAGCTTCTTGCATTACAGTCTTAATCTAGCACATTAGCAAGATTAGTACGTGGTTTTTGCAATTAAATTGCATATTTTATCATGTCTCCTTCTTTCATGCTATATAAACTTCCTGGAAATTACAGACTCATAAACTTTGGCATAAAGCAGGAGGCAGTAGGAAGTGGAGAAACCAGAAAGATGTTTGGGGGCAGCTCTGAATTCCACATTCCATATTTTAATGTGATGTTAAAAAGTCCTCCATTAATACCCCCATTAGGGTAAAGAAATTTCATTGACTAGATTAAAGATGAGTCTCTCAATGCATATAACTGGGGTCCCTGGGGATTACAGGGCTTTTTTTTATTACTAAGAAGGAAACTTTAAGGTTTTAATATAGATGAGTTGGGGATGGTAAGTTATTCTGCTCTAAGAGCAAGAAAAATGCATTTTCTTCTGAGTTCCTGGCTTCACCACGGCTCCAATATACATGATTTGAGATCAGGATCCCTTTTTAGTAAACTAGAGAGTGAAAATCTATTTGATAAGGGCACGTTTGGTGAGCTATTTCCTGTGACTTTGTCTTTGTGATTTGTGAGGAACTCATCCTCCCACATGCAGACCCATGATGCATACATGCACGCACACACACACACACACCACGTGCACATGCACAGATACACAAAAACACACAACCTTTCATAAACAGACCAACTTACTTCCCTGGACTGTAACTCCATTCCATAACAGATTAGAAAGCTCAAGTTCAAGGCTTCTACCAGGACACATTTACACATTTCATGGGCTCATAGAAGGCTGGACATGGAAGAGAACTTCCAGTTCATCTCCTAGAACCCTCTCCTGTGAAAACTGAAGCAGAGAAGGCTGAGGATTTACCCAACATCTCAAAGGAAAGTACTAGCAGAAGTGCAACTTCTGTTTAGCAGAACTGAAAGTGTTGTGCAGATCCAGGGCTTCTTCAGCATCCACTGGAGGCAGAGAGTGTGGTATCCAAGATCAGGGGCATCAGACAGACCTGAATCCAATCCTGACTCCACCTCTTTGACCTCATCTGTACAATAAGAAGCACTGGAGAATCTATTTCACAGAGTGGTTGTAAAGGGTAACTAAAATTATGCGTGCCACATAGCAAGCCCCTAGTAAATGTCAACTGGTACTATTTTGATATTAACGTTAGTCTTCTTGTCTGTGTACTAGAAGCACGGTGGTGCTAGGAATTTGGTGTTCAGTTCAATTCATCAAATGTTTACCAGGTGTCTGCTAAAGGACAGCTCTTGTGCTGCCTGTGAGGGAATACAGACATGAGTCAGACTAGGTCACTTCATGCTAAGCATCAGAGTCTGATGGGGGAGATGAGCACACAAGCCAGTAAGTGACAGTCTGAGGTAGGTATGCCAACAGAGAGCTCTCATGAACTGCAAGGCTGCAGTGATTGGTTACAGAGAGGGGAGGTAGAATGGCCATCCCAGCTTGCAGTCCATGGAGGTTAGGCATGCAAAGGCCAGGGTCCAAGCCTCGGCATTCCCACTCTTTACAGTAGTGAGACACTTGCCAGGGCCTCCCTGGATCTCAGTCCTAACATCTGTGAGATGGGAGAGAAGGAATCCTGGAGCAGACACTGTGTACATCCCATCTACAGCTCTGACTAGCCATGGAACCCAGAATGGAGTTCAGGTTCCCAGCAGGGTACTGGGTTTCCAGGACACCTCAGCAACAAGGGTGGATTAATCAGGATCTTCGATTGCAGAGTTTCTTTGTCCTTCTCCAACAAACGAAGCTCGCATACTTAAATACCCCCTGTAGATGAGGGACGGGAAGGGGGTGGGCTTAGAGTCCTCTCGTGGATGATGCCACAGCCATTTCCTCTTTTGTAGATTTATTTTTAACTTATCTGGGCAGTCAGACCCTGCAATTCCCTGCCCTATCTCCCTCCACCTCCTTCTCTCCCCAGGCCCTAGTTTGATCAGAAAGGCAGAGCCACATGTCTTCTGAATTGCTATGGGGAAAATATCTCATTGACTTGGCTCCCACTGAGATAAAACAAAAGTGCCCCAGAATAAAAGGCAAGGTTGAATGAATGAAGAAGATATACTTCTTTAATTACTCAGTGATCAGGTAATAATAACTAAATGAATAAAGGAATGAATGAACAAGGAGGCTAAATCATGGCCCACCCATGATGGTGGCTCTGCCTTCTGTCCCCCCGCAACACCCCCCACAACACACACACACACTTTTTTTTCTTTGCTCATCCTCTTTCTTATTGATATTAATGTTTGTCATATGTTACATATCACTGTGAGATACTTTACCTTCTTTCTAGATTAAGGTAAGTCATAGATCAATTAATCAATAATGTCTAGTCCCAGTGTCCAACCCCAGGGCCTAACAAGAAGATGTGTATGGAGTTGAATTCATAAAGTGGCCTTGCAAGTTAGACACCAGCCAGCCTGAGACCAGGTTTGTACTAGCTTGACCCTGGGAGTGGTCTCAGAAAGGACTCACAGCCTATTCCACGCTCCACCTTCAGTACCAGGAACCCTGGGCCTCGAGATCTGAGCTTGGAAGAAGCAGAAATAGATCCTAGTGCAAGGACAAAGAAGCTGAAATAAATCCTAGTCCAAGGACAAAGAGAGGTGGCAGGAATGAAAATGAGAGACAGCATAGGGGCCAGGGACAGGGCGGCAGCGTGGGACAGAGGAGCCCTCGTGTGGGTATCTAGGGTGTGGTTGTTCAAGGCTGTCCCACAGAGCTGCTCTGTGCGCATAACCAGGTCTATCCCCCTCTCTGGGCAACAGTTTCCTTGTCTAAGAGACCTAGGCCCTATCGCTTCTCTACTCTGCCCCTCCGACTCCCAGGGCACCCCTGGAGAGGGAGAAGGCAGAAGGCAGTGGAACCAATAACAAAACAGTAGCAGAGTCAGGGGAAGCCTTGTCTGTCAGCGGGATTGCTTTGTCATCTTGTCTCCTAGGTGAGTATTTACAGAGCATTATGCTCGCCCTCTGGAGGTGGATGGGGGTAGAAAGGACCTAAATGGAGGCTACGGATGCTGTGTGCTCCCAGCTTGCTGTTTGACCTTGGGCAAAGTCCTTCTCACCTCTAAGTCCTCATTTATAAAAAGAAAGCTGCCCGATGATCTCTAATATTCCTTTTTACTAGGAGTCTAAGATGAAGACCCTGCCATTAAGAAGTTTTCTTGGCCGGCGCGGTGGCTCACCCCTGTAATCCCAGCACTTTGGGAGGCCAAGACGGGAGGATCACGAGGTCAGGGAATTGAGACCATCCTGGCTAACACAGGGAAACCCCGTCTCTACTAAAAATACAAAAAATTAGCCGGGCATGGTGGCGGGCGCCTGTAGTCCCAGCTACTTGGGAGGCTGAGGCAGGAGAATGGCGTGAATCCCAGAGGTGGAGCTTGCAGTGAGCTGAGATCCCGCCACTGCGCTCCAGCCTGGGAGACAGAGCAAGACTCCGTCTCAAAAAAAAGAAAGAAAGAAAGAAAGAAATTTTCTCGAGGGGAAAAAAAAACATAAAAACAGAAACAGAAACACATTCATTCACAAAGCTCTATGCCCCAAAAGATATTGAGGAAATGTTTAAGCAAAATTAAGTGTTCTCAGTTATGGATCCACATTGCAATCATCTCCAGATGCCTTAAAAAATACCGATGGCTGGGTCCACCCACGGCAAGTCTGCTCTCACTGGTCTGGGGTGTGGCCTGGGTCTGATTTTTAAAAGCACCCCAGGTGATTCTGATAAGCATCCAAGGTTGCAAATCCTGTCCTAAGTCCACTACAATTGGGTAACCTTCACTCCCACTCCTGCCTCTGACATCATCCATTCTGGGAAGTTGCCAGTCTCAGAATATACCTACCTGTGGTCCAGCCAGTCTGACTATCCTGGAACCCATCCCTGCTCTCCATTTAAGCCATCCTTGGACTGACCAGAGGCCATGTTGAGTTAAGGCCTCAGTCCTGCAGAAAACTATAAACCAGAAAAGAAATTGATAGAAGTGCTGGACACGGTAGCTCACGCCTGTAATCCCAATGCTTTGAGAGGCTGAGGTGGGCCGATCACTTGATGTTAGGAGTTCAAGATCAGCCTGGTAAAACCTCATCTTTACTAAAAATACAAAAATCGGTCGGGCACGGTGGCTCACACCTGTAATCCCAGCACTTTGGGAGGCCGAGGCAGGTGGATCATGAGGTCAGGCAGGAGATTAAGACCATCCTAGCTAACACGGTGAAACCCAGTCTGTACTTAAAAAAATACAAAAAATTAGCTGGGCATAGTGGTGGGCACCTGTAGTCCCAGCTACTTGTGGGGCTGAGGCAGGAGAATGGCATGAACCCGGGAGGTGGAGCTTGCAGCAGTGAGCCAAGATCATGCCACTGCACTCCAGCCTAGGTGACAGAGTGAGACTCTGTCTCAAAAAAAAAAAAAGGAAGAAGAAGAGAAGAAAGAAGAAAGAAGAAGGAAGAAGAAAGAAGAAGAAACTGAGAAACTGGTGGAAGTAAGTACTCACATCTCCAGCCACACTGATGAAAGCAAAGAGTTCGTCTATGCCCAGCGCTGTTCTAAGCAACTTTCATATAAGTCATTTCTTCCTCATAACAGTCGCTACTGGGGAATAGCTGCTATTATCTTCCCATTTTATTGGTAGTGAGACTAAGGCACAGAGAGGTTAAATTGTTTGCCTGAAGTCACAAAGCTGCTGAGTAGCAGAAGCAGGATGCTTCCCAGGTAGTTTGAATACACCATGTTGTGCTGCTTCTCAGAACCCGTGTGTATAGGTCTTGACTCCATCTGAACACCAGCCCTGGAATGCCCTGCCAGCTGTGCTCTGAGAGAAGGAAGCTGCCCTTCAAAAATGGCACAGCAAAAGCAAGGTACAGGCTTATGCAAGATAAGACACAAACAGCGGCCAAAAGCTCCTCATCCTGGAATCCATCCCTGCTGGTCATTTAATACTCCTGCCACAACAGGCATCTTCTTGGCTAAGAGCAGTAAGCTCCCTTTTATTTGAGTGATAGTTGGGTGGAATTGCTGCTTTTCCCTTCTAAAAATGCTTAAAAGAAAAGCACATCCACATATCTGGGTGGAAGGGAATTAATCAGCTATTAAGTTTTACCTGGCTAAACATTAGTGTCACCTGGGGAGCTGTGAAAATTCCTGATGCCCGGGCAGCACGCTGAACAAATTACATCAGAATCTTCGGGGTGGATGAGGTATCACTATTTTTTAAAGCTCCCTAGGCAATTCCAACATGCAGCCAAGTTTGAGAACCACTACGCCAGACCCAATTTCTTAACAGGCAGACCACATTGGAGCTACTGGTGAAAAGCTAAATCACTATTTGGCTATTTGTGCTCAGTGCCCAGATTAAGAAGAAAACCATAAAGTCTTCCCAGAGGAAGCAAGACTCGATCTGGGCTATGAAGACAAACTAAACCTGGAGAGGCACAGGCGCCCAGGAGGACCTCTCCTAGGCCCTGAAGTCGGCTCCCCTCTTCAGGAACACAGCCTCCCCCTCTAATTTCTTCCTTCCTCTTCCCTGCTCCCCCATGTCCCCCAGGAATAAGCGGAGCGCTCCAGACAAATGTGATATTGAATGAAGAACATATGTCCTGCGTGCATTTAAAGAGCATTTCTCTTCCTCCTCACCAGTCTCATCGGGAAATAAGTTCCCTCCGCTTTCACATTTTGGGGACGAGCAGATGGCAAAAGTTTTGATTCAGGAATAATGTCCATTTGAATGGCCCACGCTCAAGGGCCCCTGACTGTAATCAAAGGACCATCACAGACATGCAATCTGGACTATTTGAAAGTCCTTATTTCACCCAAAACTGAAATCTTTTCCTATCCCCACCCCCAGCCCAGCTTCTCCTGTGTCCCCATCTCAGTAAAGGAAGCCCCCATCAGCCCGGCCAGAAAGTTGGGCAGCAGCCCTGGCTTTCCCCACTCACCGTGTGTATTCTTCCTCCCACGTGTGCTCTTTTTTTTCCATAGCTTTAGGGGTACAAGTGGTTCTTGGTTCCATGGATAAATTGTACAATGGTGAAATCTGGGCTTTTTGTATACCTATCACCCAAAGAGTGTACATGGTACCCAAGAGGTGATTTTTTTTATCCCTTGCCCACCTCCTATCCTCTCCTCTTCTGAGTGTCCAATGTCTATTATACCATTCTGTATGCCCTTGCATGCCCATAGCTTAGGTCCCACTTAGAAGTAAGAACATCACATGTGCCTTGACTCATCCTCTGCTCTCCAGCCCCTACCATGGCCACAATGGCTGGAGCTCAGGCCTCCCCACGTATCCCAGGGATGACACCCTGGCCTCCTCACAGCTCTCCTTTCCTACTGGTCCCTCTTCCACCAGCACCTGTTGCACACTATGGCCTCAGAGCTTTCTATTAATAGAAGGCACAAATGACCAAGACATGGCCCTGCTTAACAACCTCTGATGGCTTCATGCTGCTCCAGTCGTGCTTCCAGCTGCATTACTTCACAGCTTACATTGAAAATGGCAGCATTTGTCCAGCACACTGGAGAAAACGGTTGAGCTGCTCATTGCTAGGAGTAGCCAGCCCTGGAGGCCCCACTGGCCAACCCCAGGCTGGAGGGGTACAGAATCTCAGCACCTTGACAAGTCATTCACAACTTACTAACTGGTAAGCATAGATCTACAGCCATGGATCCTAAACATGTGTGACCACAATTGTCTGGGACATTTTGAAAATACAGATCTCTAGGCCTCCCCTAGCCACCACTCCTCTGCCACCCACCCTCTAGTTCAGAGTGTCACAGAGCCAGGCTCCTTTCCTTAAGAGCACGTATCTCATTGGTAATTATACACTCATATGTATCAACATTTACATGCATTCTGCCTCACTTACTAAGCCATAAGCTCCAATAGCCCCACTGTATGAACAATCTTCCTAGCCCAGATCAAATGCTGCTTCTTTCAGGAAGCCTTCAGGGATCTCTTTCTTCTGGTATCCCAGAATTATCACCTTCATCAGGCAAATGTAATGAACACTGAGCATATGTGACAATGTCTAGCATATAGTATATGCTCAAAAAAATGTCTTGGATGGATGGATGGTTGGATAGATAGATGGAAGGAAGGAAAATGGAGGAAAGGATGAATGAACAGATGGATACACGGATGGATGGATGGATGGACGCATGGATGCATGTATAGATGGATAGATGGGTAGATGGGCAATTAGATGTCTCACTGAATGAATAGAAGATTAGATGAAGGATGGATGCTAGATGAATCTTGGCCTTGCTGACCTCTCCAGATTTATCTCCCACTATATCCATCAGACATGCTAAAAGCTCACAAAATTGAAAAATGTCATGACTGTGTTCCTGCATGACTTTGTCCTTTTAAAAAAGGAGCTGTTTCGCCATTTGAACAGGGGTTTCTGCTCAAAGGAAACACAAGCTTCTGGAGAGAACAGAAAAAGGTGTGTCAAAAAAGTCATTTCCCTAAGAGGCAGCACTGATGCCAAGAATAGCAGCTGTGTAGGCTTACACACTCTCCCTCAGCTGCCTGGGGAAACAGCATCAACCCCCAGGGAGGTGATCAAGGATAGCTCTATTATTAAGCATGTTTCATCATCAGCCATGGGATGCCAAGCCGAGAGAAGGGTTGTGAGTCCACTCCAATAACTCTGGCTGGACCTGGTGAAGGCTCAAGGAGAGCTATGTGGAACCCAGGATAACGGCAGTAACAATAGCTACGTTCCTGCTGAGCATTCACTACGTGGGAGGCGCCTTGCTGAGAACTTTATGCAGAGTATCTCCTTTAATCCTCACCAAATCTAGGCTACAGGAGCCACACTGAAGCCATGCTGCCTCAGTTAAAATCCTACCTACACAACCTATAGGCTATAAAGTGTTGGACAAGATATGTAATCTCTCCCTGTCTTTTTTTTTTTTTTTTTTTTTTTTTTTTTTTTGAGACGGAGTTTCACTCTTGTCGCCCAGTCTGGAGTACAGTGGCACAATCTCAGCTCATGGTAACCTCCACCTTCCTGGTTCAAGTAATTCTCCTGCCTCAGCCTCCCAAGTAACCAAGATTACAAGTGCCCACCACCATGCCTGGCTAATTTTTGTATTTTTAATAGAGATGGTGTTTCGCCATGTTGGCCAGGCTGGTCTCAAACTCCTGACCTCAGGTGATCCACACACCTCGGCCTCCCAAAGTGCTGGGATTACAGGCATGAGCCACCACCCCTGGCCTCTCTGTTTCTTATCTGTAAAGTGGGCATGACGCTATTGCCTGTTTCATGGAGTTATGAGGATAAAATGAATCAATATAAGACATTTAAATGTTTAAAACACAGTCTATGCACATAGTAAGCATTCATTAGTTGTTAGCTATTATGGTTATTATTAACTCCATTTAACAAATGAAGAAACTGAGGCTCAGATAAATTGCATTCTAACCAAGTAGCAAAGTTGGGATCTAAACCCGTCTCTGTTTAGTCAAAGCCCACATTTCTAACCATCAGGCATTGCCTAGCTCCAATGTCCTGGATATGTGATTTCACCTCAGATGCCTTCCCTCTCTACACCACCAAAATGCTGAATCTTGTTCCTCTAGGTTCAACTCTTCCATTCAGTAAATATTCTCAGAATGATTGTGGCATGCCAGAATCAGAAGGATGCGTAAATGGATCAGACACAGTCTCCACCTTCAGACTGCTACTGCCTATGGTAGAAAGACCTGCATATAAGTATTAAGATACAAAGTAGAAAGGGAGCTGCTTTAATTGAGTACTTGCCATGTACTGGACCAAGGTCTTCCTGATTTCCATCTCACTCTGGGAGGCAGTGTTATTACCCCCATTTTATAGATATGGGAACTGCTGCCCAGAGAGATTAAATTGCCTTCTCAAGGTCTCATTGTGAGGTTTTTCCATTCCTGAGTTACTTCACTTAGAATAATAAGTCTCTAATCTCATCTGGGCCACTGGAAATGCTGTTAATTCATTCCTTTTTATGGCTGAGTAGTATTCCATTGTATCTACATACCAGAGTTTCTTTATGCACTCGTTGACTGATGGGCTGGGTTGGTTCTACAATTTTGCTGTTGTGAATTGTGCTGCTATAAACGTGCGTGTGCTGATATGTGGAAGCTAAGGTATGAGGACACAAAGGCATAAGAATGATACAATGGACTTTGGGCACTTGAGTGGAAGAGTGGGAGGAGGGCGAGGAATAAAAGACAACAAATATGGTGCAGTATATACTATTCAGGTGATGGGTGCACCAGGTTCTCACAAATCTCCACTAAATAATTTTCTCATTTAACCAATACCACTTGTACCCCAATAACTTAAAATAAAATTTTTTTAAAAAGGTTGCATAGTGAGGAAGAAATTTGGTGTGTTTTTTTTTTGTTTTTTTTTTGTTTGTTTGTTTGTTTTCTGATTTCAACCTTTATTTCAAAACTATTGCGATCAACATATATGATACTGGCATAAAAACAGACACATAGACAAATGGAACAGAATTGAGAGTGCAGAAATAAAACCACATCTATGTGATCAGTTAATATTTGACAAAGGTGCCAAGAATATTCACTGAGGAAAGGACAGTATCTTCAATAAACAGTGTTGGGGAAACTGCATATCCATATGCAAAAGAATGAAACTGGTTCCCCACCACCACACACAGAAATCCACTTGAAATGAATTAAAGACCCGAATGGAGGAAGCAATTTGGAATAAGGTCTGATTCTGATGCATTCAGATCACTCTGCGCTAAAGGATGACTCACATTAGCATGGATGAGGGGAGCTGTGCTGGGATGTGTGGATCCCAGGGACTCTGTAATTTAGGAATCACAGAACCTCAGGCTGAGAGGAACTACAAGGGGAGGGCTCAGATGATAATGACAATAACCAAAATTGTCAATTTTCTCGAAACATAACTTATCAAAGTAGACTTAAAAAGAAATTTAGAACCTGAAGAGATCTATAACCATTACAGAAACTGCAAAAACTGAATCTGTAATTGAATGTCTACCTCCCAAAAAGCATGCACGTGCACACACACGCACGCACACACAAGTACCAATTATACTGCAGAAATCTAATATTTGTCATATTGATTATATTTATATTACATATATATGTAAATCAGAATAAGATGGATTATATCAATGTTGATATAGCCTGGTTGCAATCTTACACCATTATTTAACAAAAAGCTGCCATTGGGGGAAACTGCACAATGATCTTTCTGTGTTATTTCTTATAACTTCATATGAATCAACAGTTATGCCAGGAATTTTTCAACTATAAAAATTCAACTAAAAAAAGTCAATGAGAAAAGAAAATTCCAATAGAAAGGTGAGCAAAGTATAGGAACAGGCAATTCTTGGATGAGAAAACAGAAACTGCCAATAAACACACATAGAGACAATCAAATTGAAACAGTGAGGTATTATCTCACACCAAGTTTGCCAATTTGTTGTTACAAATCTGGTAACGTGAAGTATTAGCAAGGACCTAGAGAAAAAGGTGTTTGTTCACTGCTGTTGAGAATATAAATTTTTACAAGCACTAGGGAGCGAAATTTGGCACTATCTAGTAAGCTGCAGATGTGCAAATTCTTCTCTCATCAACTGTGCTTCTAGTTTTCTACCTCAGAAGCATATATGGTATATGGTTCTACATATGCTACATTAATGTATTTCTATAGTAGAAAACTATATATATAATATATACACATACACAGAGACAGCAACTCTGCTTCTAGTTTTCTACCTTAGAAACATATTAATACAACATATATAATGTATTGTATGTATGCACACACACATACACAGAAAGAGATATATACAAAGAGGTTTATTGCAGCACTGTTTAAATAGCAGAATAACCCAACTTCAATAGCAAATTAAATAAATAATGATTTGTTAGTACAATGAAATGCAATGTAGATGTTAAAGTAGCTGATCTTTACACATCAACAGAGATAAATTCAACAACAAAATGTTAAATGGAAAACAGTTGCAAAATAATATATTTTAATAATATTTATTTCAAAAAATTAGACCTAACACACATACTATATGTTGTTAATGTAAACATATATATGTAACAAAAGTTTGAATATGTATATGAAAATGTGTATGAAAATGATATGCATTAGGGGAATGGATGCTTCTGACAATAGACTGAGAAAAAGGACCAAGATGAACCGGACATATTGCTGTGATATTGTACTTCTTTAAAAGAGAGATTTGAAGGAAATATGGCAAAATGTATTATACGTGTGTGTGTGTATACATGTATATAATTTTGAGTATATGTGATAGCAGTTCATTTTTAATATTTTTGATATTTTAAAGTTATATATGTATATATGTATATATAATATTTCTAAATTATATATGTATAATTTGGTGAATATATATGTGATAGCAGTTACTTCTTTTTTTTTTATTATACTTTAAGTTCTAGGGTACATGTGCACAACGTGCAGGTTTGTTACATAGGTACACATGTGCCATGTTGGTTTGCTGCACCCATCAACTCATCATTTACATTAGGTATTTCTGCTAATGCTATCCCTCCCCCAGGCCCCCACCCCTAGACAGGCCCCGATGTGTTATGTTCCCCACTCTGTGTCCATGTGTTCTCATTGTTCAACTCCCACCTATGAGTGAGAACATGTGGTGTTTGGTTTTCTGTCCTTGTGATAGCTTGCTTAGAATGATGGTTTCCAGCTTCATCTATGTCCCTGCAAAGGACGTGAACTCATCATCCTTTTTTATGGCTGCATAGTATTCCATGGTGTATATGTGCCACATTTTCTTAATCCAGTCTATCATTGATGGACATTGGGTTGGTTGCAAGTCTTTGCTATTGTGAATAGTGCCACAGAAAACATATGTGTGCATGTATCCTTATCATAGAATGATTTATAATCCTTTGGGTATATGGGATTGCTGGGTCAAATGGTATTTCTAGTTCTAGATCCTTGAGGAATTGCCACACTGTCTTCCACAATGGTTGAACTAACTTACACTTCCACCAACAGTGTAAAAGTGATCCTATTTCTCCACATCCTCTCCAGCATCTGTTGTTTCCTGACTTTTTAATGATCGCCAATCTAACTGGCATGAGATGGTATCTCATTGTGGTTTTGATTTGCATTTCTGTGATGACCGGTGATGAGGAGCATTTTTTCATGTATCTGTTGGCTGCATAAATGTCTTCTTTTGAGAAGTGTCTGTTCATACCCTTTGCCCACTTTTTGATGGGGTTTTTTCTTGTAAATTTGTTTAAGTTCTTTGTAGATAAGGGATATTAGCCCTTTGTCAGATGGGTAGATTGCAAAAACTTTCTCCCATTCTGTAGGTTGCCTATTCACTCTGATGGTAGTTTCTTTTGCTGTACAGAAGCTCTTTAGTTTAATTAGATCCTATTGCCTTTTTTGACTTTTGTTGCCATTGCTTTTGGTGTGGTAGTCATGAAGTATTTGCCCATGCCTATGTCCTGAATGGTATTGTCTAGGTTTTCTGCTAGGGTTTTTAAGGTGTTAGGGCTTACATTTAAGTCTTTAATCCATCTTGAGTTAATTTATGTATACAGTGTAAGGAAGGGATCCAGTTTCAGCTTTCTACATACGGCTAGTCAGTTTTCCCAGCACCATTTATTAAATAGGGAATCATTTCCCCATTGCTTGTTTTCATCAGGTTTGTCAAAGATCAGATGGTTGTAGATGTGTGGTGTTATTTCTGAGGCCTCTGTTCTGTTCCATTGGTCTATATATCTGTTTTGGTACCAATACCATGCTGTTTTGGTTACCGTAGCCTTATAGTATAGTTGAAGTCAGGTAGTGTGATGCCTCCAGCTTTGTTCTTTTGGCTTAGGATTGTCTTGGCTATGCAGGTCCTTTTTTGGTTCTGTATGAACTTTAGTTTTGTCCAGTTCTGTGAAGAAAGTCAGTGGTAGCTTGATGGGGATAGCATTGAATCTATAAATTACTTTGGGCAGTACAGTCATTTTCACAATATTGATTCTTTCTATCCATGAGCATGGAATGTTCTTCCATTGGTTTGTGTCCTCTTTTATTTTGTTGAGTAGTCGTTTGTAGTTCTCCTTGAAGAGGTCCTTCACATCCCTTGTAAGTTGGATTCCTAGGTATTTTATTCTCTTTGTAGTAATTGTGAATGGGAGTTCACTCATGATTTGACTCTCTGTCTATTATTAGTGTAGAGGAATGCTTGTGATTTTTTGCACACTGATTTTGTATCCTGAGACTGCTGAAGTTGCTTATCAGCTTAAGGAGATTTGGGGCTGAGACGATGGGGTATTCTTGTTTTCTTTTTTTTTTTTTTTTTTTTTTTTTTTTGAGACGGAATCTTGCTCTGTCACCCAGGCTGGAGTGCAGTGGCACGATCTCAGCTCACTGCAAGCTCCACCTCCTGGGTTCATGCCATTCTCCTGCCTCAGCCTCCTGAGTAGCTGGGACTACAGGTGCCCACCATCATGCCTGGCAAATTTTTTTGTATTTTTAGTAAAGACCAGGTTTTACCATGTTAGCCAGAATGGTCTCTATCTCCTGACCTCGTGATCTGCCCGCCTCAGCCTCCCAAGTGCTGGAATTACAGGCGTGAGCCACTGTGCCCAGCTGGGGTTTTCTAAATATTCAATCATGTCATCTGCAAACAGAGACAATTTGACTTCCTCTTTTCCTAACTGAATACCCTTTATTTCTTTCTCTTGTCTGATTGCCCTAGCCAGAACTTCCAACACTATGTTGAATAGGAGTGGTGAGAGAGGGCATCCTTGTCTTGTGCCAGTTTTCAAAGGGAATGCTTCCAGTTTTTGCCCATTCAGTATGATATTGGCTGTGGGTTTATCATAAATAATTCTTATTATTTTGAGATACATTCCATCAATACCTAGTTTATTGAGAGTTTTTAGTATGAAGGACTGTTGAATTTTGTCAAAGGCCTTTTCTGTATCTATTGAGATAATCATGTGATTTTTGTCTTTGGTTCTGTTTATATGCTGGATTACATTTATTGATTTGCATATGTTGAACCAGCCTTGCATCCCAGGGATGAAGCCGTCTTGATCGTGGTACATAAGCTTTTTGATGTGCTGCTGGATTTGGTTTGCCAGTATTTTACTGAGGATTTTCACATCGGTGTTCATTAGGGATATTGGTCTAAAATTCTCTTTTTTTGTTGTGTCTCTACCAGGCTTTGGTATCAGGATGATGCTCATAAAATGAGTTAGGGAGGATTCCCTCTTTTTCTATTGATTGGAATAGTTTCAGAAGGAATGGTACCAGCTCTTCTTTGTACCTCTGGTAGAATTAGGCTGTGAATCTGTCTGGTCCTGGTCTTTTTTTTGGTTGGTAGGCTATTGATTATTGCCTCAATTTCAGAACCTGTTATTCGTTTATTCAGAGATTCAACTTCTTCCTGGTTTGGTCTTGGGAGGGTGTATGTGTCCAGGAATTTATCCGTTTCTTCTAGATTTTCTTGTTTATTTGCGTAGAGGTGTTTATAGCATTCTCTGATGGTAGTTTGTATTTCTGTGGGATCGGTGGTAATATCCCCTTTATCATTTCTTTATTGCATCTATTTGATTCTTCTCTCTTTTCTTCTTTATTAGTCTTGCTAGTGGTCTATCAATTTTGTTGATCTTTTCAAAAAACCAGCTCCTGGATTCATTGATTTTTTGAAGGGTTTTTGTGTCTCGATCTCCTTCAGTTCTGCTCTGATCTTAGTTATTTCTTGCCTTCTGCAAGCTTTTGAATTTGTTTGCTCTTGCTTCTCTAGTTCTTTTAATTGTGATGTTAGGGTATTGATTTTAGATCTTTCCTGCTTTCTCTTGTGGGCATTTAGTGCTATAAATTTCCCTCTACACACTGCTTTAAATGTGTCCCAGAGATTCTGGTACATTGTGTCCTTGTTCTCATCTCAAAGATGTTTCAAAGAACATCTTTATTTCTGCCTTCATTTTGCTATTTACCCAGTAGTGATTCAGGAGCAGGTTGTTCAGTTTCCATGTAGTTGTGCAGTTTTGAGTGAGCTTCTTAATCCTGAGTTCTAATTTGATTGCACTGTGGTCTGAGAGACAGTTTGTTGTGATTTCTGTTCTTTTACATTTGCTGAGGAGTGTTTTACTACCAATTATGTGGTCAATTTTAGAATAAGTGTGATGTGGTGCTGAGAAGAATGTATATTCTGTCGATTTGGGGTGGAGAGTTCTGTAGATGTCTATTGGGTCTGCTTGGTCCAGAGGAGTTGAGTTCAAGTCCTGGATATCTGGATATCTTTGTTAACCTTCTGTCTCGTTGATCTGTCTAATATTGACAGTGGGGTGTTAATGTCTCTCGTGATTATTGTGTGGGAGTCTAGGTCTCTTTGTAGGTCTCTAAGGACTTGCTTTATGAATCTGGGTGCTCCCATATTGGGTGCATATATATTCAGGATAGTTAGCTCTTCCTGTTGAATTGATCCCTTTAGCATTATGTAGTGGCCTTCTTTGTCTCTTTTGATCTTTGTTGGTTTAAAGTCTGTTTTATCAGAGACTAGGATTGCAATCCCTGCTTTTTTTTTTTTTTTTCTTTCCATTTGCTTGATAGATCTTCCTCTAACCCCTTATTTTGAGCCTGTGTGTGTCTTTGCATGTGAGATGGGTCTCCTGAATACAGCATACTGATGGGTCTTGACTCTTTATCCAATTTGCCAGTCTGTGTCTTTTACTTGGGGCATTTAGCCAACTTACATTTAAGGTTAATATTGTTATGTTTGAATTTGATTCTGTCATTATGATGCTAGCTGGTTATTTTGCCCATTAATTGATATAGTTTCTTCATAGCATTGATGGTCTTTACCATTTTGCATGTTTTTGCAGTGGCTGGTACCAGTTGTTCCTTTCCATGTTTAGCCCTTCCTTCAGGACCTCTTGTAAGGTAGGCCTGGTGGTGACAAAATCTCTCAGCATTTGCTTGTCTGTAAAGGATTTTATTTCTCCTTCACTTATGAAGCTTAGTTTGGCTGGATATGAGATTCTGGGTTGAAAATTCTTTTCTTTAAGCATGTTGAATATTGGCCCCCACTCTCTTCTGGCATGTAGGATTTCTGCTGAGAGATCCAATGTTAGTCTGATGGGTTTCCCTTTATGGGTAACCAGACCTTTCTCTCTGGCTGCTCTTAACATTTTTTTCCTTCATTTCAACCTTGGTGAACCTGACAATTATGTATCTTGGGGTTTCTCTTCTCGAGGAGTGTCTTTGTGGTATTCTCTGTATTTCCTGAATTTGAATATTGGCTTGCCTTGCTAGGTTAGGGAAGTTCTCCTGGGTAATATCTCCTGGATAATATCCTGAAGAGTGTTTTCTAACTTGATTCCATTCTCCCCATCACTTTCTGGTACACCAATCAAACTGTGGTCTTTTCACATAGTCCCATATTTCTTGGAGGCTTTGTTCATTTCTTTTCACTCTTTTTTCTCTAATCTTGTCTTCTCATTTTATTTCATTAATTTAATCTTCAATCATGATATGCTTTCTTCCACTTGATTGAATCAGCTATTGAAGTTTGTGCATGTGTCACAAAGTTCTCATGCCATGGTTTTCAGCTCCATCAGGTCTTTTAAGTTCTTCTCTACACTGTTTATTCTAGTTAACCATTCGTCTAACCTTTTTTCAAGGTTTTTAACTTCCTTGCAATGTGTTAGAATATGCTCCTTTAGCTTGGAGAAGTTTGTTATTACCGACCTTCTGAAGCCTACTTCTGTCAACTTGTCAAACTCATTCTCCATCCAGTTTTGTTCCCCTGCTGGCAAGGAGCTGTGATCCTTTGGAGAAGAGGTGCTCTGTTTTTTGGAATTTTCAGCTTTTCTGCTCTGGTTTCTCCCTATCTTTGTGGTTTTATCTACCTTTGGTCTTTGTTGTTGGTGACCTAAAGATAGGGTTTTGGTGTGGATGTCCTTTTTGTTGATGTTGATGATATTCCTTTCTGTTTGTTAGTTTTCCTTCTAGCAGTCAGGTCCCTCAGCTGCAGGTCTGTTGGGGTTTGCTGGAGGTCCACTCCAGACCCTGTTTGCCTGAGTGTCACAGTGGAGGCTGCAGAACAGCAAATATTGATGCCTGATCCTTCCTCTGGAAGCTTCGTCCCAAAGGGGCACCTGCCTGTTTGAGGTGTCTGTCGGCCCCTACTGGGAGGTATTTCCCAGTCAGGCTACACGGGGGTCAGCGACCCACTTGAGGAGGCAGTTTGTCCATTCTTGGAGCTCAAATGCCATGCTGAGAGAACCACTGCTCTCTTCAGAGCTGTCAGACAGGAACGGTTAAGTCTGCAGAAGCTGACTGCTGCCCTAATTCTTAATATTTTTGAAATGCTTCAGAATTAAAAAGAAAAATAATGAGTATGAGAGATTATAATTCATGACCTAGCAACTCTACTTTTAAAATTTTAACTGACAGATTTTTTTTTCATATATTCACGAACAAATATTTTTATTGCAGTATTGTAATAGCAAAAGCCTGGAAGCAACCTAAAAATTCATTCATTGGTTATCGCTTGATATGATTTAGCTGTGTCCCCTCCCAAATCTCATCTTGAATTCCCATGTGTCGTGGGAGGGACCTGGTGGGAGGTAATTGAATCATGGGGGCAGGTCTTTACAATGCTGCTCTCATGATAGTGAATAAGTCTCATGAGATCTGATGGTTTTATAAAGGGGAGTTTCCCTGCACAAGCTCTCTTCTCTTGTCTGCTACTATGTGAGATGTGCCTTTCACCTTCCACCGTGATTGTGAGGCCTCCCCAGCCACATGGAATTCTAAGTCCAATAGACCTCTTTCTTTTGCAAATTGCCCAGTCTCAGGTATGTCTTTATCAGCAGCATGAAAACAGATGAATTCACTGATTATGCAAATTATAAAATACCCATAAAATGAAATAGTATGTAGTCATTTAAAAGAATGGCAGAACCCCAAGCATGCTGATATGAAAGCCTGTAAGATTAAATATCTGGGAAAAAAGCAAGGTCCATGATATTGTGTATAGTATGAGCCTCTGTGTGTTTACGTATGCACAACATGTGTGTGTTAAAGAGGTAATGAAAAAATTTTTGTACATACATAACTCATGGAACACAAGGAATCGTGGAATAAGATAAAGAAGCGAAATTTTAGTTTTCATTTTATGGTCTGATGTCTTAGTTGAAATTTTTTTACTAGGTATATATACATTGTTAAGTTTTTTAAAAACTACTTTGAACAAGAGAACCAAATTATAGTCAGAATCTAAAACAGCTTTCTATTAGCCAAACCATATGTTACCAAATAATCCAATTTTGTACATTGTAATTGAATCTGCCTTTGTCAAGTAACATTTTATCTTCTGAGCTTAAAAAAAATGGCATCCATGAAGCAGCTACTGTGTAATAGTTTCTGGATATGCAAAGATGACAATCCCTGGAGGGGCAGGTAACTTAAAAGACAAACAATAACAGACAATGAGGACTACAATGAAGGTAAACCCAGCTGGCTGTGGAAGCAGCAAGAGGGTCCCCCAAAGAAGGCTTCCTGGAGAAGGTGTCTATTAAACAGGTATTAGAAGATGAGTAGGAGTCCCAGGTAAAGAGGGAAGCCAATGTGAAAATACAAGAGGATGATTCAGTGCAATGTCTGCTGGAAATTCTGAGTAGTTCAGTACGGCTGGAATCTGAGGAGAAGATGCTACACACTTCTATCTCTAGTATCTGATGTTCCATTTTACAGGTGAACAAATTGAGGCACAGAGAGGTTAAGTAACTTGTCCATGGTCTCAAGGGCAGTGTGTGGAAGAACCAGAATTTGAACCCGCATACAGAGCCTGAACTTCTAACCAATCCAGCATTTGAATTGGGCCTGGGGGAGTGGTGGGAGATAAGGCTGGAGAGTAAGCCCAGGACAGATCCCAGGAGATTTTGTCAGCACTCTGGGCAATGGGAAGCTAGAAGGATTTTAAGCAAGGAAGTGACATGGTCAGATATAGGTCTGTCCCTAAGATTTCATGACTCAAGATCTCAGGAAATGCTGAATGAATGAATGAATGAATGAATGAATGAATGAATGAATGAGTGAATCCATTTATGGAACCTCAAAGCAGAGACAGAATCAAGGGCTAACTATTACTGGTTTTAAGTAAAATTGTGACATTGGAAAGCTTGTTATTGGCAGATTTCTGCTTCCCTTTCAGATGCCCTCTCCTGTGAGTCCCTTCTAATCCCAGAACTTAACCCATATGCCATCAAGTTATCCTCACTGTTCCCTTAACTATAACAAGTTTCAGGCAGAGTGCAGTGGCTAATGCCCGTAATCCCAACACTTTGGGAGGCTGAGGCAGGAGGACTACTTGAACTTACAAGTTTGAGACCAGCCTGGGCAACATGGTGAAATCCTGGCTCTACAAAAAATTAGCTGGGCATGGTGGCGTGTGCCTGTAATCCCAGCTACCAGGGAGGCTGAGGTGGGAGGATCACCTAAGCCTGGGAGGTCAAGGCTGCAGTGAGCCATGATTGCCCCACTGCACTCTAGCCTGCATGACAGAGTGAGACTCTATCTCAAGAAAAAAAAAAAGAAAAAAGTTTCATCAGGTCTCACACTGTTTCTCTGCCAAGTGTCTTTCCCCTTTAATAGGGACTTCTTAACAGAAAAGACTACAAGGCACCAGAATGATGTCATTTCAGACATTGTGTCAAGTTAAGGGAGATTTCAGAACATTTGCTTAAAGAACAAGACAAGCCTATCCTGGCTGGCTGGTCCATGAATTTGACTCAAGGTAGTATTTCTTGTACATGAGTTAAAAGAAGTACAATGAAAACAGTAAATAATAATATTGATGAAAATCAGATGTGACAGGAAGAAAGGACACTTATCTCAGAGCCACTTGGTGGGTATAAAATCCCAGCTCTACCATTGTATCAGTCAGCTTCTCTGGAAGCAATGCTGCATAACAAATAACACCACTATCTCAGAGGCCTGGAGTAACAAAGATTAGTCACTCTCGTTACATGTCATCTGCAGTTCAGCTGTAGCTCTTTAAATCTGTTCCCAGCTGCATATGGACTCGAGTCCACTCTGTCTCTCTTCTCATTCTGTGACCCATTCTGTGAGGCTGGAAGAATAGCCTCCATCAGGTGCATGACATCCCATGACAAAGGGCAGGATGTTCAGAGAAGTGATGGAAATATATAGTGCTTCTTAAAGCATCTGTTCAGCACTGGTACATTGCCCTTTCACTCAGATTTCACTGGCCAATGCAGATCATACAGTAAGCCCAAAATCAATGATGTGAGGACATATACTCCACCCACCAGAGGCAGGCAAGTTACATGATAAAGGATGTAAATCTATCATCTAGTGGGGAAAGAGATAGTGATGAATAGTTGCAAGAATAATAAAATTGATTATAGCCACTTTCTATGTGACTATAAATAAATTATTTAACCTCTCAGAGTCTCAGTTTTCTCACCTACATATTAGAAATAAAAATTTCTCCCTTGCAAAGTCATGATAAGAGTTAAATGAGATCATGATGGTAAAAGACCCTAGTACAACTCCTGGGATATAGCTAATAGGTCTTTGTTTATTCCATTCCCAGTGACTGCTGTGAAATGGAAGTTTCCTAGACCAGTGCTTCTTAAATTATTTTTTATGAAGGATCAGTGTTTTATTTTTTTTCTCACTCCCATCTCATTGCAGACCAGTGCTTTTGTAAAACACAATAAAAATGAATTGCTAGAAAAAATGAAACAAAAATAAAAAAAAAAAACCAAATTGCTAACCCCAAATGTTTATCATTAGAGTCAACAGATCTGTCAAATTGCTAGAAAAGTTATTTTATTCCAATTTCTTTGGGGAATAAACACTTATGCCAATTTCTGTTCTTATCACAGGTAACTAATGAGCATTTGTAGACTGGCACTAGTCCATTAGCCCTTAAGGAGCACCATCCGACAGGAAGAGCATTGTCTAGGAATTCCAGCTAGGGCTGCAAAGCCAAGAACAAAGGGTGACCTGACCCCTCATTCTGTAAGAGATGCTACCATCCCACATAGGACTTAATAAAGAGAGCCAGAAGGTTCCAAGACTCACCCTCTCACCACTCTCCCACTTTACCACCTGTAACCTAGAGGTGCTCCAGTTATTACTGCTTTGTAACACATCACCCCAAAAGTCAGTGGCCTAAAACATCATGTTGTTATCTGTCCTGGTTTCTCTGGATCAAGAATCCAGAAAGGACTCAGCTGGGCAGCTCTGGCTTAGAGTCTCATGCTCAGTAGTTCGTTGATGACTGAAACTGGAGTAGTTGGACATTTATGTCTCTTTCTGTAGTCTTGGGGTTTCTATCTGTAGTCTCTTCACATGGGCTAGTTTAGGTGGGCCAGGGCCAGCAGGCTTCAGTAGAGGCTCAGGGCCCCAATTTGAGTGTTTAACAGGCTAAGAGGATGTTACTGCCTTTCCTGCCTCACCACAGAAGCCACACTGCATCACTCTGGCACATTCAATGGATTATAAGCCCATCACAGGTGGGGTGTGGTGGCTCACGCCTGTAATCCCAGGACTTTGGGAGACCAAGGCGGGTGAATCACCTGAGGTCAGGAGTTCAAGACCAGCCTGGCCAACATGGTGAAACCCCATCTCTACTAAAAATACAAAAATTAGCTGGGCTTGGTGGTAGGTGCCTGTAATCCCAGTTACTCAGGAGGCTGAGGTAGGGAGAATTACTTGAACCCAGGAGGCAGAGATTGCAGTGAGTCAAGATCACACCATTGCAGTCCAGCCTGGGCAACAGGGCAAGACTCTGTCTCAAGAATAGTAATAATAATAATAATAATCATCATCATCATCATTGCATCACAAACCCTCACAGAGTCAAGGGGAAGGGAATAGGAGAATTAGACTCTACCTCTTGAGAGAGGAATGACAAGATTCTAGAGTCTAGAAAAATATGTGGGACAGAAGATACTGTTGCAGTTGTCTTTGGAAAACACAATCTGCCCCAGAAGTCTATAAGGAACAATAAGGGGAATTCTTTGGGGGGATTTGTAGGGGGAAAGAGCTGTGGGGCTTCCCCTGCCCTCTCTGTGGGAGAGAAAACACTAAGAGTGAACTGCTCCTTGAGATTATGGGGTGCTGGGAAGAAGCAGAGCCTGGCATCCTCCACCCAGCATGGGTGCCCATTGAACTGTTAATTCTTGATCCCAGTGCCAGGGACTACGTGGAGCATTGAAGAGGAGTTCTGAGGAGTCCCAGGAGTTTGGGGCAAATGTGAGCAGAGAGGTAGCTAAGGCTGCCTGTGATGGTGGCCAAGGGAAGGCAGCGAAGGAGCAGCTGGGGCTATGAAAGTCAGTGGGGTGCATGAGTTTCTATGGACCGAATGGATCCCCTAGAGGGTTCCTGAAACTACTCTGCCCTAGAAGGTTGCCTGCTGGGAGAAGGAGGCCCTAAGAGAGAATGGTTGAAGGTGAACTGCCAAGGACCGAAATTGTGTGTGCATTTTCAGAGAGTGTAGTCATCAAGGTCCCATACTGGGTTTCTATTCAACCACAGATGCGTCTCACAGGAAGTCACCAGCCATCAAATTACAACAGTACTGGTCCTATAAGCCCATAAGACATCACTGCTTCTCCCCTAATCTCTCCACTCCTGGGCCCTGACCCTGGAGAAACCATCAACGGGAAGGAGAGTGGGGCGGAAAAACAAAGTGATGATGTTCAAGCGATGAGAAGACCAAAACCAAGCCCCTTTCCTAACCACAGGTCCTTAAACCACAGATGAGCTCTGAGCTGAGGGCAAAGAGAAGCCCTGAATCAGATGGGAGATTGAAGTTTTGATTTAGACCTGGACTTCTTAATTCCTTAAAGTAGGACTATGTTTAATACCTAAAAGTAATTGAATAATAATGTATCAACATTGCTTCATTAATTATAATTAATGTAGCATACTAAGGTAGGATGTTGATAATCTCAGAAACCTGGGACTATGGAAACTCTCTGTACTATCTTCTCAATTTTTCTGTAAAAGTGTTCTAAAAAATAAAGTCAAGTTTAAAACATTTTTAAAAGTGACTGAAAATCTCTGAGATCTGTCTGAGATGCCTCGGAGGGGTGAAGAAGTGAGAGCCAACAGAACATGTTTGAAGGCAGTGGAGGGAGAAAAGTAAAGCTGTTTCTTGTTTGTACCCTAAGAGGCCAGTACATTCAATAACAGGTGATATTAGTGATACTTACAGATGGAATGATTTTGAGAGTATGACAAAATTCTGATATTTTTCTTCCAAACCAAATGTCGTAAAATGTGTCAACCTCTCCCCCATTTCAAGCACCACGATATAGAGATGACTAGAGCATGGGATGGGATTGCCTGTGGGTTTTGCTGCCCCAGCACATGTTTCCTCTATTTCTTAGATCAGCTCCTTCATGTTCCTCTAGGAAAATATCCCTCCCTGACTCACAGTCCAGGTGACCCAGGTAAAACTGATTCCAATCTCCTCCACACCCTTAATCAAAGATGGGACATGACTCAGGTCTGGCCAATCCTTCAGGTCACAGTGACCCATTCCGAAATGCATATGCAATCCAAATTTGTCCAGTGAGTCCCAATCCCCAGATTTCAGAGGAGAATCTCTCTTTCGACTATCTGGCTATGAGAGAGCCATAGCACTGCCAGGCCCACCCAATACAGAGAACTCCCTGGGAATGAAACTAATGTGAAGGAAAAAAGAAAATTAAGGACTAAATCCCGGTGACATCATTTGAGCACCTAGATCCAGCCCTATCTGACACTAAGTATCCCTGGAACCTTTCAATTATGTGACACAATAGTTTCTTTTTTCACTTAAGTCAACTCAAGATGGGTTTCTATTCCTTACAGGGGAAGGAATCCTGATAAATTCTGCACAAGTTCCACCCTCGAGCTAATCTAATGTGGGAGACAAACATAGAAAGGAATATAACCAAGATGCCAGCTGGGCCCTCCTGACCCTGGGAGATGCAGGTGCCTGGCTCAGACATCCTCGTTCCAAGAGCACAAAGCTCTTCCCATGGCTTCTTATTCCCAGAGATGTGCAGCTTCCTGGGCCCATTTGCCCCGCACCTGGGTCTGAAGCTGCTCTCTTTGTTTTTACTCTAAATCCACTCAAAAGCAGAACCCGAACTTTGTCAACTTCTCAATATACTCAAAAGCATTCATGAGTGATGCAGACTTTCCTGAATAACAGATAGGAGAGGCATAGTTCACCTCCTACAGTGATCAGCCCAGAATCCCCGTCTCAGGCATTCCCTGTACTCCCTAAGTGCCTTCTCAGATGCCCTTCTGATGGAGGGGAGAAAGAAGACTTTTGACTGAGTCCTCCATCCCTGGAAGAGAAGAGCCACCCCAAGTTCCTTTCCCACCCCCCAACTCTACTCCTAGATCTTTAAAATCCTCTACCACCATTATGCACAGTGACTCCACTCTGGCTCTCACCCCAAACTTGTTAACCTACAAATACACCAAGGTGCTTGGCAGAACAAAGGCTTGCCTGTTAACTTAATCCACTCTCTTTAGAAGCAAACTTGGTAAATAGGAAAATAGTATTTTACTAAATACAAAAAACATTACAACACTGTGCAGTAAATACTGCACTAGAGAAACATGTACAGGGTGTATGTAAGGGACAGGGAGGGGATCTGTGAATTCTGCCTAAGGGGGATTTAGGAAGGCTTCCCCGTGGAGGTGATGTGTGTGCTGATTGTGAAGCGTGGGTAAGTTTTTGACAAGTAGAGAATAGAGGAAGGTCATGACCAGCAGAAGGAAGAGCATATACTAAAGTGCAGAGACCAGAGGGGTCCTAGTTGATGTGGGGAGCAGCTTGAGGAGAGTGTGGAGGACAAATGGTGCGGAAGGAGGGGCTGAGGAAGTGAGTCAGGTGAGGTTGGCAGGAACCCAGTCATGGAGGGTCTTGATGCCAGTAAGCAGATGGACTCCATCCAGCAGGTGAAAGGAAGCCATTAACAGATTTTAGCAGGACAGCAAGACAGCCAGACTTTGTTTAGAAAGATCAGGCCAGTTTGGAGGAGGTCACTAGTTTGGAGGAGAAATTGAAAGGCTGATGGAAAAGGGGTAGAATTGAGGGGAGAGGAGGTCAGGAAGCTGTTGCAATGATTCAGGCTGAAAATGATGGTGCTCTAATGGGATTGAGAAGGCATGGATGCACATTGCAGAGCTTGGTGGCCACTTGAATATGGAAGGAGACAGGGAGGGAGGAACAATTGTGTCTTCCTTTAGAGCATGAACTCCTTGACAATGGGTCTATGACTGTTCTGTGAATTCCCAGCACAGGATCTTGCACGAGGTAGGTGTTCATTGCTGCACACCTGTATAAACAAATGAGAGCTGACTAATGAATGAGAGTGCCAGGAAGGCTGTGTAGCCTTGCTCAGAGGTGAAGAGGAAACTGGAGATCACAGCCAGAAATTCATTTCTAAGAAGAAAAGTAAAACTGTAAATTGGGAAATAGGTCACAAGAGGAGCAACCTGAGAATGGGATGCAAGGGAAGCCAAGCGTAGATCAGGGCAGCGCAGGAAGTTCAGGGCTCAGCTGGTGAATGATTCTCAGAAATCTACTTTAATGTAGCAGAAAAAGGCCTTGAAGAATTAAGCAGGAGATAAACTTCAGACAATATGCCCTTTGTACCATGTATGAGGAAGTTAATGCTGTATAACAAATCTCCCCAAAACTCAGTGGCATACAACATCAGGCATTTGTTCTCATGCCCATGGGTCTGCAGGTCACTGTGGCTTGGTGGATCAAGGCTGGACTCGGCTGGACTTGGCAGGGCAGCTCTGCTTCAGCCTGCACATTGGCTGAGCTTGGCTGAGCTTAGCTGGGCTAGGCTTCAGGCTGCAGGTTTGCCTCAGGGCCATTCCACATGTCTCTCAACCCCCTTGGACCAGAGGCACATTTTTCTCATGGCAAGTGGCAGAATGACAAGAGCCCAAACCAAATTGCATAAGTATATTGAAGGCCTCTGATCAAGTCTTACGCACTATCATTCCATTGGCCAAAGCAACACACATGGACAAACCCAACACTTACTCTACAAAGAGCAAAGCAGTGGCAAAAAGTGAGACTGTGCTATCTTATTCCAGTGGAGTTATAGGGACCAATAATCCAGCTATTGTGCACAATCTTACTTATCCAGAATCTGCAGGCTCCCTCAGACCCTGCCAGTAAGGCATAGTTATAATGCAAAACGTTCCCACCTACAGGAGCATGCAAAATTCATGGAAAGCCACAGCTAATGGAGTTCTAGTTAACCATATCATCTGGGGCCCTCACCCCCTTATTCATATAACCCATGAGTCTAAAGCAATGAGAAATCTTTTAAGGAAGGTTTAGTTGAAGGGTCTAAGAAATCTAACAACATCCTTATGAAAAATCTTCCTCCCATCTTCTTGGGAAGATTCGAGTGGAGACTTCCTTAGCAAATTCCATCCACGTAAGTCATAGCCACCAAGGTTAGCTATAATGTCACCCACTCCTTTGTCAGCGAGCTCCTCCCTGCACACCACTTCATGCATCTTTTATCACCACCTTAACGCCTTTATAAAATATTGATTGCTCATTCCCATGGCCGAGCCAAGGGCCCCCAAATGAGCTTGTGTGCTGATGCCTGGAGTTTGGGGCACTTGCTGATGACAGAACCCACTTGGGGGACTAGGAAGACCTTCTAGCCCCAACATGGGAAAGATACTGGGGAGTTAAATTAACATCATGTTTGCTAATGAGAAAATGAGGATCTAGGAGGAGGGTTCATGAGAAGGGAGATGAAAGGAAATAAAAAGGTCAGGAGGAAGGAAAAGGAAGCACATGAGTTGACAGTGGGACCAAACTGAAAGCCTGATCATCAGCTGAGTTTGTTGTTAAATTTAATGGGCTGTAGGTGTTGATTGCTCAATCTATAAAATGAGCTATTAATTTGCTGTTCTAACAGGATAGGACCTATCTTATGCAAATTGATCTGAAAGCCAGCATCAGCCCTAAGAGAATAGTTGAGATCTCTCCCAGCCAGAAGTGTCCAAGACTTTCCTACTGAAGGGCACTTAGCCAGCTTGTAACTGCCAAGTGAGGGCCTGCCTGGCAGAGGGCCCCTGAAGTCAGGGGACCTGCATGCCTTGTCCATCTCTCCCATGAGACCTGAGCTTCTTGAGGGCAGGTCTGTGACCACCCTGTTCACTTCTGCATTCCCAGCACCCAGCATAGTGCCTGGTCCCCAGAAGATCTACCACAGCTCTGCGTGTGATTCTGGACAAGTTACCATTTCTCTCAGTCTCTAGTTCCACCATACATATAGAAAAGGGTTTGGACTGAGTGTTGTCACGGAACTTCCATTATCCAGGTCATCAGTTAACTCTGAGTATGGTCCCTGAATGCTAAGAGACTCTGAGAGATGAGAGAGTAGGTGAAGAGACCGGGGGGCTCTTGTTAACCCTGGGTCTCACCTACCTCCATGGGCCCACTCTTCAAGACACAGGCCCTGCTGACCCAGGTTTCATGGAGCCCTGGCCTGAAAAACCTTCATTCCAGTTTCACTTTAGTGCTGACTTGCTATGGGACAGTCACTTTTCTATGGGATTCAGGTGACAATGTCAAAGAGAAAAATGACTTTGACCTCACAGGACTGTTGAGAAGCTGAAGCTGAAATGATGGAAAGAAAGGTGCTTTAAAACTAAAATGTTCTGTGAACATGTCAGGTGAACACTGGCTTTGAAGACAATGTAATCAGGCTTCAAATCGCAGCTCCGCCACGTGCCAGCTGTGTGGCTTTGGATAAATCACTTAACCTCTCTCAGTTTCACTTTCCACAGCAATAGGCAAAAATGATCATTCCTTCCTCACTGGGTTTTCAGGAAAATTAAGTGAAATAAGGTCTGTAAAGTGACTTGGACTATAATGCCTAGCACCACAGGGCTGGCTGTCTAATTTGTAAGACCCAGTGCAACATGAAAATACAGGGTCTCTTGTTTAAAATGTATTAGGAATATAGGCCAAGCACAGTGGCTCACGCCTATAATCCCAACACTTTGGGAGGCTGAGGCGGGCAGATCACCTGAAGCCAGGTGTTCAAGGCCAGCCTGGCCAAAATAGTGAAACCTGTGTCTACTAAAAATACAAAAACAATTTGCCAGGCATGGTGGCAGGTGCCTGTAAGCCCAGCTACTTATGAGGCTGAGACAGGAGAATCGCATGAACTGGGGAGGGAGGTGGAGGTTGCTGTGAGCTGAGATTGCACAATTGCACGCCAGCCTGGGCAACAAGAGCGAGACTCCATCTCAAAGAAAGGAGAGGAGAGGAGAGGGGAGGGGAGGGGAGGGGAGGGGAGGGGAAAAAACATATTCAAAATATTAAGATGCAATAGCAGAGCATTGCATCCAAGTCCAGGGCCTCTCAGCGCAGGGCCCTGTGTACCTCTACAGGTCACACCCACATGAATCCAGCCTGCTATGTTGGGCCTTTCTCTCTCCTCTACCTTAGACCTTACCCTGCTCAGCACATATAAATAGAATTTGGATTTTTTTAAAAGCAAATCACTATTATTATTCCTAAGGCAGCTTCATTTTTCCTCCCTGAAGAGAACTGAGTCACTCATCCTGATAGACACCAGATAAAGGAAAAAAGAAATCAACTTTCTGGCTGCTGGCGAATGCTGTAGCTAGAGTAACAGGTTTACAGGATAAGTCAGGAATTATAAGAGGAAATACGTGACAAGCGATGTTTTTCCACACGTGGAAAGAAACCATGAGAAGGTTCCTGAAAGCACCACGTTCCTTGTTCACAAACTGTCATGGTTCCCTGTCCAAAACCTTCAAGAGAATGTCTCTTACGTCTACAGAGTTGTTCAATGACCTCTCAATTTTCTAACTGTCTTCCTTGTTCCCTATTATGGGCTTCAATCAAGCTGTTTTCTCATTGATTCCCCTAAATTACAATGTATCTTTCCATCTCTATGCCTTTGTTCTCTCAGCTTCTGCCTCCTAGAATGTACTTTTCCCATTTCTCAGCCTAATAAAACAATTTCCCATCTGAATTTACATTCAGTTTCCTCTAGGAAGCAATGCAAAATAGTCTCCATGACACACAGACTGTATTAGTTAGCTTCTGAGGCAATAACAAGCATTCTCAAAATCTCAATGCCAGCTGGGTGCAGTGGCTCATGCCTGTAATCCCAGCACTTTGGGAGGCCAAGGTGAGCAGATCACTTGAGGTCAGGAGTTCGACGCCAGCCCAACCAACATGATGAAACACTGTCTCCACTAAAAATACAAAAATTAGCCAGGTGTGGTTGTGGGTGCCTGTAATCCCAGCTACTCTGGAGGCTGAGGTAGTAGAATCACTCAAACCCAGCAGGGGAGTTTGCAGTGAGCCAAAATCGCACCACTGCACTCCAGCCTAGGCGACAGTGAAACTTGGTCTCAGGGAAAAAAAAAAAAAAAAAAACCTCAATACCTTACAATGTAAACGTTTGTCTTTTGTTCACATTACTGGGGAGCTGCTTGCTGACTGTGGGTTAGTTCTATGTGTCTATCTGTTCAGCTCTGCTTAATTTTGCTGCATGTGTTTTCTCATCCTGGGACCCAGGGTGAAGGAGCAGCACTTGCCAGGGATGTGTTATTCTCATGACAGAGAAAAGGAACTCACGAGAAACAGAGCCAAACCACATGAGCCTTTAAAGCCCCTGCTCAATGTGCAAAGTAGTAGGGGTGGGGAAGGCCTTGCCACCTACAGGAAAACATAGCAAGGGAAGGGAGTGAGCAATTGTGAATAACACAACATATTCAGCATTCAGAGAGTGCATTGAGGTCAAATACTCTGTTTTGGATCCCAGTTACTCCAATTATTTGTTGAGTATGTACAGGTAAACTCTTAAACCTTCTGTGCCTCAATTTCATTATCTGGAATAACAGAGTAATAGTACTTATTTTTAAGGTGAGTAGGAGGTATTAAGGTAATGTCTGTAAAGTGTGTGGCACAGCCCCTGGCACATGAGAATTACTCATAAATGATACAGTATTTTTTTTTTGAGATGGAGTCTCTCTCTGTTGCCCAAGATGGAGTGCAGTGGCACAATCTCGACACTGTAACCTCCGCCTCCTGGGTTCAGGCGATTCTCCCACTTTAGCCTCCCGAGTAGCTGGGACTACAGGCACATGTCACCACACCCAGCTAATTTTTTGTATTTTTAGTAGAAACGGGATTTCACCATGACAGCCAGGATAGTCTTGATCTCCTGACTTCATGATCTGCCCGCCTCGGCCTCCCAAAGTGCTGATAGTATTTTTTAAATTATGACTAGTGATAATTTCCCCTTCACTCTTGTGTCCATTTATTCATTCATTTATTCAACAAACATTTTCTCCGTATTTTCTCAGTCAGGCATCTGCCTGACTTTCCATCACACTGTCTTAGTCCTGAGGAGTTTGGGTTCCATTAATAAGTCCTATGATTCCCAAACCAAGAGTTGGCTGACATCCTGAGTCACCACACCAATGCACACAAACCCCACATTTGTAAGAAAGTCCTAGAGACATTTCCCTCTTGGCCTGGTTCCATTTCAATCTAAGAAATCTACAATCAGTCCAATGAAGGAACATAAGCATATAAAACTTTAATTAGTTTCATGAAGTTAAAATTGCTTTCATGGGTGGAAGGAATAAGGTGCGGGAGGCTAAGACTAAAACCAAAAAAAGAAGAGAAGAGAAAGAAAAATAAAGGTTGTAAGGGCAGGAGAAAATTCTCACATGAGGCTAAAAATGAATCGTCTGCATTTGGCTGGAAATGCTGCAAATGTCATCTGACTCTGCCAAGGAATTGTCTTTGTAGATCACTCAGCTTTTCGAGTGAATGACAAGAACCTTGGAAGTGGGCAGGGGGACCCTGAGCTGGAAGGGTGATTTAGGTCCCAGGACCAAACAAGAAAGCAGACAGTTCTTTTAAGGACTGATGGGAAAACAAACAAAAAATTTGCTCTCCCACGGATTTCTCCAGCATCACCCAGACAGTTCGATATAACAGAAAACCCACAAATCCCAGGTCTGCCTTTGCCATCTGTGTAGCCTTGGGCAAGCTACTCTGCTTCTGAGTGTCAGTTTCTCCACTGATAAGAGGCAGCAGCAGGACCAGCCTCTCAGGGTTGTTAGAAGATTAAATGAGATACTGTGTCTGTGCCTGGCACAGAGTGGCCACAGAGAACCTGTCAGTTCCTGTTCCCTTCCTGCATCTAGAAGGAAATTCTGCTGGCTTCAAAGTTAGATGATTCCTATATTAGTCAGGGTTCTCCAGAAAAACAGAACCAATGGGATTCGAATATATATAGAAACAGATTTATTATAACAAATTGGCTCATGCAATTATAGAGGCTGAGAAAGTCCCAAGATCTGTAGTTGGCTGGAGACCTAGAAGAGATGATTGTGTAGTTCCAGTCTGAAGGCCGGCACATGTGAGACTCAGGAATTGCCGATGTTTCAGTTTGAGTCTGAAGGCAAGAAAAAAAACACTGATGTCTCAGCTCAAAGGCAGTCAGGCAGGAGTAATCTCTTTTAATTTGGGGAGCAGTAGGAGAGGTCAGCCTTTTGTCCTTTCTAGGCCTTCAACTGATTGGATGGGGCCCACCCACATTGAGGAGTGCAATCTGCTTTACTCAGTCTATTGATTTAAATGTTAAGCTCATCCAAAAACACCATCATGGAAACATTCAAGATAATGTTTGACCAAATATCTGGGCATCCCATGGTCTAGTCAAGCTGACACATATAATTAACCAACACAATGCCTAAGACTTCTAGCCAATGCTAAGATCTTCAAAGAGGACAGTGTCACATCTTGTGTGGAAGCACAAATTTGAGTTATTTCTATTTCCAACATTACTGAGAGAATTACAGCAACTAAAAGCCAGGAGGCACGGCACCACAATCAATTGCCATAAAAGAAATCACTCACTGAGTCTGTTTCTCATTCTGTTAAAAGGAGACAATAGCACCTTCAGTATTAACAAGACACTGCAGAGAGTTAAAAAGAAGAATGTTGTGTGTGTGAGTAGTGTATTGCAGGGCACATATGTGTGCAGGAGAAATCAGGGCATGACCCCTGTAACAGTTGTACCTGTTGGCATGCATGCAGCTGCAAGTAACAGAATAAAACAAAAAACAATTCCTTGAGCGATAAAGATATACAATCATCTCACATGAGAAGAATCCTGGATTTAGGGCCAGAATTGATTTATTCAGCAAATCAGTGTTGTCAGAGCACTGGGTCAGCCCCTCCCAGGTTCTCCTGGCCTTTTTATCAGGGTCTCGGGCTAAAGTAGCTCACATTCCTCACAGGACAGTGGTCACCACTGGAAAGGAGCGAAGGATTAGGGAAAGGGCTTTCTCCTTCTATATATCTCTTAAGAATGGACAAACTTTCTGGGACTCCCCCAGCCAACTTTCCCTTACATCTCATTCACATGACCTTTGCTAAGAAGAATAGTATCACCATGACTGTCTTAGTAAATAAATTCTGATTTATTCCCTGGTTCTGGGCACACTGGCCCCAATCAAAATCAATCAAAAAGAAAAGAATTGGATGAGCGACCAACACCATCCACCACTGCTTTCTACAAGGGCTTATCAATCAAGAGTAGTAGGGCAGAGCCAGGTGCAATGGCTCACACCTGTAATTCTAGCATTAGCACTTTGGGAGCCCAAGATGGGCAGATAACTTGATCTCATGAGTTCAAGATTAGCTTGAGCAACATGGCAAAACCTCGCCTCTACAAAAAAATTCAAAAATTAGCAGGTGTGTTGGCATATGACTGTGTCCCAGCTACTCAGGAGGCTGAAGTGGGAAGATCACTTGAGCCCAGGAGGTAAAGGTTGCAGTGAACCATGATGGTACTAGTGCACTCCAGCATGGGTGACAGAGTCACACCCTGTTTAAAAAAAAAAAAAAAAAGAGCAGTAAGTCAGTTTAAAGTAGTATTAACATGACTATGAAAGCAAAGAGGACTTGAAGCAAAGAAAAAGTTTATCCCCAGAAGAGACAGACCATTTTTTGTTTAAGAACTATACCTCTATTTTAAGCCAAGAGACTCTCAAAAAACATCAGTAGGAACGAAGGTAGCATAAACTGAAGAGAATCTGATTTTAGCAACCACAGCCACCTCTTAAGCAATAATATAAACTAACATTATGTGATCACCAAACAGGGTTTAGGAGGGTTGAATTCTCAGTAGTAAATAGTAGTTTATTATTAATTCCTTTACTTTGTTCTAAAAGGTATGTCTTATTAATTTTGTATTATGCTTACTTAGTTTTGCTATTTGCTCATGAATAGTTTATCTTTTGTTCATAAACTTGGAGAATCTGGAGTTCTTGTTTCCCTTGTTTCTGAATCAAAGATCCACATTCTTACAGTTACATTGCCAAACTCTTAAATCATCATCTGTCGAGCACCTGATACCTGTTTCCTATTTGCCCCTGGGGGCATCTGACTCCTGTTTGCCCCTGGGGAAGTAGTATCACAGAATAGAGGTAAAACTCTCTGGCAGAAATCTGTAAGACTGAGTCAAAAAGACACTGCTCACAGCAGATGCTCAATAAATGTTTGTTGAATTAACATTCTCAAGTGAAATAAGTAAACTATGGCAAGAATATGACATCTTGCTCAGCTCTCTCCTGGAATGGGTTACATAGCTGGTTGATGGTTTGGTTGGTGGGTTAGTGGGTTGGTTGCTTGGATAAGTTGTTGGTTGGTTGGTTGGTTGGTTGGTTAGTAGGTTGGTTGGTTGGTTGGTTGGTTGGTTGGTTGGTTGGTTGATTGGTTGGTTGGTGAGTTGGTTAGTTGGTGGGTTAGTTGGTGGGTGGGTGGATGGGTGACTTGGTAGGTTGACTGGTTGGTTGGTTCCTACTATGTATAAAGCACTTTACTCAGTGCTGATCCTCAAAAGGCATCTGATGTGAGTAAGACATGCAGACTACTCCATCCATTCCTTCACCTTCTTCAAGCCAGAATCTATGCTAGGCTCTGGACAGAGAAAGAAAGAGAGAAAAAACTCAGTCCCAGATGAACAGGAGAGATAGTGAGGGAAACAAATAACAATGACCCAGAGAAGTAAATGCTAGGACAGAGAGATGGAAAAGACTTGTGAAAAGGAAGCAGCAGATCAAGTGCTTAGGCACATGGACTCTGGCGTCCAATGCCTGTTTGAATATTTCTGCCACCACTGACTTGCTGGGTAGACTTGTGCAAGTCACTCAACCTCTCTCTGCCAGGGTTCTGATGAAATTTAAATGGGAAATCAATGGAAAGTGTTTAGTATAGGGCCTCATCAAGAGCAAGAGCTCATGAAATGTCCATTATTACAGTTATTATCAAGAAAGTCAGAAGAGACTTGATGGGAAGGGCTGCAAAGTTTAAGTAGGTGTTGCCAGGACGGACATTGGGAGAGACAGTAGAAAGAGTGTGGCCAAGAGCAGAAGGGTGGGAAAGGACAAGTGTTTAGAAAACTAGAAGAGGTTTGGGATAGATGGAGATGAGGCTGAATGGAAAGGATGACAGACTAAAATGCTGAGCTAGCACCATTCTGGCTACCTCTCCCAAGGTCAGCACTGAAGGAGCTAGACAGGGAAGACACTAAGAAACTGGAGAATGGTGAGAAACCTCTTGGGGAGTGGTCTTATTTGAACAGGCTTGGACGAGTGTCTTTGACCTGAATAAGGAGTCAGCCTAGCTAGATTGTGGGCAGGCAAAGGAGGAGAGGAACAGGTGAAGTCTTATAGTTCCTTCTCAGCTACCACGGTCTTGGAACAAACCGTGCCTCTCCTATACCTGTAGGAGTTCACATCTGTAGCCTAGGAAACCTCAGGAATAAAATCATAGAGATACAGGAGCTCTGTACTTGAGAAAGGCTAAAAAAACCAGGTGGGGCCAACTAACTTCAGGCAGCCCCTTCCCCATTTCTTCCCCTCCACACTCTCAAGCAGTCTAAGAAGGGGCTTGCTGAAATGCTGCTTTTTACTGGGGCAATAGGTACCCCAAACCCAACCTGAGGACCTGTTTAGTGAGGTGAGGAGTAACTGGCTATGGTTTTATGATGCCACAGCTTGCCCACTTCCTCAAGTTGGGCTCCCTGCATACACATTGCTTGGTAGTAGCCCACATGCCTGGGGGAAAGATAAGTTTATAGGAAAACATGATTAGACATTTAAGCAGCACAGCTATGGCAGAAGAAAACAACAACAAAACATCAACGGCAGCAGCATTCTGGAACAGAAATTCCATCCAAAGCAGAAATGTTAGACCAGAGGCAACAAGAATTTTAAATTAACCTAATCAACACATGAAAGAAGATAAAGGAAGATCATAGCAATATGAAGCAGGAAAAAGAAAAAGACCCAGGAGAAATACTGTACATGGGAAATGGAATCATTACACAATGAACAGAACAATTGGAATGAATGGCTGAAGAATGAATTAATCAATGGGAAAAACAGACCAAGGAAATCCCTCCAAAGGAGGAATCAGTGAACGAATGAATTAGTTAAGTAAAAGAAAAGCTACATGAGATGGATGCAGAAGTAAAAGTGCTAACATCCAGATAGGAGATTCAGAAAAAAATCAAAATGGAGATGAAAAAATATTTGAGATGATAATGGAAATAAATGTCTTGCAAAAATTGAAAGGACTGAGAAAGTAAAGAGAAGCCAAGGAAAAGCTACACCCAGAGATCTCATGGGGAAACATGAGACATGTTCAAGACACAGGAGATAACAGGATGAAGCCAACACGAGTTGGAGGGAGAGGAGGTAAAAACTTTAGGTCCCATACCTGAACCTGATCTGAGGCCCCAATTCCCAGACTAGAGATTATCACCTTGATTCCATTCAATTTTCTCATTTCCCCTGTGGTTTTCCTTCAAGTTACAGTTGCAGTTTGTCAGGCTGATTTCTTTTTTTTTTTTTTTTTTTTTTTTTTTTGAGACGGAGTCTTGCTCTGTCACCCAGGCTGGAGTGCAGTGGTGCAATCTCAGCTCACTGCAAGCTCTGCCTCCCAGATTCATGCCATTCTCCTGCCTCAGCCTCCCAAGTAGCTGGGACTACAGGTGCCCGCCATCACGCCTGGCTAATTTTGTGTATTATTAGTAGAGACGTGGTTTCACCATGATAGCCAGAATGGTCTCGACCTCCTGACCTCATGATCCGCCCACCTCAGCCTCCCAAAGTGCTGGGATTACAGGCGTGAGCCACCACGACCAGCCCTGTCAGGCTGATTTCTTAGTGTCATTGTTAGATTCATGTTTCCTCCTCTACTGCAAGCATCATGAGGGCAGTGACTCCATCTCTTTGCTCCCAGGCATACATGGAAAATGCAGAGTTACCACTAAATAGCTATTTGTTGGATGGATTAATTTGTGCCCCAGTGTCCCACCATGGGGACATGGCCCGCTTGGCTGGGATGCTGACATCCTGCCTAACAGTGGCCAGCCACCTCCCCCAACCCAAAGGACTGGATCCAGCCTCCCTTACTGCCCCATGCCAATCACAGGTTGGGGTCTAACAGAAACCAAAGGTTCAGCACAGGAATCCACTCTTCTTCATGCCATCTCTTTGTCCCCTTTGCCTGCCTGCTCAGTCCCAGTATTGGATTTGGAAAGGAAGAGATTCTCATGCTCACACAGCACCAGGATGAGAACCTAGACCTCCTGATTCTCAAAACAGGATGTTCTGTCCCACTCTACATTGAACTCAGAGGACATCCATGAATGCAAGTTTTCCGAAGTGGGTCACTTTTTAGCTCTAGATTTGAGGAAATGATGGAACACAGACACTTGTAAAGTCAGAAAGTCACTTCTATCCTCTTCCTGTCACTCCTGTAGTATTAGCTCTGGAGTCAGACAGATCAGGGTTCCACCCCAGCTCTGACACCAGCTAACTGCGTGCCCTTCCACAATCGCATCTCTCTCTGAGCCTCAGCTTCCTCCACTCTAAAAGGTGAATATTAATATTCCTGAGTCCCAGGTGTGAGGATGAAAGCACATCATGTGCATAAAGTACTTAGCCCATCCATGGTGCACAGTAGGCACTCAATAAATCTACTTTCCCCATCTGTTTTCTTCCTGTGGCTCAGTGTGGCAAGGAATTTAGTAAGCACTAGGGTCATGTCTCTGTTGCTCATCCTTGTACTTCCACACAGTATTGGAGATATAGGAGGGGCTCCATAGATATTTGTTGGCTGAGGATGAGTATGAATAAATGAGTGAATTAATGAGTGAATGAGAAGTTTTCTGTTCTGATTATGCTGGGAATTAATCGGAGGTGTTAGGTTGTATAATGGCCTTTGGTAGTGTAGAATAAGTCACTGAAATGGAGCAAAGCAATCCTTTCTGTCATATTACCAAATCCAAGACAGTCCTCATCCAGGAATTTACTGGGCCAACCTCACTGTCGGGAAAATGCCTAAATTCTCAGGAGATGAGCAGTCTGCTGTGCCACATAATCTCAGCCTCTAATACTTAACACTATAAGCTCTGCTAATAACTCCAGGTCACTTGTTTAGGAAAGAGAGACAAGGATTTGAAAATTTTGCATATTAACATATATAATCTACCACCCAATGTCATTGACTCTGAGACCTAGATATTTCAATTCACTTCCCTCCTGCTTGCCCTCTGAGAACACAGTTATTTCAGGACATGTAAGTGAGGAGGGATAATTGCTCTATGGTTTCATTCTAGAACTTCTATTTCTTTCCATATAGAGCCAGTTTCCACACACATTGCCAAGATAGGCCCCTTCCCTGCAGGAAGGAACATTTCTGGACCTAAACATGAGCAAAGATATCCTTAAGTTTGAGTCTGACTCTCCTAGTGATCTTCTGTGACTTTCTGCAAATTGTATAAATTCTCAGTGTTCATTCATTCATTCATTCATTTACTCCCTGCCTTCTTCCACTCTCTTAATCCATGCTAATTTAATACTGAAACGTAGAGGTACTCTTCTGTGGCAGATAAAGATGGCTTCTAAATCTTTGACCACCTTCCAGTCAAGAGGTGGGCTGTATGTGCTCTCTCTTTGAATCTGGGCATGCTCTGTGGCTGCTTGGACCAATAGAACACAGCAGCAATAATGCTGTGCCAGTTTCCAGGCTGAGGATTTAAGAAACCAAAAGCTTAGTGCTACAATAAACATATGTGTGCATGTGTCTTTATAGCAGCATGATTTATAATCCTTTGGGTATATACCCAGTAATGGGATTTCTGGGTCAAATGGTATTTAGCAAAGACTTGGAACCAACCCAAATGTCCATCAATGACAGACTGGATTAAGAAAATGTGGCACATATACGCCATGGAATACTATGCAGCCATAAAAAAGGATGAGCTCGTGTCCTTCATAGGGACATGGATGAACCTGAAAACTATCATTCTGAGCAAGCTATCACAGGACAGAAAACCAAACACCATATGTTCTCACTCAAAGGTGGGAATTGAACAATGAGATCACTTAGACACAGAATGGGGAACATCACACACCGGGGCCTGTTGTGGAGTAGGTGGGGGGAGGGATAGCATTAGGAGATATACCTAATGCAAATGACGAGTTAATGGGTGCAGCACACCAACATGGCACATGTATACATATGTAACAAACCTGCATGTTGTGCACATGTACCCTAGAACTTAAAGTATAATAATAATTTTAAAAAAGAAAGAAAACCTGTCATTTTTCATGGAATTCAGAAGAGGAATATGTGGACAGATTAAAAATATGGCCAGAACAGAAAAAAAAAGAAAGAAAGAAACCAGAAGCTTCTACTTCTTGTATTTGGGACCATTCTCTCTGGGAATTGTGAATGTCCTTAAAAGAAGTTCAAGTTCCCTGAGGCCACCGTGTTGGAGAGGACACATGTAAGTGCTCTTATCAATATCTCCACAAGCCTAGCTTTCCAGTCACTCTCCCAACCAGGGCACCAGACATGTGAGTGAAGGAGACACGATGCCGGTGGATTCTCCAGGCCCTGCTGTCCCAGCAGAAGCCTCATTGGTCAGCAATTAACTGCCCAGGTGAGCCTTTTCCCAAATTCCTGACCCAAAAATCATGATCAAAATAAAATGGTTGCTTTAAGCCACTAAGTTATGGAGCAACATACTAAACAGCAATAGATGACCAAAACAACTTTTCTACAGGGAGCATCACAGCACATTGTGAATGAATCTAAAGGCATGTTTGCTCTTGAGTTCTTCTCGTTTGTTTTTCATTTGGGGAATTCGTATCTGTAAATAAAAATCCAGAGAGGAGACGGCACCTAGAAAGAAAGGGAAAATCAAACACAAACAGGCCGTTTTAAAAAGAGGTAATGAATAGCCAGGCATGGTGGCTCACACCTGTAATCTCAGCACTTTGGGAGGCTGAGGTGGGTAGATCACCTGAGGTTAGGAGTTCAAGACCAGCCTGGCCAGCATGGTGAAACCGCATCTCTACTAAAAAAAAAAAAAAAAAAAAAAAAAAAAAAAAATCCAAAAAAATTAGCTGGGCATGGGCATGGTGGGGTGTGCCTTTAGTCCCAGCTACTCGGGAGGCTGAGGCAGGAGAATCGCTTGAACCCAGGAGGCAGAGGCTGAAGTGGGCTGAGATCACACCACTGCACTCCATCCTGGGTGACAGAGTAAGACTCCATCTCAAGAAAAAGAAAACAATAAGCAATAAGAAAATAAAAAGAGGTAATGAAAATAACTAATAAATATTATAGTATTTATTTGACCAAACTACAATGAAAGAAATGCAGTATGAAACAAGAATGAATGTTCTTTCACCTGTAAAATTAGCAAAGTTTTTTTTTAATGATAATTGTCTGTGCTGGTGAAAGGAAGTGGAGCACTGTGTACCCTCAGAGACAGCCAAAGGGAGTAAAAGTGGGTACAGTATTTCTGGAAAGAAAATTGACTGGTAAATTTTAGATCTGAGTATCTCTCCTCGAAAAATAATCTGACATGTGGACAAAGATTTATGCAGAAAATGTGTTCACCACAGTGTCATTCATAATTGTAAAATATGATGGTTTAAAAATACTTAAGTGTTGGATATCAGGGAACGGCTAAGTAAATTGAACTGCCTCCACAAGATGGAATATTGTGCCATCATTATAAATGATGCTTATGAAGTGTTCTTAACGACATGGAAAAATGCTTAATGATATAACATTAAGTAAAAGAGCAAGATAGAAAAAGGTTATAAAGTATGATTTCAACTACTTTGAAAGCATAAAAAGACTGGAAGGAAATACGATAAAATGTTAATAGTGTTTATCTGCGGGAGGTGGGATTATGGGTGGTTGTTTTTCTTATTTATTCTTTGCTGTATTTTCAACATTGGGGATGCATTATTTCTGCAATTTGAAGTGTTTTCTTTTTCTTTTAGCCAGAAAATGGATGGTCAACAGTGGTAAATCTTATGTCCAAGTTAGAAGGTATTGGGAGATTTTTAAGAGTCCCTGGGATTGAAAACCTGTGGTAATACAGACCTCTTGGGGTGAAGTTTACTTTTATGCCTGTCTATGATAGGAACAAGATTTGCTGAGTGCGTGAATGGTGCAAACACAGACTCTGCTTCCACTGCAGGGCTTGATTTGATAAATGAACGCGCCCTCACTCCCAGGATGTAGTTCTGGGCTCACCGTATGAGACTCATTTGGGACTGAGAAACTTAAAACCACTGAGGCAAATGAAAATAGGTCAGAATCCAGGTAAATTGTCCTTAGACTCAAAATAACAAAGTCTTTGAATTTCAGACACCAGGAATTGCTTCTGTGGCTCCTTGGGTACCTGTTTTTGTGGCAATTTCACACCATGTTATTTATGAAGAAATGAATGGGAAAGCAGAACTCCTCCGGTATGTAGAATTATAGAATTTAGGGGCTACAGGAGACATTCAGAATCATATTTCTAGTCCAAAGTTCTGTTTTACTCGTGAGAAACAGAAGCTCAGATAGGTGAGGGGCTTTGCACAAGGTCAGTCAATGAGTCAGTGCGGAGCTGGAACTAAAATTCAGGTCTCCTGTTAATGCACTACTCAGTGCTGCCTTCTTCTGGGCCTGGCTGGCATCAACTCACTCGGTAATATTTGGATTCTCTCTTTTGTTTATAGTCCGTATTTCCCATTAGGGCATGAACCTTATCTACCAAGTACATGGTAGGTGCTCAGTAAATATTTATTGAATGGAAAAATTGATGGGTAGATGGATGGATGAATGGATAATAGATGGACAGATGGACAAATGAATGGATGGATGGATGGACGGATGGATGGATGGATGGATGGATGGATGGATGGATGGATGGGTAGATGAGTGGATAGATGATAAATGGATGGATGGGTGGGTGGATGGGTGGATGAGTCAGTGGATGGGTGGGTAAATTGACAGATGGATGGATGGACAACCTGAGGCAGAATGGTATAATGAAAAAGCCATGGAGTTTAGACCATAGGTTGACCTGGAGCCAAATCCCAGCACTGCCACTTGTCAGTTGTGTAACCTCAAGCAAACGATTCAACTTTTTTTGAGTCTCGGGTAATTTTCTTATAAAATGGTGGTCATAACACCTCAAAAGTGTTTTGAGAGTTAAATTAGATGAGATGATATATAGTGCATTAAAAGATTTTGCTAAATTCCTGCCACCACAATAATTATTAATTACATGTTACCTTCTCTTCTCCTCCCATGAAAGCAAGTCTAAAGCATGGCTATTGTCACCTGAGTCTTGACATGGAGGTACCAGTTTTACACTAGCTTCAGATGTTTCTGTGTGATGAACTCAACTGCATACTCTGGGACAACGTCTTCTCATATTTTGTCCATCAAAATAAGTGTCAGGTCAATTCAATAGCATTTAAGTATCTAGGTTGATGCTAAGACCTAGAAAGGTCACAGAGAAAAACAAGGGATGGTCTTTGTCTTCAAGTTTTTGTAGAGAAAGAACTGATATCTATTCAGACAATGAAGAAGTTTATGTATCAATGATTCCTCAGCTCAGGAGAGGGGTAATAATATCCCTAGACCAGGCACAGATGGCTATAAGACAAGAGCTCTAGTTCTGCTCAAAATCTCCCCTTGTACAGGAATCCCTTGGAGATATGCCCCATAAACTCAAACAATTTGATGTCCTGGCTGAGATGTAGCACCTGCCGTTTCCTTCTCACTCGGAGTATTGATCTGTGGATTCACCTTCCTCAAGTTCAGTGATGATGTCAACACTTAAAAGGCCTCAAAGAAAGGAGAGCTCACTGTGTGGTGAGCAGCTAAGGATATCTCCTGGAAGAGGTGGCCCTGGGCTTAGAACAGGGACATACATACACACCACTTGTGCCTCCACTCCCTTACCTCATCTAATCAATTATGGCACACCTTACACTGAACTCAGAACCCTTCCCAAACCCAGGGTTATTCCAATAGAAATTCAAAAAAAAAATTACTAGAAAAGTCTCTACATTTCATAGTAAAGAAATGTATTTTAAAACAACCCTTTGGTCAAAGAATAAATAACATTTAAAATTAGCCAGGCTTGGTGGCTTATGCCTATAATCCCAGCACTTTGGGAGGCTGAGGCAGGAGGAGTGCTTGGGGCCAGGAGTTCAAGACCAGTCTGGGCAACATAGCTAGACCTCATCTCCACTTTAAAAAAATTAATAATTTTTAAAAATCAGCTGGGTGTGGTGGTGCACACCTGTTATTCCAGCACTTCAGAAAACTGGGATGGAAAGATTGCTTGAGCTCAAGAGTTCAACTGAGGCTGCAATGAGCTATGATTGCACCACTGTACTCCAGCCTGGGCAACAAAGTGAGACCCTGCTTCTAAAAGATAATAATAAAGTTTTAAAAAAAAATGAAAAGTAGAAAATACTTTAACTGAATGATAATGAAAATAGCAAGTATCAAAACTTATAGAATGCAGCTAAAACTGTGCACAGTGGGAAAATTACAGCCTTAATTGCATATATTAGGGGGAAAATACTCTTGCTTTCATCTCTTGGTTCTTGAAAACAAATTTTTTACAAAGAAAGGAAAAAGTCTGAACCTCAATGACCTAAGCTTCCATCTCAAAAACTTTGAAAAAAGACAGTAAAATAAAACCAAAAGAAGTAGGAGACAGGAAATAAAAAACAGAAATCAATGAAAAAGGAAACAAAGAATAATAGAGTTGATAAGCAAAGACAAAAGCTTATTCTCTGAGGACTAATAATATTGATAATCTCTGGCAAAACTCATCAAGGGAAAAACAGAGAAAAAGCATTAATAACCAATATCCAACATCAGTAATGACAAAGGACATTATTGCAGGATCCTATCAAAATTTAAAATATAATAAGAGAATGTTGTAGACAACTTTGTGCCAATAGATTTGAAACTATAATTGAAATTAACAAATCCCTAAGAAAACACAGTCTAACAGAATTGACACAAGAGGGCACAAATAATGTATCTGTTACCAAACTTGAACCCATAATGGAAACCTTCCCACAAAGAAAAACCTCAGAGCCGCACAAGTGGCTTCCCTAGTGAATGCTGCCAAATACTTAAGGAAATAATGCCAATCTCACACCAACTCTTCCAGAGAACGTAAACTCTTCCCAACTCATTTTATAAGACCAACATACTCTTGATACCAAAACCTGACAAACAAATTATAAAAGAAAATTACAGACCAATTTATCTCATGAATCCAGATGCAAAAGTTCTCAACAAAATATTAGCAAACAATGTAAAGAGTTGATCCATTTCTCCAATTCAAGACAGTTTAGTAAGTAAAGATGCTCATGGAATCCTAAATTTAGAATTGGGGTAAAATGAGGTCCTCTTTCTTTTTTTTTTTTTTTTCTTTTTTTTGGTTTTTTGGTTTTTTGTTTTGTTTTGAGACAGAGTCTCACTCTATTACCCAGGCTGGAGCACAGGGGCGCAATCTCGGCTCACTGCAACATCCACCTGCTGGGTTCAAGCAATTCTCCTGCCTCAGCCTCCCAAGTAGCTGGGACTACAGGTGCGTGCCACCACACCTAGCTAATTTTTGTATTTTTAGTAGAGACAGGGTTCACCATATTGGCCAGGCTGGTCTCAAACTCCTGACCTCATGATCCACCTGCCTCGGCCTCCCAAAGTACTGGGATTACAGGCATGAGCCACCGCGCCCAGCCAAGCTCCACTTTTTCTACCTGGAAGCTGAGGATCCTAGAGGGTCAAAGATGCCATCACTAATATTTTCAAGTAAATGAAGAAGGAAAGAAGTAGAATGTATGAACAGAGAAATACATTGCTATTTTATGGGGAAAAGAAAACAGAGGGAAGACATTGCAGGCAAAATCTTCTGCAATTGTTCAAATTCCACCTTAGAGCAGAGCCCAGCATGCCTGGGAAAGGCAGAGTGAAGCTTATCGCACAGGCTTTCTGGGAGCCTTAACATCATTGTGTCTTAAAAGGGTGGGGAGCAGGGGAACAGAGAAGGAAAGAGACTTTGGGACTCAGCATTTTCATATCAGATAATGGACTTTAAGAGCATTTGGCTTATGACTGAATCTGATACCCTACACTCCCTCCCACCTCTATTCTTTCCACTGAACAAGTAAAAGTGCCTCTTAGCACAGCAGATTCAAGAGCAGAGATTCACTTGAGATGACTGTACCACAGTGTGCTCATCCCAGATTGGAGTAAAATGGTCTCGTCTCCTTTGAGTTGGGTCAACTGCTGAGATGATCAGGGATCTTCTGGAAAGAAGCAGGGGGACAGAGGCTGATCCACATCCCACACCTCTGCTCTGAGCTCTCAGGGAGACTGACATGAGATCAGTCACCATCACCGTGGGAGTTCACAGAAACAGTCAGCATAATGGAGAGAAAGCCAGTGGAAGGGGAGCTTCAAAGATGGAGACTCCAGCCTTCTCTTTCCCCATGGGAGTGATGGGGGCTCGAGGTTACCAAGCAACAAAAGGCCTTCTCTCCCCCTGCCACTCTCAACTGGGCTCCGTTGGGTGGAATATGGGCAGAGCTCAGTTCATCACTGACTTTATTTATTGAACAGGTTTTCTACCTGAATTCCTCACCTCCTTTCCAATCCTGAAACGAATGAGGTCATATGAAGTCATAAGTGCTCTTCTGAGCCTCCCCTATTCTCCAACTTTCCATTCATTCATTCACTCATTCAACAAGCACTTACCCAGCTGGTTGAAGTGGAAAGGGCACGAGCTTTAGAATTGTGCTATTTATGATTAAGTCATTTAAGTGAGTCACTTCCCTTCCTCTGAGCCTCAGTATTTACACCTGTAAATGGGGCTAACTTGAAAGACTAAGCCTGAAAGGTAGTAAGGATTAACTGTGAACTTACTCATAAAGTTTGTAATGCAGTGACTGGCATTTTATCAGTTTAATGCATGTTCATTTCTTTCCTCCCTATGTGCGGACTCTGGGTCTACAAAGGCGAATCAGATGTTTTTGCCTGACAAGAAGCTCGTAATATAATAAAGAAGACAAGAATATACACGAGAAATTTAAATGCCTGGATGAAAGACAGTGCGATTTCACACAAATGTACCTGAATACTATGAGGGTGTAGAGAAGAGAAGAACTGAGATGCCCAGAACGAATCCTCAGAGTGCCTGGCATTTGAACTGGTCGTAAGGTTTTTGAGGGGGAGGGAGAACATTAATTTTGCCATTCAGATATAGGATGGGGATAGCACTCAGGCAGACAGTGTGGACAAATCACTGCAGCAAAACTGTGGAAGCAGGAAGGCCCAGGGCATGAACCAGGGTGGAGCAGGTGTGGTCTGTATGGTGGAGGATGTCAATGAAGAAGCGCAGTGGAGATGAAGCTGGAAGTCTGCAACGACCCTGTAGGGGCCTGAATGCCATGTTGGAAGTTTTGGGCACGTCTGGGTAAATGATGACATTAAACATGGACAATGAGGTCACTTAGGCTCTGCTACTAAGGTAATGTTTGAGGCCATGCCTTCCCTTCTCTTTGGATAGACACTGTAAGGACCGAAGTGCCAGGAAGTACTCCATGTGCCCCACTGTCACAGCATATCATTAACCCACCGTCACTCCCAGCCTCCACAGACTACTGACTGAGAAGGGAAACTCATTCTCAGCCATCTGTCACCCACAAAAGGGGACCAAGTCTGGGAGGTCGTGTGGGCCACGGGCTTGCCCACAACTCAGTGTCAGACTCTCCTGAGGCCCCAGGCACTGATGGTCACACCAGCAACCAGACAAAACAGAAACTGTCCTTCACCTGCTGAGCCTCCCTCTTAAATATCTCTGAAACCCATCAGCTTCTGCATCACTGCCTCCCTGCTGGTTCAGGCCCCCATCTTCCAGGCCAAAGGGTTCTATCCAAAACCTTTGGATTGTGACACACCCTGTGTGAAAGCTTCACTGGCTCCCATTGTCCAAGGACAAACCACAGACTTCTGTGCATGGACTTCAAGATGCTCCCAGATCTGGCACCTGCTAAAGTCTGCAACCTCACTCCTGCTATTCCCCAGCCCACCCCGATTCCCATCCGGCCAGACTGGACATTCTTGAGTAATCGGAACCCACTATATCCTCTCTCACCTCTAGACTTTATGTGTCTTTTTCCCCACACCTGGAATTCCTTTCACTCCCTCTTAATTCTCACCCCATAGCATTTCTCTTCACCCAGTGTGATAGGTTTGTGTTCCCTCAAAATGCATAAAGTTCTAGCCCCAGTATTTATGAAGGTGACATTGTTTGGAGATAGAAATTTTTAAAAGATACATTAAAATGGGGTCATTAGTGGGGTCCTTAATCCAACATAACTGGTGTCCTCATGAAAGGGAAAATTTGGAGAAAGGTACACAAACAGGGAGAATGCCATGTGAACCATCAGGGCAGAGACCAGCGTGATGAGTCCACAAGCCAAAGAGTGTCAAAAATTGCAGACAAACCACCAAAAGAGAAAAGATGTTTGGAACAGAGTCTTCCTCACAGTTCTCAGAAGGAACCAGCCCTGCTGACACCTTGATTTTGGACACTAGCCTCCAAAACTATAAGACTATACATCTCTGTAGTTTAAGCCATGCAATTTGTGGTACTTTGTTACAGCAGCCTAATTAGCAAACTAATACATCCCATCTACTCCTGATCACCTATCTGAACTCAGCTTAGAGTCCTTCCTCCAGGAAATTTTCCCTGACTCCCCTCACCCCCAGAGTGTGTTAATGCCTGAGCTCTGCACTCCAAAAGCATCCTGTCCTTCCTGGTGTGGTAGCACCCATCCCACTGCCTGGGCTTTGCTGGTGTGCTTGTTTCTCTCCCCAGTCAGTCCTGAGCACCGTGAAGGCAGGGCTTTATCTGTCTGCCAACCACTGTGTTCCAGAGCCCAGTTTGCTGCCCAGGACTGAGAAAGCCTCAATATGTGACCATTACATGAATGAATGAATGAATGAATGAATGAATGAATGAATGAATGTGTAGAGTCTAATAACAATCAGGGCTAAGATAATGTATTCAAAAAGAAGCAACCAGAAACTCAAATACTCAGTGTCCCCAAAAGTGTGGAGAACTCAGGTTGAACCGGGGGCAGCTCTGAAAGCTCACAGCAGGCTGAGAGGAGCCCTGTTCAGTCAGGCTCACCCCAGCCTGGATCAGGGTATTCTGCGGAGAAGAGTACAAAATGGTTTGGCGTTTTTGTTGTTGTTGTTTTTTGGGGGTGGGCAGGAGCCAATTCATGAAGGGTGGGGACTGCTGAGAGCTGGGTATGACAGCTGGAGCTGGATCCCCCCAAGCAAGAAGGGCTTCTTCTGGGTTCAATTCCAGCTTCAAATCACAAAATTGAGACTGTGGGAAATTTAACAAGACTCAGTCTATGGTTTTATCAACAAAATATTACAATGAAAGAAAAGAAAGGTGGAGAGGGTTCCTTCAGATCAAAGGCCACCTAGAGGCTAGCTGAGGAGGAAATCCTTTCATGCCAAGCACAGAAACCAAATCCAAGCCCTATGGATTGAGCTGAGTAAGTGATGTTTAGGGCAGAGTTGCAGCCTGGTGAGCACCCAGGAAGCAGACACCCTGAAGGGTGAGCTCAAAGCAAAGAACAATCCAGACCCCACCCACCAGAGCATGGATATGACGCCCACAGCCTGGACTGGCTGGGTGGGCAGGGCTGGGCCTCTTGAGGGAGGAAGGAGGAGCTGTGAGGGTAGGGAAGCTTCCTGGACCCTGGTTCCCTCTAGGCCTGCTGATGTTGATGCAATCACGTATGCAAGCAGCTGGGGCCACAGCGGTGGATAAGCACCTCCCAGCCAGGTGGTCACAGTGCTGCCTGCGAGTGCAGGTAGGAACTGCAGCCTGGGTGAGCAGAGTGGGTGCCTGACTTCCTGGGGGGACTCCAAGTGTGCTGGGGGCAGGATATGCTCAGTGTATTCTAAGCACAGAGAGGAAGCCTGTGTGGCCAGAAAAAAATAATAATAATAGAAGGAATTTGCAAGATCAGAGAAGTAGCCCGATGCCAGGTGCCAGGTTATAGGGAGCTTTGGCTCTGTGAAGACTTTGGATTTTACAGAGTGAGATGGAGGATTTTGAGCAGATGAATGTTATGATCTGGTTACATTGTAAGAGAATGACTGACTGCTGGGTAGAAAGAGACTGGAAAGGGTCACACTAATGTTCTGAAAAGCATATAAGCTCTGGAAAAACATTTGGGTTCAAATTTCTGCTTCATATCAGCAAAATCCAGACCGTGGGAAATTTGACAGGATGAATTACCTGGATTCATTTACAAAATAAGGCAATGAGAGAAAACAGAGATGGAGAGGGAAATTACGATTGAAATAAAGCTAAGTTATCAATCTATCACAATGTTTGATCCCAACTCAACTATCAAACCAGAAAGAGGTAAGGAAATGTGGACCTTGAGAGGGTGTTTGACATATTAGGGCATTATTGTTAGTTTCATTTAGGTGTGGTAATGCTATTTAAAGTCCTTATCTTTCAGAAATTCCATTTGAAATATTTACAGATGAAATGATATTTATTTTTTTTGTTTTGTTTTGTTTTGTTTTGTTTTGAGACAGAGTCTCGCTCTGTCGCCCAGGCTGGAGTACAGTGGTGCAACCTTAGCTCACTGCAAGCTCCGCCTCCCGGGTTCACGCCATTCTCCTGCCTCAGCCTCCAGAGTAGCTGGGACTACAGGCCCCCGCCACCACACCCTAATTTTTTGTATTTTTAGTAAAGGCGGGATTTCACTGTGTTAGCCAGGATGGTCTCGATCTCCTGACCTTGTGATCCACCCACCTCAGCCTCCCAAAGTGCTGGGATTACAGGCGTAAGCCACTGAGCCAGGTCAATTTTTTTAAATATACAGCTTTATTATTTGCATGCTGCGTGACCTTGAGTCTCAGTTTCCTCATCTATAAAATGAGCATGACAACACTCCATGGTAAAGTGCCTGGCATAGGGTAGGTACTCAGTAAATGGCAAGGGCTATGAGACCAGTCCTTGTCTGGACGGAGTCCCTCCTGGAACCCACATCTTCTCATTGACCCGGCAGCCCCAGGGATGGCCTCTCTGGGGAAGTCTCAAAGAAGAATCTGAATTCCAAGGGGGACCCACTGAGAACTCAGACTCAAAGTCTCTCCAGACCAGGGTTCCAGCCCCAGGATGACCCTCAGGCCAAGGCCAAGTCTGCCCCTAGAAGCCTCTCCCGAGCTCAGCCTCCCTATCAGAAAGTCAAGGCAGGAGGGTGGCTGCCTATCCTCCTCATACGAAATCCCCTAGATGGCAGCTCCTCCCCACTCCCTAGGACCCCATGCCAACCCACACAGTCCCCCGGCCACATGGTGCAGCCATCCATGGGCAGCAGCCAGCCTGCTGGTGTGATTATAATTAAGTCGGTTTCCTGCATCCTCTGGGGGCTGCTCTGCCCTTTTCTCCCTTTGGTCATTTTACCTGTCATATGGTCCCCAGGGTCACAAACAATTCTCAGCATGGCTTTTGATTAAAATCCAGTGAAGCCGAAAACCAAGCCAGATTCACAGGATAAAAAAATGTTAGCCACTACCTCAGGGAAGTCAGCTTAATTCAGTGTTTGCGCCAGGAAAAGGATGGCATCTGAAGTGGGCCTTAAAGTCTGAGATCTGACATCTTTGAGCACCTACCATACTCCAGGCCTGTGAATTACATTCTTTCACTTGATTTACCAGGAGTGAGTGGTCTTCATGTGTGCCTTTCTCCTGGGAGCCCCTAAAGTCAGAATAGAAACTCCAGACTTCTGAGCCCTCTGCTCCCTCTAACTGGGATGTCATTCCACTGTATCTCTGCCCTGAACATCACCTTTCCATGACAACTAAATGTGACAAACCCCAAGTCCAGCAAAAATCACCCCCTTTTCTCATCTCTCACCACCCACATCCTTTACAGTACTTACCACACAGCACGATAAGCCATACACATGCTCACCTCCCCCTCAATCCCCCGACCACAGATTCCTTGAAGGTAGCAGAGAAATAGGCATTTTTTAAACTGGAGAATGTCCAAAGGAGGGCGGGAATAGTGGCAGCCCATAAAGAGCAGTAGGAGGAACTGGGGTGGAGACAAAGAATAAGAAGAAAAATAATAACTAACATTGTTAAATAGTTCCGACATCCTAGGCACTGAGCCAAGTGCTTCGCCTTTGGCAGTACTTTCTAAAGCCACCCTTTTGCTACAGATGGAAACACTGAGGCTCTGTATTGAAGACGTTTCTTCTCTTGCACAAATGCTCCCAACAGAGATGAAATTGAGAGCCCAAGTTTAGCTAAGGGACACAATTGATCCCCTGCCCCACTTTGCTGATTATATCCCCAGGACAAACTAGCCAAGTTAGAAGGACATCTATTGTCAGGAGCAGGGAGGGGTTGCTGAAATAGTTTCACCTGCTCTTTTGCTTAAGTCAGTGGCCGCCATTTATTTTGGTAGTTAACACATTAATTTTGATAGGACACACTATGTTGTTCGGATTTCGTTGTATCAGTTTTAATCAACCAAATTATTATTTTGAAGTGCAATGACAAAATAATCTCTGGTGCTAATGTTTAAAACTCCCTCCTGATTTAAACTACAGCTTGTGAGTTTAAAAGAAGGCTTTAGCCTTCTCTTTACCCCTTTTTACCCTTTTTCCCTCATTTTAGAAATGTTTCTGAAAGACAGTTATTGAGAATGTGAGTTTCTTAGGAATGAAGTTGTCATGTGATAGCTGATGGGGCTGTAGCCTCCCCATTTTACAGATGAAGAAAACATCTAATAGGGCCAAGTGGCAAGACCATAGTCACCACCAAATTAGGGGCAGATTTGGGGTGTGAGCAAGCTGGGTATGGCACCAAAGCAAGTCATTTTTCCATTAGCAGTAAGAGCCATGTTCCCAGTGCCTAGCACTCTGCCTAGCACTCCCCATCCCCTGTCCCAGTGCTCAATCGATTATTAGAAGAATTAAGACATTAAATTATGAAATGACTGTTAGAATAATATAGAAATTTGGACTCCCAGGGAAGCACTCTTTTCTTCCTCAGAAACACCCAAAATGCCTCCAACACCCTTCTCCAGATCAGTTCGCATGTCAACTCTTTCCATCATTGTGTTAAGAAGGATTCTAAGATCTGGCCACCCAAGATTCCCAGCACCTGGTTCTTCAGTCAAACACTAATCCAGATACCTCTGTGAAGGGTTTTTGCAGACGTACTTGAGGTTCCTAATCAGTTGATCTTAAAGTAGAGATTATCTAGATGGGTCTAACAAAACCATATGAGCTACTTAAAAGTAAAGAGTTTTCTTTGGCTGGTAGCAGAAGGGCAAGTCAGAGACCCAAAGCATGCAGGGGATTGTATGCATGCTATTGGCTTGCAGATAGAGGGGACCATGTGCAGGAGCTGAGAGTGACCCCCAGCTGACAGCAGCAAGAAAACAGGGACTTTGATCCTAGAACCACAGGAATTAAATCTTGCCAACAACCTGGATAAGCTGAGAAGTGGGTTCTTCCCCAGAGCCTCCAGATAAGAGCCCATCCTTCAGACATCTTGATTTCAGTCCTGGAAGACCCTAAGCAAAGAACCCAGTCAAGCCTAACCAGATTTTTGACTTGTAGAGCTGTGAGGTAATAAATGGATGTTATCTTAAGCTACTAAGTTTGTAGTAATTTGTTACACAGCAAGAAAAAACTAATACAATCATGTTAAACTCTCAGCCCATTTGCTTTGTGTATGGCCTCACCTGGTTTGATCAGAAAACCAATTTATTCATAATAATTATTTACAGAGCAGGTGGTACAGGAAAGAATCTTTCCTGTTTTCCCAGAATTGGCAATAAGCATCACAGCTTAGAAAAAAAGGTTGCTACAGACAACCTTAGTTCAGAGACCAGCCACTGTGAGCTAGTGGTGCTGGGGCTGTTTCCCCATCCTGTGGACAGACGGCTGGTGGGTACATGTTAGAAGTTTATGGGAACCCACAAAATTATGGCAATACAGTAAGTAACTTCCAAATCAGCAGAGACAAATAAGGGCATAAGAAAAACCTTATCATTCAGTTGGAAAATAATAAGGAGAGAGAACAAGATAAGCAAAGAAAAATACTGGTAAATAGAAAACATGGGTAAGAGTAAGTTTAAATATTAGTAACCGCATAATAGAAATAGACTATGCTCCACTGTTTAAAAAAAAAAAAACAGATATTCTCAAATTAGATTTATTTTAGCTTACTTAGACACACTTTACCAGCCTACCTAAAATATGAAAATACAAAATGATGGAAAGTAAAGAGGTCAGAAAAGACATATCAGGAAGCACCAGTAAAACAAAACTTCTATAGCAATTTTAGTTTCTGGCAAAACAGGAATTAAAACAAAGTATTAATTAAGAAAAAACAACAATTAACCTTGAAGATTCAGCAATCCTGAACATGTACGTACATAACAAATAGCCTCAATCTATGATGCATACATTTACAGAATTACAAGAAGAAATTAATAAATCATCAGTCTTGGTCACAAATGTTAATACACTTTTCTCAGAAACTGATCATTCAACTAGACAAAAAGCTAGAAAGTATTAAGATTTAAACAAATTAGGAATAGAAAGGGAGGAGAACTACATAGACTAGAAATTTAATAAAAACTTTAGATAATATTGAACATTTTATACTAATAAATGTGAAAACAAACTGGATAGTGTTCTGGAAAAAAATGAACATACTACAAAAATTCACTCCACAAAAGTGGAAAACATGACCACATCAGAAAAGAAAACTTAAGCCAGTATCATTTACATAAATGCTAAAAACTTAGATAACTAAATAACTTAAAAGTTTCCTAGGTTAACTAAAAAGATAAATAACTAAAAGTTCTTTTAAAAATTAAACAACTACCATCTTTAAAAACTAGAAGCTTTATTAACTAAAGCTAGCAATTTTTTTCTAATATGATTTAGTCAGGTAGTATTTATTCCCCTTATTTAAGAACGGTTTAACCTTTAAAATTCTACAAAGGTAATCCATCTCATCAGTAGGTTGAAGTATAGCTATATGATAACTCCATAAATGCAGAGAAAAGTATTTAATAAGATTGATGTACATCAAGATGAAGAAAATTCAGCAGGCAAGAAATAAAAGAAAACTTCAGTAATCGGCTTAAGTGTGTGTCTCTGAAAAACCAACAGCAAGTATCTCACATAATAATTAAATATTAGGAGCAGCCTCTTTAAAGTTGGGACAAAACAAGGACATCCACTATCACTCCTTCCATTTAACATTGTACTGGAATTCCTAGCCAATGCAATAAGGCAAGAAAAATGTGTTATATAGTAAAATGCATAAAGATTGAAAAAGAAACAACATTGTCATTATTCACAATTGATATGTTTGCCTACACAGAAAATTCAAAATCTACAAATATGAAATTAATAAGAAAGTTAAATAAGGACACTAAACACAAGATCAACATATAAATGTCAACAACTTCATATACACTAGCAACAACAAATTAGAAGTGTAATTTTTTAAAATTCCCACTCATAATAGTGATAGAAACTATAAGGTTCCTAGAGTTTTAAGAAAAAATGATAAAACACTATTGATGACAAAAAATACATAAATTAATGAAGAAATGCAGCATTCTCTACAAGTGGAGACTCGGCACCAGGAATGACCCCAAATAAATCTACAAATTCAAGGAAATTCCAGTGAAAATGAGCATTGAAATTTTTCACAGAACTTCACAGTCTCATTTTTTAGAACTTGACGATCTGACTATAATATTCACATGAATCAATAAAGAGCCAAGAATGGTGTTGAAATTTTGAAAGAGAATGATGAGAAAGACTTGGCTCAGATATCAACATTTCCAATAAAGCTAAAGTATTTTAAACAGCATACTATTCTCCCATGGATAAATGAATAAATCAGTAGACTGGAATAGAGAGCCATGTATATATATATATATATATAAAAAATACATATGTGTGTATACATAGTATATATACACACACATATACACACACACACATATATACAGCAGTAACATATATATAGCATGTATATATATGATTTAGTTGACATTTCCAATCAGTAAAAGGGAAATGGATTATTATATGTGAAAAGCAATATTTTAAACTTTTTTTCAATAGTCTTTATCTGTTACCTACAACTAACATTGTTACTTTTTTACAGCATAGAGTAATTTATTGCAAAAGAAGAAGAATATTTTGAAAATTAAGTGCACCATAGACAGTACACCCTGAGAGATTCCAGGGCTGCCTGCTTGTAAGGGTGAGGCAGAATTGATTGCTGCTGGAGAAATGCCCTTTCTGGGAGTTTGACATGATTAATTATAAGGAAGTGGAAAGAGGTGTTACCAGTAAACATGTTCTGGGTGCCCTTCTGGGTGCACACGTGCAGTCGCTGTACATGATGTTCATATGTTGCATGTCTCATTAGCATCTTAAATCTCCACCCAGAGGTGTGTTCTTTACTATTAGAATGAGCAAAAGGTCAGTTTGAGGACAGGTAAAATCAAAATGCACATGCTCTCTAGAAGGGAAAGTCCCTACTGAAGATAGCGGGTTTCAAATGACTCCAAGTGCTCCACATCTTAAAAGTGGTCCCACAAAGCTGGAACACTATCTGTTCCTGAGGGATCAGGTCCCATCTGTGTCTCTGAGACACTGACGAGTCAGGCCCAACTTGAGATGAGCCTAATGATCTCAAGTGTAAAATGCCTAAATCATCAGCAGCTTCAGGCTGCATTTTGGAACTTGTCCACTGAAGAAAATGGCTCACAAGACACATGCCTAGGAAATGGGGTTTTCTCCTTTGCTTTTAGCAAGTCCTGTGCAGTCCAATAATGAAGCTTCCTGATGCCTCAACTTTCACATTTGTGGAAAAGGCGCCAGTGCATGTGACGTTTCCACAAAACCACTGCCCTGCAGAGCTCTGAAGTTGGTGCAGGCTGAGCACGTTATGTGCTCTGGCTAGAGACAGCAGAGGGCTGCGGTACAGTGGACAGTGTCTTGGACATCAGGACAGTTTCCATAGCAGTTTAGGAAAGAAGGCAGCTCCCTTGGCTGGAGAAGACGCAATGCTCTGGAAAGACCCCTGGGTGCAGGAGAGAGAGGAAACAGAACTCGACAGGGGCAATGGGGTGAGGACAACCAGCCAGATTTGAGCAAAGGCAAGGTATACTTTGTAGCATAACACTCCCCACAATGCCCAGCCCAGACCTGCCCTTCACGTCTCTATCTGTACTCACTCTCCTTGGCAAGGGAGCGGCATGGAATCAGCCCTAACATTGCTATTGATGAAACAATGTCTGAGACTTGTTTGAAATACCCTAGAAAAAAGTGGGAGAGGCAGGAGAAAAACAGATGAAGCAAAGTGGCATTAAGTTGATGGTTGTTAAAACTAAGGGAAAGGGATGTGGGAATACCTCGCTTAATTCTCTCTACTTCTGAATGTCTTTGAAAATTATTGTAATGATGGGGTTTAAGATTTAGAAGAGAATATATAAAATATTTTTGACCCTGGGTAGCAAACAATTTCTTAAATAAGACATTAAAGGCACAATTCGCAAAGAAAAAAATTGACAAATTTGACTACATTAATTTTTTAAACTAATGTATGACAAAGAATGTCTTAAATAAAGATAAAAGATGTGCCCCAGACTGGGAATAAATATTGTAATGTATATAACTGACAAAAGATTAGCATGCAGAATATATTAAGAACTCCTACAAGTCAAACAGCCCAATTAAAATATTGGCAAAAGATTTTCAAACAGTTCTGTAAAGAGGAAGCCTAATGGCTAACATAAACATAAGATAATCAACCTCATTGTTAATCATAAAATGCACATTGCAATAAGATCCCCTTTCACACATCAGACTAGCAAAAATGAAAACATTAGATAATACTGGGTGTTGGTGAGGAGTAGAGAAACAACTCTCATACATTTCTTATGGAATATTAAATTGGTACAACTCTTTGGAGAATAATGTGGCACTATCTTGTAAATTCAAAAATGTTCATACCCTGCACCCCAGCAATTCTGCTGTGTTTGTTCATGGTCCCTTGCATGCAAAACTAAGATGATTTCTAAGGTATACCTAGAAATAGAATTGCTCGAATGTATTAGATATTGCCAAATTTCCTACCCAAATTAATGTGCCATTATACTACCAACGACACTTAAGTTTTTCAGTTTCTATATTTTTTTGATATATATTAATCTATAATAGATAAAAAGCAATTTTATTTTTATTTTAAATTTCATTTGTTTAGTTATGAGTAAGTTTGTGCATCTTTTCAAACATTTATTGTGCATTTGTATTCCTTTTTCTGGAAAGATCCTGTTTATAACCTCTGTCCACTTTTCTCTTTTGCTCTTCCTTTATAACTTTCAAAAACTTCTCTTAATAAAAAATGGTTCTCTCAGATTTTTGCAAATATTTTCACCATTCAGTGTTTGCCTTAGACTTATATATGGCATTTTTGCCATGCAGAAGTGTTTTTAATTATATTTAATGCATTTGTCTATCTTCTCTCTCTTTTTTTTTTTTTTTTGGCTTCATGGTTATATACAATGCCTAGAAAAACAATTGTTATGCCAATATTCTTTTAATTTCACCAATGTCTACATCTAGTACTCCATGGTTTCATAATTTACATTTAAATCTTTATTAAATTGCAATTTATTTTGCAATTCAAACAAGTGAAGTAGAAATACAGCTTGCCCATCCTCTACCACCAATGACCAGCCAGTAGACCCAATACCATTTATCTATCTTTTCCATACTCTTTCAAATGCTAACTTATTAAATGCCAGATTCCTTCATGTTTTTTAATGTTTCTGGACTTTCTATCTATGCCCTATATCATAGTATTTTCATCAATATCATTGTAAAATATGTTCTGATATCTCATAGGGTTAGTCCTCACTGCCAATGTTCACATTATTCCTGTCTTTTCTCATATGGTCTCATTTCCATATGAACCTTAGAATTATGTTGTCATTACTTACTATTTTATTGATTTCATATTGAATTTATAAGTAAATGTAAGGAAAATTACCAATTTTACAATATTAACACTTATTATTCCAAACAAGGGGTGCCTTTCCATTTAAAAGTTTTTTGTTTGTTTGTAGTTATTATGGACTGAATTATGTTCCTCCCCACCCCCCCACCAAAATTATATATTGAAGTCCTAACCCACAGTACCTCAGATGATGACTATATTTGGAGATGAGATCATTACCGAAATAATTAGGGTGAAGACGTTGAAGAGAAGATGGCAAGCCAAGGAGAAAGGCTTGGAACAAATACTTCCCTCAGGGTCCTCAGAAGAAACCAACCCTGCCAACACCAAGGTCTAGAACTTCTTCTAGCCTCCCGAACCATGAGACAATAAATGTTTGTTGTTCAAAGTACCCAGGCTAAGGTACTTTGTTATAGCAGCCCCAGCAAATTAATACAATGATGGTAACTTTTCAACATCTCTTCCTGATCCACAAAAACCATTTAGAAAGTAGGTAGAGTTGACTGAACTGGGTTCAAGTCCAAAATCTACCATTTACCAGCACTAAATGTCTTGTCTAAATCATTTACGTTCTCTGTAACTCAGTTTCTTCATCTGTAATATGGGGTGATCATCCTTTGTAGGTCATCTGTGAGGACTAAATGAGATAATGTAGAAAATGTGTATGGAACATGACCAGTTTAATGTAGGAAATGTGTATTTAGTGACCAGTTGGGTGAGGGAAAGGAAGGCCCTAGAATCTCTCTCAGTGGGTGACTCAACGGAGGAAGATACCATTCAGTAAGACATGAAACCCAGAGGAGAAGCAGGCTTGAAGACAAGATGATAAGGTCAGTTCCAGACATGCTCGTGCTGAAAGACCTGAGGGACATGGTGGAGCATTCCAGAAGGAAAACTGAGGGGAGAACTGAGCTGGAGACATAAGCAGGAGAGTTGACTCCATGGGAGTGAATGAAGCTCCTCACGGAAAGGATATGAAGTGACAAGAGGGAAAAGACAGACAGAGTCCTGAAGGCCACCAGCACCCAGAGACTCCCTAAGGAGCTCACACTAGCAGAATATATCCTGGAAATACTTCCTTATTTTATAGTACTTGAGGGGGCAAGCATTGTAATCACAACTGTTTCCAATTTCTTTGTAAAGAGTTGAAGGCTTTGTCCTTGTTGCCCAAGTCAGCCTCCAGCATCCCTCTCTTCTATTTGTTCTCTTCAGTTATTGTCTATAGAAGTGGTCCTCAACCTTTTGGGCACCAGAGACTGGTTTCGTGGAAGACAATTTGTCCATGGACTGGGGTGAAGGGTGAATAGTTTGGGGATGATTCAAGTGCGTTACATTTATTGTGCACTTTATTTCTATTATTATTACATTGTAATATATAACAAAATAATTATACAACTCACCATAATGTAGAATCAGTAGGAGCCCTAAGCTTGTTTTCCTGCAACTAGGCAGTCCTATCTGGGGGTGATGGGAGACAGATCATCAGGCATTAGATTATCATAAGAAGCATACAACCTAGATCCCTCACATGTGCAGTTTACAATAAGGCTTGTGCTTGTATGAGAATCTAATGCTGCTGCTAATCTGACTGGAAGCAGAACTCAGGAGGTAATGTGAGTGATGGGGAGTGGCTGTAAATACAGATAATGCTTAGCTCACTCACCCACCACTCACCTCCTGCTGTGCAGCCCAGTTCCTAACAGGGTCCGTGGCCTGGGAGTTAGGGACCCCTGGTCTATAGCAAGCTCAGTGCCAAGGCCTCCACCACACTTGCGTCCATTTCTCGAACACCTACCCCCAAGTACTGACCCAGCTCTCTTTCATGGGTTTCCCACAAATCCCCATTAAAGTAAAATAACAAAATCTTTCTCCAGCCAGAAATGCTGAAGGTAACTGACAATACCCTTACAAACACTAAAAAATCTTCTCCCTCAAAGACGAATCCAGTCTCTTATTTTCATTTTAAACTTCGATCTCCTCCCCAACCCCTTTCCCCACCCCTTCAGCCATGAATTCATGACTCCAGCCTGGATAGCTCCTGACTGAGCACGCCAATGGTTGCAGCCATAGAATCTGAATTCATGGAGCCAAGTGATAGGGAGCCCATCAGAGTGATTATGGATACAGACCTGGGTGTTGGAAAGATCTGAGTTTTATCCCACTGCTGTCATTTATCAGCTGTGCAACTTCTAGCAAATTACCTCTTGTCTTAATCTGTGCTGCCATAACAAAATACCCAAGGACCAGGGTAATTTGTAAACAACAGAAATTTATTCCTCACCCTTTTGGAGGCTGAGAAGTCCAAGATCAAGGCACAAGCAGGTTTAGTATCTGGTGAGGGCTCAGTCACAGCTTTCAAGATGGCACCTTGACTTCTGTGTCTTCCAGAGGGGACAAATGCTGTGTCCTCACATGGCGGAAGGTAGGAAGGGCAAATAAAGACCTATCTTAATTTGCTACAGACTCCTTTATAAGGTTGCTCATCCCCTAACTCCCTCCTAAAAGGTTGCATCCCTTAATATTGCTGCATTGGAGATTGTTTCAACATGAATTTGGAAGTGACACAAACATTCAAATTGTAGTGCCTCCCCTCTCCAGACCTCAAATTTGTCTGTAAAATGGGAGTAAAAGTAGAACATTCCATTTAGGATTATTATTAGAATTAAATAAAATAACCATATTACTCAGCATACAATAAGCCCTAGGTAATTAATAAGCCCTAGGTAATTAATAAGCCCTAGGTAGCTTCTTTGTTCTATCCCTAAAAGTTTGGGCTTCAGTCTTTACAGTACATTCCCTCACTTCACAGAGACAATTTAAAGACTCCATTGACCTTGGGAAATCTGGAATTTAATCTTGAACGTGTAAGGAATGCTCATGGGTTTGGAATCAGAAAAATTCAAGTGAATTCAATCTACCTCACAAGTTTTGATATCTCTAATTATGCTTACCTCCCATGGTTAAAGTAGATAATAAATGAAAAGTGCCTATCTCAATGTCTGGCAAAGAGTAGGTACTTACAGCTGAAATTTCAATCAGCTTGAAAAGACAGTAGAAAGAACTTTGAAAGTTCTATGGGAAAAAGAGCTAAGAGGGAGCACATAATCCCCAGAGAGAATATAAAGTATTAAATAGATGATTCTTTTCAGTATGGCTAAATTTTCAATGTAAACTTTCAACTTTCAACATAGCTAAACTAAGTTAAGTCTCCAAAAAATAATCAGCCCAGTTCATTAAATCAGGCCAATTCAACATGGGCCAAGGACAGTTTACATGGGTTTTGTTTGGCCTTGGATGTTGGCGTCCCTGCAGCAGAGTTACAGCAGCATTTGCTGCTTCTATTAAACAAGAAGTTGTGGAAAACACAAGTGGGGCAGAATGGGGGGCTGGGTGCAGAAAGAATTTTTTTAAACAGGAAAGAAATGTCATTTACAGAGCAGTATCAGGCATCAGCGTTGCAGGGAACAATTCGGATGGGGCAAATTAAGCGACTGTTCCCATGATGAACTGTCGCTGCACAGTCAGTCATGTGACGGTAAATCTGGGTTGAGTGGCAGCTGTGTTAACAAACTGGAGAGAAGATTGATGCCCATCCGAGGCCAAGAAATGCACAATCAAAGTGAAGAGCTCTTTCAGCCCTGCGCCAGTCAGAGTATAAATATGTATCACTGGCTTCTAAAGTGAGTTATGATTTCATTCTCCTACTGGTACCTGAAATCTAGAGAGGGCATTTGTCTAGTCCCTGTATCGGGGGTGACAGGTATAGCAGCGTGGTCACACGGGGGAGATAGCTGCTTGGCAGATAAATCAGGCACAGTGAAGGGACCTGTTGTTATCAATTTGATCTTGGGGGAAAAACATCTCCGTGTACTCAGGCAGTATTGTCAGTGCATTGAACGGGTCCTTCCTTTACTGAAGCATTTGCAGGCATCGTTTTCTCCAATCTGTTGCATGCCTGGATGAACTAGTGTGCAGCTTTCAATTTCTACACTTCACACAAGATACTGTCTGGTTTGCCCACTAGGGTGTAAACACCTTGAGGACAGATCCATGTCTGATGCCTCTGTGCTCCCATCTTTAGTACAGGAGTTACCATGGTTTGTTCTTTTGAAATGAACAAAAAGGTCAAGCCTGAAATCTAACCTCCACCAGAAGTAGAGGAAACACCTGAATAACAGCTGCAAGAACACAGGGATGATTTTTCTGGGTCTCTGTGATAAGGTCCTTGACCTCTGAGTACATCTTCAACATGCAGGCTCATTTCTCCTCATTCTATTTACTGTCATCAGGCAATTTTCCCTTCTGAAAAGTTTCCTTTCTGGGGCTTCCCATCTAACCACTGAAGTAACAGATTCCAAATCTCTATCTGCAGCTGAGATCCTTCTCCTGGGCTCCAAATCCATATGTCCAATTTTCTCGAGGATCTTTCCATCTGCATATCAAACTCAGCCTATCCAAAGTGGAGCTCAGCACCCTGCATCTCTTTTTCCCACATCTTTGACATTGACAATAATCAATGACATTGTCACTGCCCCAACTGCTCAAGCCAGAAGCCCAGCAGGCATCCTTGGCGCCCCCACACCATGACATGACAACCATGATGCGTGGACTCTAACAAGAAGTTAGACTCTTGTTTGAGTGGAGTGAGTCCTGGCTAGGACACTCCTCAGAGCTCATATTCCTGAGATTTTTTTTCCCCTGTATGTTGACAGAGTGGACTTTGCAAGGATGAAGAGTTGATTGTATCCAGTCTCCAGAAAAGAAAAAGGATTGAACCAAATGAGTGCTTTCCAAGCTGGCTCTACAGATGTCTTTATCTGTAGATGGAGAAACTCCATACTAGATGATCCTTTGACTTTGAGAAAGGCTGCAGACCTTTCCTCTGCTCCCTAAGGCCAACTCCCAGGAGGGAATGCCTTGGAGCCTCATGTGCTCCCTGTCTCCCATACGGCATCCAGAGACGGAACTTGAGGCTCTGCTCTCCTTCACCCAATGGTAGAAACCCAAAAGTTAACCCCGAGAAGGGACCAGATAGAGGGAGAGAGAGTAGCCCCACAAGACACTGTTTGGACAATTTCAGCATCAGCACATTGCGGTCAGAGGCAAGGGGCCCGCAGAAAGACCACTCCCTCCTAAACCCCTCCGTTTTTTTCACGAGGAAAGCCTGTGACTGGATGCTCATGTAATCAGGGTTGAGACCAGCTGAGCGTACACAGGCTTTGGAGTCAGACAGATTTTTGGTCAAACACCAGTTCCACTGCTTACTCACCGTGCAACCCCAGGCCAGTCATTTTATCTCTCCGAGCTTCAGTTTACTCACCAGCAAGACAGTCCTGCCTCACTGGGCTGTTGTGATAATTAAGTGTAGATATGTACAAGTACTCGGCCCAGCGGCAGAAACATAGCAGATATTTGGTAAATGGCAACTGACTTCACTGATAATCACAATCATCTTTCTGTTTTGAATTCTGAGTCCTTCCATCCCTTGAAAGACTGTTTCAAGTCCTTCTCTTCCCTGAAGCCTTCTTGGATAACTTCTGTCCTGGTCATCTGACAAGGAATTGGCACTTTCACTGAGCGATTTGCCAGGCCAGGAGCTGGGGAGACAAAGATGACACACACACAACTCCTGCCTCTAAGCGAGTTATGTATGGTCCTAAGCAGAGGTCAAAGCCCCTAGTCACCACTTCTTCACTGTGTAAAGTTCACTCTCCTGAGGCTCAGATTTCTCATCGATACAATGGAGACAATATTCCTTACCATCATCGGTCGTATTGAGTATGGACAAAAGCTGGCAGGCAGGCAGTGAGTGAGGAAAGGAAAGGAAGTGTGTACAGGGAGGGAGGAAAGGAGGTAGAGTCTAGAGGGGAAGAAAAAAGGGAAGTGTAAAGACCAATGCACTCTGAGATAGGAACGAGTGGATGAATGGATGGGTGAAATAATGAACCATGTTTCTCCCTGCCATCTCCAGGTCCCACAGTCAGCCTTTGTTTGGCCCACATGCAGGATACCTGCTGCCTCATCTTCGTGGAGAGAGATTTCCTTTTCCCTCTCTTACAGCCCAATTTTCAATGAGGGAAACTCATTTGGAGGCCGCTGCTCTGAGAAACAGCATCATCGGACAGAGAGCCCGCACCTTCACCCATTTACAGACATTAATAATACATGGCAAAAAGCTGCCGCTTTATTTTATTTTGTCCTCCAAGTCAAGCTCTTTAAATCAAATATTTAAGGAGGGAATATTTACTCACACATCCTCCAGGAAGCATTTCTGGTCTTAAAGGCAAATGTGCACCACAGCAATGGAGGGCTGGCAGGTAAAATTGTGGAGTAGTAACTCCTTTTACTCTCACAAAAACCCTGCAAGGTGCTGCATTTAGCATCACCATTTTATAGATAAGGAAACTGAGGCTCAGAGAGGTTACATAAAATGTCCTAAGGTGAGTCAGCCCCTGAGCAGAAGGGCATGGATTCACACCCATGCAGTCTGATTGGAGGCCACAGGATTCCTGATTCATGGTACTACCTCACACCCAGCCTAGCTGTGAGGGATAGGAGGCTGAGACTGATGGGTGAGCAGGCATTAGCTAGGCTCAAGGTGGGTACCCATCCTTGCTGGGGCATGGCACCCACCTCTAGGAAAGTGAATGAGCATCCCATGTACTTGACATTACCCAGAGACAGTCAAGTGCAGGAGGTTCAGAATGTCTGCAGTGTGGGTGGGAGTGTGGTAGGAAATGAGGTCAGAGAGAAGCTGGGTTAGAACTGGAAAGACATTGAACACCAAGCTACGGAGGTATGGCTTTATCTTTCGGGCAATGGGAAGCTATCAGAGGGGTAGACGGGTTCAGATTCGTGCCTAAGTGAGCAGTTTAGGAGGCTTTGGGGACAATGGATTGGGGTGGGGGAATATGGCAGCAGGGATGTTAGTTATCATGATTTTGAAGCACTCCCATTTCTTGAGAACCTACTGTGCCAGGTCTGTAATGCATTTTCTCTCTAGCCTTCCCCCTGCAAGGCAGGCATAACTGTCCGCATTGAACAAATGGGGAAGTACGAAGGGCGTGCCCTGGGGGAAGCTCCTTCTGTGAGGCAGCAAATTAAAGCTGCTTCTCTGTCCCCTCCCAGGCCAGCCCCTTCAGTGACTCATGGCCACCCCTAGTGCCCTTCTGAAAACCAAGAACTGACAGGGATATTTGTTCCCTCACACCTGCCCTCTGTGGGTCCTTCTGAACACCTACTGTGTGCAGGTCTTACTGTGTGCAGGTCTCGAACCAGGCTCTGGGTAGGAGTCTTGGGCAAGACACAATTACTGCTGAATTAACTGAAAGGAAGCAGATCACTCTGAATCCTGGGCTTGCAGCCCCAGTGCCATCCCCACCCCCAACTCCTGTCCTGGGCTCTCTAAGCAATTACATCCAGGCACATTAGTGGTCGCCAGCTAAATGCTGAAGTATGTGTTTCCTGCTATAGGATCGCTTATCGCTGACTCTGCAAGGCCTGCTCTAAGTGCTCAAGAGCAGGGGAAGGGGCCCAGTAAGAGGGAGGACCAGCTCAAGAGTAGACTGCAGCCCTCCCCCCATGGAGCTCAGAGCCCCTCATGTTTAAAAAGCAAGAGCTTCTGGAAAGGATTCAGGGTTGGGGGAGTCATGTTTAAATGCACTTTTAAGAGGCATAACATCAGACAATCTTTGCAAGCCACAAATGGAGCGAGGGATGGCCAGGGAAGGGAAGGGGGTCTGGTTAATGGAACAAACAGGAATTGGAGTAGAGAGCAGAATAGGGATTGTGGAAGAAAGCCAAAGCCCCTTTTTGCTTGGGACTAAGATGTCTCAGAGGGATTCCCGGTCTAAGGGACCAATCAAGTTCCATTCACATCCATATCCACAACATTTATTGAGAATCTACCTTGACATCAAGGTCACCCGGGTGGCTGCCAGGATCGCCTTGCAGCTTTGAGAATCAAATGACATTAGCTCTGACTCCCGACTCACCGGGCAGGTCAGAGACCCAAAGTCACCTCCTGCCTCCCCTGGGCCTTCTGAGTGTAGGATTTCGATTTCTCCTGGTCTACTCCGGCTCCTGGTGTGTTTATCTGCTGCAATGACTCTGCTCGCCAGCCACACACATGGTCCCTTTTCCACGCAGCCTCACCCACACTGGACACACCCTAACCTCCTCTCCCTCCCCGACCAGCATCCCTGCCCCAAGAGGCAGGGAAGGAGATAGGGAAGCAGACTTTGCTGGCAACTGGCAGAATTCCCAGTCCCTTCCTGCACACATATCTTCATCCAAGACCCTGCCCTAGGCCTCCTCTCTTCCTGTGTGGTCTGGTCCCAACCTCTGTCTCCAGCCTCATCACAGCCCATCCACTCTCTTGCACCCTGAGATCTAGCCACTCTCATATTCTCCACTACCTTAAATGTGCCACACTCCTTCCTGCCTCAGGACCTTTGCACAAGATGTTTGCTCTGTCTGCAAGGCCTTTTCTCTATTCTTCCCCTGAAGAACTCCCACTCAGGTCTCAGCACAAATGTCACTTACTCAGTGAAGGATTCCATGACTTTCCCAAGCTGAATAATATTTCCCTTCCCCTGTCCACCAGTGTGTTCTATTCCTTCACTATTCTTTCGCTTTATTGCATGTATTGCTTTGTGTGTGTGCATGTGTCTGTGTATGTAATGTCTCTCCCACACCAGACTGCAGGCTTAGTGATGGTGGGGGTCACATGTCTAGTAGACACTCAACAAAATGTGTTGAATGAATGAATGGTGTGTATAGGATATATAAGTAATTTAAGAGGAGTGATAAGTATCTCTAACACATTGAAGGAGGCTTCAGGAAGACGGCAATGCCTAAGTAGGGTTTTGAGATACAAAAAGTACTCACTGGAGGGCTCAGATCAGAGAGCAGGTGCTGACACTCTTTGTTCTTCAGAAAGAGAAGAGCTTGAAGCCACAGAATAGAATGGGTGTTTGAGGGAAACACACCGGGTGTGGTCTGACAAAGGAGTTAAATGCAAGAGAAAAGGGGATGAGGTGAAGCTGGAGATGGGCAGGAGATGAAGTTAGAACTTAATAACCAGACAATGAGGCAATGGGGAGCCATTGAGGGACTGTGAGCAGGAGAGTGATGGGATTGGAGACCTGGTTCCACTGTGGAGGGGAAGTGGCCAGGGAGGGCTGGGCTGGGGACTGCCATCGGATGGCTGTTGCAATGGCAGGGCAGTGGGTAATTGGGAGACCAGGATGTGTGCACTAGGGTGAGGGTTCACCCAGGAGGAAGACAGACTTGCTGGAGGAGATAGATGACCTGGTTTGGGACATGTTGAGTGGAAGGTGCCCATAGTCATCCCAATGGAGATGTCCATGAGGCCATAGGATCTGTGGATCAGGAGCACCAGTGAGGCACCTAGGCCAGAAATGCCAGTCTGGGAAGCCAGCTTGAAGGTGGCAGGTGGAGCCAAGGGCATGGGTGAGTGGACAGGAAATATATCCAGAGGGATAGGGCTCCCTAGCTCCTTCCAGCCCCAACAATCATTGATTTTATGAGCACTGGAAGCTTGGTTTGAGAGGGGAAGGGGAGGAGTAGAGTTCATGCTCTCTGCTCCAGATAGAGGAGCCGGAGGGAGCAGAGAGACGGAAGGGGCTTATTATCCTCCATCTCCTTGTACCAGGCATCACTCAGATTGGCATCTGATTGCTGGCACTAATGAAAAGGCCTGCCTGCAGCCTGGCAGCCTGTAATCAGGGGCTCACGGGGTTGGGTTGGGCTGCCAAAGGCCGCTGGCTCTGCCCTCCACCCTCTCAAAACCTGGTAAAGGTTTGAACCTGATGCGTCTTCAGTGGCATGTGACTGGTCTGCAGTGAGGATTTTCTTCCCAGGCGCTGGCCCTTCAGAGGGACACTGGCCAGTGGAGTTTTCACTAGCAAAGGTTAGAATGTATGTTTCATGAAGGACAAGAATAGAACTAGGGTGCTGAGGTTGAGAAGAGGAAATCACAAATCCCAAAAGGCTTCCCAGGGCCAGGAGAGGAAATGTGAGGGGCAGAGGGTGGGGGGTGAAAGTAGAGAGCTCCCTGTCACAGTGAGTGAAGGATATCCTGCTATAGAGAGAATCCAAATCTTGAAGAAGAGGTAGACTAAGGTGACTCTTGGGGCCCCTTCTCTCCCTTGGATTCTAAGTCTTTACAATTCACATGCAATGTTTTCTCTGGGTATCCATTATTGCATCTGATCCCCAAGGTCCAGAAAGTTCTACCTAGCATTTCAGCATATCACCTCAAACAGTCTCAGCTACATTTGCCCACATTCCGGTAGCTACAAGCATTCTGGAGTCACACATCCCCTCTAACCCAGTCCTTCCAGCCCCTCCCTCTTTGCCCCCAAAGTGTCCCCCCACTGTCCCATCAGTGTGGTCATATGCAAGTTGCTTGACACTGAGAGAATGGAAGGTGACAGCCCAGATTTCAACATTAGGCAAAAGCTAATCAATCCTATCAGACTCAGTTAATGCAAATCTCTTGTGCTTCTAGCCATAGTTTTCTGCTCAGTGTTACTGGTAACCTCTGGGAAGACTGCTTGGCCATGACTGCCCTTCTTTAAGTCACAGAGAATAATTCAAGATCTTTATAGGAAGGAGTTTTGTTGGGCTACATTTTCATCTTCACAATGGGGTCCTGAGCTTGTGGTGTTTCACCTACATGGCTGGACTGAGCTACTCTGGAAGATGCTTGTGGGTTTGACCTGATAGCCTCTCCTACCTACTGCCCCTTCCCTTTGGCCATGGATGTACTAGAGGCCATGGGAAAAGCTCAGTGACCACACATGAGCACTGGCTCCCCCAACCAGCGCCCCAGGAGGCAGGAGGCAGGCAGACAGGTGTATGTGCCTCTGACTCAAGTCCACTCGCTGCCATCTTAGAGAATTTAGACCCCCCAGTGGCTGCTGAGGGGTAAAGTTACTACATCATGGGAGCAAAGTTTGGCCTGTAGGAGAAGGAAGCCAGTAGAGAAATGCTTCTGCCTTCTTCCCTCGGGCAAACTGAAGCTATAATAGACCCTCTGAAGATGTCTTGAAGCTTTTATGAACTGCACAAAACTAGTCAACTCAGTAACGCACTCCCTTGGATTGGCAGAACTTCTCTCTTGCCTCACTGCCCTTTACCCCATTCTTTTTTTTTTTTTTTTTTTTAAGACAAGGTCTGACAAGGTCTAGCTCTGTCATCCGGGTTGGAGAGCAGTGGTGACATCTCGGCTCACTTAACCTCCATGTCCCGGGCTCAAACCATCCTCCCATCTCAGCCTCCCAAGTAGCTGGGACTACAGGCATGAGCCACCACTCTCAGCTAATTTTTGTATTTTTCACAGAGACAGGGTTTCACCATGTTGCACAGGCTGGTCTCAAATTTGTGAGCTCAAGTGACCCACCCACCTCAGCCTCCCAAAGTGCTGAGATTACAGGCATGAGCCACTGTGCCTGGCTTACCCCATTCTTACTTTCTTGGGATTATCATTACAGCTTTCCCCTGTAATGATAATAGAGCCAGCCTTCCAAATCCACTAGTTCTGCATCCCAGATTCAAACAACCGTGAATCAAAAACATTTGGAAAAAACAGACCAAAAAAAATTACAATACAATAAAAAAAAAACAAAAAGTAGAGTGTGACAACTATTTGTATAACATTTACATAGTATTAGATATTATAAATAATCAAGAGATGATTTAAAGTAAGTGGGAGGATGTACATAGGTTATATGCAAATATAATGCCATTTTATATCAGGAACTTGAGCATCCACAGATTTTTGTATTTGTCAGGGTCCTGGAATCAATTCCCCACTGACATAAAGAAATGACTATATATAAATTGCTGCCTATGGTTCTGTTTCCTTGGGAACTTGAGCTGATGGGTTACAATGTAGCTGGTGAGTTTTTCATCCCTAGAAAGATGAAATTCTAGAACGGCAATAACAGACTCCATCTCATTGAATTTCCCTTGCAAGGCCCACCATGGAGTCTTCTCAGGTCCAACTTCAGTGACTTACAAGACTATCATACGTCATCGTCAGCCCAGTCTACTCAGAAGGGTATAGGGACACTGCTCATCAGCAGGATGGCATCAAGGGTTTCTAAACTACAGGAGCCCTTGGAGAAGCCCACAAAGCAATATAGCTCAAGTGCAGGGAGACAAGACCCACATCAGGCCAGCTTGAGAACCTACCTGCCCCACAGGAGCCAATACCTCTTGTAGCAACTTCTGGGGCCAGGGTCATGGCACTCAGAGAAGCTCAAAAATATGGCCTCCTATGAGGTAGCTCTCCCCAGTCACAAGTAGCTTACCAATAGGGGATCATTTCTGCCACAAGAAATACTGCCTAGTAACAAGGTTGACATATCCTTTTTATCCAGTTACCAGGGGAACAGAGCTACCAAGTTAATGAAAGGTCAAATCTCATGCAAAATGGGAAAGTGCATTGTTAACGTCTCACCCACACCACTCATTACATGAGCTCCAGAGGTATGGAGACTTGGCAAAGGTCTCACGGGTCAAGGACAGGAAGTAGAAAATATCCTAGGTGTTTCACATGCAGGAAGGAATTTAATACAGGGGATTCACTGGACACCACAGGGAGCTGACATCCAAAAAGCAGAAAGTCAGTGCCATTGCTGCTGACACATCTGCTTTTACCCCTCTGAGCTGGTGACTAGAACCTAGAATACTAACTCTAACTGCTACAAACACGTGTCTCTCTATAACTTTGCCTATGGGCAGCAATAGCAGGATGAAAATGGTCCCCTTCTCCTCGCTTTTGCCTCCCAAAGTTTCACATGAGTGCATCTCATCAGTGGAACACACAACTTACATTCAGACCTAGCTGCAAGGGAGCCAAGGAAATGCCATTATTAGATTTCCTGGAAAGTACACAGAAAAGGATGAGGATAGATATTGAGTACCAGGTGAGATATTCAGTGTGCATAGCATATTAGGAGTTAATCCACTCACAATTCCCCTCTTCCAGGCCAGGCTTCTCTTTCCTTTGGAACTTCCTAGTTCATGGTCCTTTCTCTCTGAGCCTTCAAGCACTGTCCCTAGCCCTCCAGACACTCCATCTTCCCTCTCAACACAACATAATGCAGTAGCACCTGAATGCCCAGCAGCAGAGCTGTATGGGCCTGGGACAACATGGTCATAGGAGGAAGGTGGTCAGATGTTCTTTCTTAAAGCAAATTGATCTTTTTTTCCTAGAATAATGCTCTTCCTTCATTGTTGGTGGTTTTATTTGTTTTTGGACTAGTAGTAGTAGTAGTAGTAGTACTATTATTATCACTACTATTATTATTATCTCCTCTTCCCACACTCTCGAATCCTTAGTCTCTGCTTAACTTTTCTTAACCTTCAATCCAACATGGCTTTTAATGCACAAAAAAGAGAAAGACCAGGAGACTTGGGCAACCTCTCACTGCCTGTCATGGAACAGCCAACTTGGGGAAACTTGTGAGTGGAAGTAGGGGCAGGGTTATCTCCTGGACCCAAGATACAGGAGGAAGAATATAGAATAGGGTAATTCAAAATCTACTTACTGCTAGGTCTGTAAATAGTAGGCTTGAGCAACCAGTAACTCTACTGAAGTAGGTTGTACTAATGGCCCCAATTCTTCCTCTCTCCCTATATTATGACCCTTGGACATATAACTTCGTGGGATCCTCACATTCCAAGGAGGGGAGAGGTAAGGGCAAATTCCCCATCCCATGACTCTAGGCTTGGCTCTATGACTTACTTTAACCAATGAGATGTTAGCAGGCAGAATGTGACTGACCTAAGTCTTAAAAAGCTACCTCTCTCTTCGCCATGAGAAAGACATGCCCAAGCTAGCCCACTGTCCCCCAGGACGAAGAGAAGAAACATATGGAGCAAGCCCACTCTCAGCCAAGCCTGGCCTGGATCACCTCATCCCAGCAAAGCCACAAATCCATGAGAATGAATCATTATTGTTTTAAGCCACTGAGTTTTGAGCTTGCTTGTTATACCACAATTGTATATGGTTAAATGACCCACATCATGGGTCCCATCCTTGTCATGACTTCCCTACTATCCCCCATGCACCCAGCAGTGGCCCCCACCCACAGTCTCTCTAGGGAGACACTAATCCTAAAAATATTTCTTCCCAACTAGCAAGAGCCTTGGCATCAGGATACCTGAGTTTCAGCCCTGATGTCCCCTCATTAAACCTCAGTTTCACATGTTAAATAGATGGAATGTGGCCAGGCAAGCTCGTATTTATAGAACACCTACCTCATGCCAGGCACTTTCTTATGCCTTTATACAATTTGGGGACATAGCTGATTTTATTATTCACATTTTACAATCTAGAAAACTGAGACTCAAGGAGGCAGCACGACTCATCCAAGGTCACACAGTCAGCAAGAGAAGGATAAGTAGCCAGGTGCAGTGGCTCACACATGTAATCCCAGCAATTTGAGAGGCCAAGATGGGTGGATCACCTGAGGTCAGGAGTTCAAGACCAGCCTGGCCAACATGATGAAAGCTGTCTCTACTAAAAATACATAAATTAGCCAGGCATGGTGGCGTGCGCCTGTAATCCCAGCTACAAAGGAGGCTGAGGCAGGAGAATCGCTTGCCCCCAGGAGGCAGAGGTTGCAGTGAGCTGGGATTGCGCCACTGCACTCCAGCCTGGGCAACAAGAGCAACACTCCATCTAAAAAAAAAAAAAAAAAAAAAAAAAAGAGCGAGAGAAGGAGCCAGGATTCAAATCTAAGATTTTGAGTTGTTAAGCCTAAAAATTGGAATCCCAGCTCCTTCAGCTTCCACTAGGAGGTTTCTTCTTCTAATGTGTGTCCGGACCGCAGTGTGGGGATCTACAAGCTATACTTCCTGGACTCCTTTGCACCTGGGGTTTAACTGTGATTAGGTTCTGCCAACCAAATGCTGCCGTGCAAGCTTTGGAAGGCAGAAGAGGAGCATCACAGGGAGAGAAAATGCCTCAGCCGCCCCTTCTGCAGACAAGCCCAGTCACAGGTGTCTCTGATGCAGCTGTAGCAGAAGTCCCAGCGTTTGATCCCTCACTTTGAAGAAAGGCAGGGCTTTTCATCCATTCAGCCTGTCTGAATCATGGAGAGGTAGCATGGCCCTAGCCTATAGCAGCAGTGGGGCCTCTCAACCTGGCAGGCACCTTCCTGACCCAGCATCTTAGCAGCAGCAGCAACTCCCTTGGTGTCCCAGTTGTGTGTGTGGCTTTGGGAGATGCTCCTAAAATTTCAACCTAAAATCTGTTTTTTCAATGCTCCCAGTGATTCTGTAACCGCTGTAATAGTCTGTAAGACCCTGGGTGATTTTGCACCTGAACTCCAACCAATACAGATACAAACATCTCTCCCAACTCCTTTACTCCCACATGTCAAAACCAAGATCCAGAGAAAGCAAGGGGCTTAGCCACAATTGCCTGAGGGCCGGTGTGTCCCAGACCTTCGGATTCCAAGCCTGTGCTCTTTCCACTCCACCTCTGGTAACAGAGAGAAGGAGAAAAGCCAGGGACTGTTGTGACAAGAACCCAGGAACCCTGATTTCAGGGCTTGTTTCAGACAATGATTCTATTGGTCTGGAGACATCCTTTCTTAATTTAGAAAGTCGTGTTAAGTTGGCACTGAGTATTCCAAGGAAGATGTTAGGCCTGAAGCCCTTTTTCTCCTCACTATAATCCTTGGCAGACCCTATGTTACCTACGTGAAAAGCCCCACATTTGACTGGACCAAAAATAGGACATTTTTGGAGAAGGCAATAAAAGTCTGACCTATTGTTTAAATGCTGTGAATATAAGTTCCAAGAGATGCATGCACTAACCAGATTGATCAATATTAAAAACCATCTCTGTAAAGATGAAAAGTGGTTGTCTCTGGTGAGAATAATTGTAGGAGGCAGCTTTTTCTTTGCTTTTTTAAAAAATCATGTTACTTATTTTTTAAAGCATGTACACATTATTTTTAATAAACAATGTTTAATTATTAAAATAGTAACTTATACATATGTAAATGGTTATATATAGTACACAAAATATATAGTTAGAGATATATTACATATATGTTTTGTATGGGTGTATGTGTGTATATATACATATATTTGGAAAGTCCTAATGTCATGAGAAATGGCAGTTATATAAGTGAGTAAATTTGGCTTTATGAAAAACTGATTTTTTTAAATGCCTGCTATGGCAGGTAACTTCACTCCTGAATTATCTTCTTCGGAATTCAAAAATACATTTTATCTTATGCCAACTATATCCCTTGTTAAGTTTTTATGCCAGCCACCCTGGTTTACAATGCGATGTCTTTTTCATTCTTGCATTCTTCCCTATATTATTTTTGCAAAAGGCTTGGCAAAATGGTTATGGAATGGGCTTTCCATCAGTTATTATGTTAAGGGCACATTTTTCTGGCTCTGGTGTAAGAAACTTCTGCATTAAAAAATCTCTTCTTGCCTACAAATTTTGAAAATTTAGAGTATAGCCGTTTAGCTACAATATCATAAACCATGGTAGGCAAAGCAGCAGTTACTAAGGGCTTCCCACCCATTCACACGTGAGAGTACAAACTGACCCCACCCTCATTCCCCATGCTGATCTCAGTGACATCTGCCCCCTGCTCTGGAACTTCCAGGACTGAGACCAAGGTTGGCATTCAAGGCCCTACTAAGAGTAGGTTGTCCTCAAGACTTCTGAAGACTGGCCCCTACTTACTTCCTCTCCTATACCTCACTCCAGCCAAATGCACCTTCCCAATATGTCCCTAAACCATTCCTTGACTCACTCTTTCTTCTTTCTAGATTTCGCTGACATTGTCACATGTCCAGATCCTTCAAGGTGAACTACAATAATAAAAACAGCCAGTTATTCGAGCATTCACTATGTGTCTAAGTATGCCTTCAGAGATTTTAAGCAGGAAGAACTTACTGAATGACATATATATTAAGTCCTTTGCATCCATTTCCATTTAATCTACACAACCATCCTCTAAGGTCCACCTCAGGAAAATGAGTAACAGAGTTTATTAACTTGCCCAAGGTCCCCCAGCCAGGAAGGAGTGAATCCATACTATGAACTGGGCAGTTCATCATCAGAATCATGTTCTTCTTTATGACACTATATTGGGTTCTGGACAGTCGATTGGTACATTGTGAACAACTGTTGTCAAGGAAAAAGGCTATAAACACCTCAAAAAGTTAAGCATAGCATTACCATATGACCCAGCAATTCCACCCCTGGGTATATATCCAGGAGAAATGAAAGCACCTGTCCACATAGAAATGTGTACGCTAATGTTCATAGCAGCATTATTCACAATAGCCAAAAGGCAGTGACAACACAAATGTCCATCAACAGAGGAATGGAGAAACAAATTGGGGAATATTCAGACAATGGAATACTATCCAACCATCAAAAGGAATTAAGCAATGATACATGCTACAGCATGAATGAACCCTGAAAGCATCCTAGAGTGGCCCTGTCACTATGGGATGTTGATTAGGGAAGCTGTGCATAGGTGGGGCTGGGGGATATATGGGAAACCTCTGTACTGTTGTTCAGTTTTGCTATGAACATAAAACTGCTCTAAAAAAAATAAAATCTATTTTTTTCAAGTTGCTGTATTGGTTTGCTAGGGCTGCATAACAAAGTACCACAGGCTGGGTGGCTTAAACAACAAATTCATTTCCTCGTGGTTCTGGAGGCTAGACGTCCAAAGCAAAGTGTTGGCAGGGTTGGTTCCTTCTGAGGTCTTTCCCCTTGGCTTGGGGATGGCCACCTTCTCCCTGTGTCCTCATGGGGTTTTCCCTCTGTGTGTGTCTGTGCCCTAATCTCTTCTTCTTATATGAGCCATCAGTCAGGTCGGATTAGGGATCATCCTAATGACCTCAATTTAATTACCTCTGTAAAGACCCTGTCTCCAAACACAGAAACCTTCTGAGGTACTGGAGGTTAGGACTTCAACATATGCCGATAACAGTCACTTATTATATGATTTCTTTTCCGTGAAATGTGCAGAATAGGCAAATCCATAGAGACAGAAAGCAGATTAGTGATCACTGGGGTAGAGGAGAATGAGGGTGAGTACCGAATGAATCAGGGTTTCCTTTGGGGGTGATGAAAACATTCTGAAACTAGAGAGAGCTAATGGTTACACAGCATGATGAATCATAAGCTGTACATGGTTAATTGTATGATGTGAACTTCACCTCAATAAAAACAGGTCAGAAAGGAAGGGGCTTCTCTGAGATTCCCATTCCTCCCCCTCCCTCCGAGCCACGGTACAAGGTCTCCACGCCTCTTCACCCAGGGGAAGGCGGGGCACTGAGAGATCATGGGCCTGGGGTTATCCTAAATATGACATAAGATTAAGTCAAGTTTGCCAAAGACAGAAGGAAGAAAATGGCCCCAATTTCAGGAGGATGTAAATGAAACCAAAGCTCCAAGCAGAATATCAATCCAAAGAACCAACTGCTGTGTGTCTGAGACTGGCCAGGTGTGAAGTTTATTCCTTTGTTCTGGGCCCCTTGCCAGCACTTGCTGTGGAGGCTTTGTAAATGTGTCGACTGGCCCCACGCTCCAACCTTTGTTCTCTAAAAGGGAAACTGTTTCCCAGATTTTGCCTCAAGGTGGAGAGTCAGAAAGATGAGGGGTGCGACTACATAAGCAACATGAGCAGACTGTATTAATGCCTCCCTGGGGCTGCAGACAGAGTGCCTGCCTCTTCTGGGGCCTCAATGGGGTTCCATGTGGTCCTGGGTCTCCTTGACCCCAGTGCCTCCCACAGGACATGGAGGTGGTGCTTGTTTTCTCACCTGTCTGCCACTCAGCCCTCGGAGGCCCTGGAGTGCAGAGACAGTGTCTCATTCTATCTTGGACCCCTGCCTGACCAGAACAGGGCCCACAACAGAAGAAATGCTCAGCTAAAGTCAGAGGAAAGGAGAGAAGGCAGAAGAAAGAAAAGAAGGGTGGCATTTGATAGGAAACAGACGGCATGATTAGGAATAATTCGTTTGATCTCGGGTTCCAATCATCCCAGGCCTGGTTCCCAGGTGCCCCAGGGACCTGACTCCTCTCCACCTAGGGGAGCTAAGGCTGTGATGTGCTGAGAGCCTTCAGGAAGCAGGAGGGTTGAAAGGTCCATTCCTGATGTCATTTAGCTGTCTCCAAGTTCATGAACCTGATTTGCTACATCAGACACTCCATCTCCCTCCTCCAACAGCTCCCCCACCCCAGTGACCACACACTCTCCTGGGTCTCCAAAAGTTCCCCTGAGATGAAGAACCCTTGTCCAACAATAACCTTCGCCACCCACCATGTGCCTCAGAGGTGGAGTCGGAATCTGTGGATCCCAGGGAGGACTTTGAGTCACTCCTCAACAGCCTATGCCTCAGCTCCAGACTTTCCTGGGAAGCCTTCCCCTCACTCCACACTGCTTCCTCTGTGCCTGTAACCAACTCCACACTCGTTCTGCTCATTCTGTCTGCATGACAACCAGTAAGTCAAGAAACAAGGAGTTGGAGCAAGGAAGGCAACTTTATTTTGGAAAGCCAGCAAACCAAGACAATGGCAGACTAATGTGCTAAAGAACCATCTTAAAAGTCACGACGACGCTCAAGCTTCTTTTATATTGAGGAGGGGGGAACAAGGAGGTTGAGGTCAGGAGAGAACTGGCGAACATTGACATGTGGGCATCAGCAGGAGTCTGAGGAAGTCTGAGACTTCTTTGCCTTTGCCCAGGTCACAATGTACCCATACATTTTTTGTACTTTTATTTTAAGCTCTGGGGTACATGTGCAGGTTTGTTACACAGGTAAACATGTGTCATGGGGGGTTGCTGTACAGATTATTTCATCACCCAGGTACGAAGCCTGGTACCCATTAGTTATTTTTCCTGAGGCTTTCTCCCCTCTCCTATCAATTTTTAACATAACATTGTTACTTGTGTGTATGTCCTCCTTATTTCCTCAGGGGTTACTTTTGGGAAGGGACTATTCTCATCCTTACTTTAAAGTTAAACTATAAACTAAATTCCTAGTTAGCTTGGCCTACGTGGAGAATGAGCAAAGGCAGTTAGTTTGCGAGGTCAGAAGCAAGATGAAGTCAGCTGTGTTAGATTTCTCTCACTGTTACATACCTGACTTCCTGTCTCTTTTGTAATGCCTCTGTCTTCCAGGCATCTCCACCCGGAGCTCCTCCAGGGACCTGGGCACAGAGGCCAGCACGTCTTGCCCCCACAAAGCTGCTTCTGATCCTGCATTCTCAGCTGCATCTTTCAGTTCTCCCCGGTCCTGAGGTCACCTGCAGTGGTTCCCTCTCCTATCCCCATCATCAATCAATCACTGTATCCAGCTCATGATAACTTCTTTCCATCTCCTTCCATGTTCAACTCACTACCATCTTTCTCTAGAACCATATTAACAGGTCTTCCAGCCCTAAAGCTTGCTCCCCTACAGCCCACCACACTGTATAGCCAGAGCAGGTTCTGCAACACGGTGGTCTGACTAGGGCAACATCCTTCTCCTCCAGGACAAAGTCCAATGTCCCCAGTCCTCCACCATCTGGTACCAACCCACCCTTCTAGGCCGGCTCCTCCCTCTCTTGCAGCCTAGTCTCTTCCCTCCAGTCACACTGCCTACGAATGATCTACCAGTTTCTCCCTGCATGAACCATCCTCTTCCATCCCTTTGCATGCATATTTTCTTCTGCTTAGAATATCTTTTGCTTATCTCTATCTAATAATTTTTTCTTCACCCTAAAAAAAAAATATTCAAATATCAGTTCCTGTGATGGCTTTTCTAACATCACAAGCAGAGGTAGCTGCTTCTTCCTCTATTCTCTCACGGTAGAATGTAAAAAGCATTTGTTAGGAGTCATATCACAATGCACTAGAATTACCCATTTACAGTATTTGTCTCACCCACTAGAAGATGAATGACTTGAATTTAAACTCTGAGTGCCCACATGCTTAGGAATGTGCCCAAGAATAGGGTGGGCGACACTAAGTATTAGAAGGAAGACAGAGAGAGAGAGGAAGAAAAGGAGAGAGGAAAAGAGAAAAAGGAAGGAGGGACGAAAAAAGAGGAAGGGAGGGAAGGAGGGAGGAAGGGAGGAAAACAAGGGAAAAAAGGGGGAAAGGACGTGCATAAATAGATGTACAGTAGAGTTTTATCTGTTCATTTGGTTTCCCAGACTTACTGCTAAGAAATGAGTGCTTTCACTAGAATGGGTCAGGAAATCCTACTTGGTTCCTCAGTTTTCCCAAAGAAATCCATCTCCAGAAGCCCAAATAAAATACGTTCTGAAGATCGTATATATTCAAATAAGCACATGTTTTGAAGACTGGAAATTGTACACGATTTTTTTTACAAGTGTACAGACTTCTTTGTTCTTACGTCCTACCAATGCCAGCCCAGAAGCATTCACAGTGCAGACAGCATCACCCACCATCTTGGAAACTGAAGTTCTATGATGGTTTTGCAAGTATCCTACAATGCAAAATTATGGGGGCAGGCCTGTCATGTGTTAATGCGTGCTAAACTTTGGATAGTTTGTAATAAAATTTCCTATGACTATTACTTACTGAATCCTTGCATTTTATGTTTTCTTTCTCATATAACCTTCAGCATGGCAATGGTGTTACTTTGTCCTAGGCTCCTAGAAAACATCCATCACTCAAGTTATGGAGAGAACAAATATCTACAAAGCACCTGCTCTTGGCAGACAGTGTTTCAATCATCTCATGAAGAAATCAAGGATCTGAGAAACTGGGATCACACAGCCAGTGGTGACAGGGCCAGAACTGGAACTCAGGTCTGCCAGAGTCCTCACATATTTTACCAATACCATGAGCTCCTAAAAGCACTTAAATTTCCAACATTAAGTCCTGTGTGTCTAACTCAGCATATAGCAAATCCCATCTAGACCACGTGGTCTTTATCTCTGGCTAGTCAAGGATTATATCTCAGATTGCCTTTTGGCTTCTGCGCTCAGCATAGTGCCTTGCACTGACAAATGCTAAGTGAACACCCATTGTTGGCTAGGAGATGAAAGTAGAGGGCTTGGACTGGGAACTGGAAGACCTAGGTCACATGCAGTACCATCCACTAACTAGCTTTGAGCTTTAGCTGAACACTTATTCTGTTTCACAGATTCCAAATCTGTGTTTGGACTCAGTCTTAAGTGACATATCCAGATAGTCTTTGTTTAATCAACGTATTGAGCATGTACTATGTGCCTGAATGTACCATGTGCTTTTTATACTTTGACCCTTTGATTCCCACACAAGATTGCAGGATTCCTTCTACCTGGAAGGAAGGGGAACCTCTTTGAGATCGATTGTTTTTTGTTTGTTTTGTATAAGCTTGAATTATTTTCAAGTGTGACTGTTTTATCTCTGTGATGGTTTTCCAAGTATCTTACAATGCAAAATTGTGGGGGCAGGCCTGTCCATGTGTTAATTCATGCTAAACTTTGGATAGTTTGCACTAAAATTTCCTCTGACTATTACTTACTGAATCCTTGCATTTTATGTTGGAATAAAAAAAATCTGGGAATGGGCCAAAAATATCTAGAAATTACTTGGTCTTCAGGGATATCTAAATGTAATGTGAAAAACGAAATTGCACCTGAAATGTGCTGTAATTCCGTCGTATTTTGGTCTTTTATGGCTGGTTCACGTGGAGCACAGCTCAGTCACAGCGTAGGATCGCTGTAGTGTCATGGGCATTGCTTTTTCGGAGTGGAAGTTTGCATGTTTCATGTCTTGGGCTGATCTTGTGAATACTAAAAATGAGAAAGTAGACCCCTGATTTTTTGAGGTATGTACCTGATGGCCTCTAAGACATTGGAGGGTAATATAGTCAACGATGGCTCCAGTAAAAAGGAAAATATAAAGCAAAAGGAAATTGATTAAACAATGAATTTCTACCTTGTACATTGCTGGTGGGAATGTAAAATGGTGCTGCACCTACGGACATCAGTTTGATGGACGCTAAACTTAGAATTACCGTATTACCCAGTAGTTCCATTCCTAGATATATACCAAAGGAATGGAAAATAGACACTCAAACAGATACTTGTATGCCAACATTCACTGCAGCACTATTCACAATAGACAAATGGTAGAAACAATCCAAGTGTCCATCAACAAATAAATGGACAAACAACATGTGATATACACATAAATGTATATATGTATATAATGTGATACACTTATATAATGGAATATTATTCAGTTATAGACAAGACAAACATACAAATTCACTTACATGAAATAGCTAGAATAGGCAAATTCATAGAGACAGAAAGTAGATGAGAGGTTACTAGGGGCTGAGGGAAGGGAGGAATGGGAAGTTATTGCCTAATGGTATATAGTTTCTGTTTGCGTGGATAAAAATATTTGGGAAACAGATAATGGTGATGGCTGTACAACATTGTGAAAGTAACTAATGCCACTGAATTGTACACTGAAAATTGTTTAAATGGCAAATTTTGTGTTATGTATATTTTATCACAATTTAAAACAAAATTTGGGAACACAGAAGAACAGAACTAAAGAAACCCAAATATATATCTGTGGGCTGACTGGAAAAGGTTTGGGATTCTTAATTTATTTCACGGTTAAACTGCTCATGCTTTGTAATATGTTCATAGAATATAAATAACATTAGTGATTATAGAGTATCAATTTCTGTCCCATTAAAGCATTAAAGACTTTCTTTCCAGCTCAGAAGGGGTGGTGGGGGGAGAGGGGAAAGGTAATGAGGTTCCTATGGAGAAAACTAAGGGAGAATTTGGAACAAAATCTTGAGCATGAGTATCTATCTATATTCAACCATTGATTGCCATCTTTATTAGGCATTTGGAGATTCCATCTGTGGTATTGCAAATGTACACCCCACATCTGGACTTTAGCCCAAAGGCAAACTGTAGCAATTACCTGCCCCATGGAATGTGGCCTTTGTGAAAATTAGCACTGTAGGGGTGCTCAGCAGGGAGGAGTTGAAATTTAGAATTCCAGGAGTTAGGGCAGGTGGTTTCTCCTCCCTCCCAGCATACAAACCCCTTTTCATCGTTCTGGTCAGAACTTTGCTCTTGATCCTCCAGAGTACACCAAAATGCAATGGAAACAAAGGAGTTTGTCTCCCTCAGGTAGCCAAGTGGTGAGAAAATGTAAATAGAAGACATGGTATGACAGTTAAAAACAAGTTGAAGGATGGCAATACCTAGAACAATGAGACCATTCACAATGGTCAAACGATGCTGCTCCCGGGACTGGCAAAGAGGGAGCTGGTATTGGGATAGTTTACACTTTCTGTTGCTTTGTATACAGAATTACAGCAGTTCAAAGGATCATTATCCTAATGTTATTCACCCATAATGGTAGAACAGTAGTAAGGAAGAAGGAAAAAATGCAAAGGTCAGGGTGGGGGTGGGAAGGAAAAGAAAAAACAAGAATAGATGAGAAAAATTACAACCAAGTCCTTTTAATAGGGAGATAAAATATGTAAAATGACACTTAGGGGAAGTGTGGGGAATGTTGAATGTAAAATATTGATCAGCAGGAATCTATGATTTAGCAAAGTGGAAAAGTATTAGGGTGTCTAGAAAAAAAACAGTAGTTGGTAAATTCAGGAGAAAATCTGTAGATCAGTCAAATCTTGGTAGGGAGAAAAATGAAGCAAGGAGAAAAAGCAAGCAGAACTGTGGAATCGTTACATTTTTTACATCTCAAGAGGGAAACTCACTTGGGAGAGACAGAAATCTCCATCAAAGCCAAGTACTAATATATCACTCCCTGGTGCCCTAAAAATAGAAAACCTACTTTATGGTAATGACATTCTAATGGGGAAAAGACATATAGAAACGAAGACACTGTGCATGTGGGGTATATTCGTTTCCTTTTGCCACTGTAACAAATCACCACAAACTGCAAGGCTTAAAACAACACAAACTTATTATCTTACTGTTGTGGAGGTCAGAAGTCTGAAATTGTCCTCACTAGGCCAAAACTGAGGTGCTTGCAGGGCCACTTTCCTGCACAAAGGAAAAGCTCTAGGGAAGAATCCCTGGCCTTGTGTTCTCCCCCTGCTAGAGGCCATCTGCATTCCTTGGCTCATTGCCCCTTCTTCCATCTTCAGAGCCAGTAGGACAGCATTTTCAATCTCTCTAACTCTGAGTTCTCTTCTGCCTCCTTCTTCCACTTCTAGGGACGCTGTGACTACATTGAGCCCATCCAGAGAATTCAGGACAGTCTCCTACTCTAAGGTCATATGATTAACAATGTTAATCCCATCTGCAAGCATAATTCTCCTGTGTCGCCCGGCGCAGTGGTTCACACCTGTGATCCCAGCACTTTGGGAGGCTGAGGCAGGCAGATTACTTGAGGTCAGGAGTTTGAGAGCAGCCTGGCCAACATGGCGAAATCCCAGCTCTACTAAAAATACAAAAATTAACCAGGCTTGGTGGCACATGCCTGTAGTCCCAGCTATTCCAGAGGCTGAGGCAAGAGAATCACTTGAACCTGAGAGGCAGAGGTTCCAGTGAGCTAAGAGCGCACCACTGCACTCCAGTCTGGGTGACAGAACAAACTCTATCTCAAAAAAAAAAAATCTCCTCTGCCAGGTAACATAACATAGTTGCAGGCTCCAGGGATTCAGATGTGGGTGTCTTTGGAAGAGGGTTACTACTCTGCTTCCCACAAGGGGGACCACCGTCTATAAAAAGGCCTGGAAAGAAGTTTGGGAGGGACTGTGCCACAGAAAAAAAGTGATATAAAAACAAAGACTATGACTTGTGGCCAACTTGAGCCTCCAGACTAGGGAAAGGTTTGCCTTCCAAATCCTGTCAACCTGTTGCCCCTTCCCCTAGCTGTAGTCAGAGTCTGTGTTGAGTCATAAGTCATGTGGTTGTGCATCCAAGTTGCCTAGGCAGGTTGACTCATCACCATCACTGCCGGAAGCAAATCCCAAATCCTCCTCAGTCAAGTCTGGAAAAAGACAAATACTCATCCTCCCAGGACTCCAGGTAGGGAAAAAATAGGGAAAGCCACTGCTTAGATTATTCCCCTGCCCTTGCCCTCTTTCCAGAGGGTTGGGCCCATCCAGAGATGGGGAGTGGACCAGAAGTCAACAGTAGGTTTTATTGCTGGACCCTTTCTAAAGATGAAGATTCTAAAGCATAGAGAGATTAAGTAACTTGCTCACAATCAGCTGTCTAGTAAGCTGAGAAAAATAAAATTTGAATTCAGGTTCGTCTGACCGCCCCCCGCCCCCCGCCCCCCGCAAAGCTTAGTTGTTTATTCAACAAGTATTTAAATGTTTACTATGGGTCTGCCATTATATTGGATTATAAGACTCTCAATGTTTTTATATAACTTCAATTTAAAGGAGACACTGGCATGTATTCAGACATTAGATACAGCAGCATAGGTGTTTACAGATCAGAAAGCCTTGGAATAACAACTAACCCTGCCTTCTTAGCCAGGAAGGTTTTCCATAGAAACAGACATCTACACTGAATCATTAGATTAGATAGAAATTATCCAGGTGAAGAGGTGAATAAAGTCATTCCAAGGAGAGGAAACAGCTTGGACAAAGGCATATATTTAAGAGAAATCACAGAGTACATGAGAAACCATTCGGAATGGGTGAGGCTGGAGAGTATGGAAAACTAAGGGCTAGGAGGAGAAAACTATGAGAATCTTGGCTGGGGACAAAGACAAGGGTCAGGTATCAAAGGTTCCTGAATGTCTAACTAGATGCTTAGAGAGTCTCATAATCCTGAGAGCCACGGAAAGCAAGTGGCATGATCCAGTCCACTCCAGGTTTGCTAAAGATCATCTGGCAGCCCCAGAGTGGAGTATGAATTGGGAAACAACCAACCCTGAATCTGAAAGCCAGCTTAGGTGATTGTGGCTGTAATTCTGGTGAGGGCTTGGATTTACAGTTTAGTAGAAGGATAGAGAGGAGTGAGTGGCAAGGTATTAAGGACGGAGTTGGTAACACTTGGGTTCTAATGAGATGTTGAGGGTGAGGGAGGTGAAGACATCTGGGATGACACACCTACTTTTGGCTTGGATGGAAGGAGGTGTCAATCACTGAGATACTAAAGTCAAAGGATATTTGGGGCAAAGCAGAATGAGTTTAATGACAGGCCATCAAAGGCAAGCATTTACTCTCTCTGGCCTTGGACATGTCATTAACCTCTCCAAGTGCCAGTTTCCTCCCTCCTCAAATGAAAATAAATAATACACTTCTGGGGTTCTTGGGAGGATGAGACACGATGGTGGGTGGGTTTTCATAGACTCTAGAGTGATGAGGAAGGGGTTATCAGATGAAAATGCCATTCAATTCAGTCAGCTGAATGGAACGGGAGTCCTGTCCCACTCTGACCCTTCTCTCTCCTTGTTGGGGCAAGCCTGCACTTCTGTGCCAAGAGGTTCATTTAGCACCTCAGAGAGGGACAGCGCCTGCCTGGCCTGCTGGATGGGTGGGAGGGTTGCCTCTGAGAACTAACAAGGATTTGCATAATGGTCTCCAATGTCACTGTGTCCCAGTCCCCTGCCTGGCGCACTCCAGTCACCTGTTGCTCAGGTGCACAGCCAAAGGGAAGAACTTTGACGATAGGAAAGGCTGATGTTGACATGAAAAATGACAAAATATACATCAGCTAGCAATTACCATTCCAGACGTGTTTGCTGTTCTCCAACCCCAGGCCCCCATATGCAGTGCTCAGAACAAATGTATGGTTTTGCCAGGCCCCCGTGTGCAGAGAAGAAGCCGCCAGACCGTCCCCTCTCAAGTTCACTACCATCCACTCTCATCTGAGCTTCACAATATCCCCTAGAAGCTGCAAAGGCTAGAGTTCTCAGTCCCAAATTACAGAATAAGAAAATAAAATTCTGAGAAAGAAATCACTTGAACAAGGTCACAGAGCTAAGAATCCACAAAGCTTTCATCTTGAATCTAGGACTGTGTGCTCCTGGTCCTGCCTGCCTCTTTCCTCTACATGTGCATTTATTTACTCAACTTTTTATTACATTCCAACATATAGTGCCAGGCATTGTGCTAGAACTATTCCAAGTGTCACGTAAAGAAGCAATTAGATATCACACGTAGAGGAAGGGCATAGTCAGTGCATGGTATTATGTTAGAAGGAACAAATTCTGCACTCAGGATTTAGATGTGTCTCTTTCTGTGTGAACTTGGGCAAGAAAATTCACTTACCAAGCTTTGGTTTCCTCATCTATAAGATGAGTGTAATATGCATAGTTACCACCACAAATGTTATAAGGGTTAAATAACAATATGTGTATAAAGCATCTAACACAGTGCCTGACATATAACTGGCACTCGATGTTAACTTGTTAAGTGAAACAATTATGAAAAAGCTTCATGGGAAAGGGAATGTTTTTTAAAAAACAGGAAAAAGCACATAACTTTTGTTAATGTTTATATACTTTGTGGTTCACAGAAAACAGGTTGCTTAAACTTGAAAATATTAGACTCGGGGGTTTACTTACCCTCTTAATGAAGAAAAAAAGCATTTGGGCTTATTTTTTAAAAGTTTATGGGAAGCCATTGTTTGTACTGACCAAACCAGAATAGAGTTACTCAAGCTAGGTGCCATGTAATCGAACTTTGTGAGCCAGTTTTCATAAAAACTGGAGATTCACAGGAACCTTTTGAATTTGACGGTGTTGAAGAGTCATCATTTTATATTTACATGCAGACTCAAATAAATAACTTCAACTTGCAATAACCCTGAAGAAAAAAAAAATTCCCCTAGAACCCAGATTAGTCTGGGGAAGAACTTGTAGGCAATTGAATGATTCAACTCATCACCCTTCCTTGACACTAGAAGAACTATGGTTTAGCTAATTACGGCAGAGGGAATATTTCTCTAAAGGAAGACAGGATAGTGGATGCTCTACAGAGAGCCCTTCTATCCCCAAAGTCTGTGCTTGCACTTATACTAGGTACTAGGACTCTGTCTAACACGTATGCTTTGGCCTGAGAGTGAAGAGACTTAGGCTGTAGCGCCAGCTCCATCATAGATGAGCCATGTGACAGGCAAGGCAACTCAGATTCATTTAGTTTCTTCATTTTGAAGTGGTGACAACATTGTCCCAAGAGCAACTGGTCTACTTAACTTTGATTCTCCCAATATATGCTTATTTAGCACCTATGTTGTGCCATTCTCTTTTAGGTGATGAGATTCTAATGATTATTAACTAATGTTTGGATTCTGCCCTCCAGAAGGTTCCAATCTAGTGGAAGAGTTAATATGTAGTAGATTGTATTATTCTTCAAAATATTTACTGCCCCTCCCTGTAAGAGGAGTATGACTTGAGCATATTGACTCACTTTTCTGATAAAATATAAGCAAAAGTGATGGTGTCTCTTTCATGAAGAAGCTTTAAATGTTATTATGTGATTGCTCTATATCTCTTTTTCCTGTCCCCCAAGACTGGCAATATTCTAAGTAGGGCTGCACCTGGAATAAAATTAATGTGGGACAGAGCCACACTTGACCTGTGATAAATATAAAAGCATGAGCAATAAATTAATCTTTATTCTAATACACTGAAATTTGTGGATTATTGGTTACTAAAGCATAGCTTGCCCTATCTAACTGATAGAATTAATACTAGAAGGGGAGTGATGACAAAATATTAAAAGTCACTAAAACTATAAGGCATTTACTTCAAAGCTAAAAACAAACAAACAAACAAACAAACAAAAAAACCGGGCATCAGAGGAAAACTCATTGGAGGCCGTAAAGAAGGTACCAATGATACGCAGTGCTGAAACATCTGGTAAAAATGTTTTTCTCAGCCGAGCGTGGTGGCTCATGCCTGTAATCCCAGTACTTTGGGAGGCCAAGGCGGGCGGATCATGAGGTCAAGAGATCGAGACCATCCTGGTCAACATGAAACCCTGTCTCTACTAAAAATACAAAAATTAGCTGGGCATGGTGGCACACGCCTATAGTCCCAGCTACTCTGAAGGCTGAGGCAGAAGAATCGCTTGAACCCTGGAGGCAGAGGTTACAGCGAGCCGAGATCGCGCCACTGCACTCCAGTCTGGTGACAGAGCAAGACTCCATCTCAAAAAAAAAAAAAGTCAACAACTTGGAAGGCAGAAAATACATGAAATGCACTTGTGAATTTAGGTGAACAGTTTGGGAAATCCAATATTAGTAGCATTCTTTGGTTATTATTGGTTGCACTTGACAAACCAGTTCATGAGCTCAGAAAATATTTGGCCAGTTTGGTAACAGAAAGGAAAGAGAATTAAGTTCAAAAGTCTAGTATTTGCAAACGGAAGATTCAAGTGCTTTTCATTTCCACTGGTAATAGACAAAACTTAGAAGTCCTTTGAGCAACAAAGACTGATTAAAACACAGTCTATCGGTAAAGACCAAATCAAGGTTGTGATCATTACAGCCTTTATTAAAATCTCCGAATTGGTTGAGGTGGCACCCAGCAATTCCTTTCTGTTGGACAAAATGGCTCAGGGAAAAGAGATTAAGAATATGGTTCTTTGATAGAAGTCTGAGACTCTCAAAGTGCCTGTAATTAAGATGAGAAAGATGTGTCTACATGGAGTGTATGTGTGGCTAATGGTACATAGGGCTAAACAAAATGTTGAATGAATTGTGCGAGTGATAGAGCCACCAACGTATACTGACTGACTGTTCAAGATGTGGAGGAACTCAAGGGCACCCAACCTTCCGTGGGCAAGAAGCAGCCTTAAAAAGCTGATTTTTCAATGCCTTTTTCAAAAGTAGCCAAAAAGAACAACGAAAAGGGAAGGATCTCCCAGGAAGTAGAAAGCCATAGAGAATACTAGAAGGGGAGTTAATCCCAGGGAGCAAAACCAGAACACTCCCCATCCTCAAGATAGTGAGCCCTCATGGCATTCACCCAGCAAGAAGGAAGAATTTCTAGGAACCAGTGACTGCTGGGTACCTCCCTTGCTTTCTTTTTCTGAAGAGGAGTGTTGATTGCAGTTATCCTGTCTCTGATCAATCATTGTATATCAGAAGTGTAAGGAACAGAAAACTTGTTTCCAGCTCATAGATCACCAAGTCAAGAAGACTCATATCCAGACCCGAAATAGAGGCACTCTCATGAGCCTGGACTCAGTGCACGACACTGTGACTCAAAAGACTTGTAACTTGTCTCCCTTAGGGAAGGAGTGGATTCAAAAGGGAAGAAAGTGAATGTTTGTGACCAAGAGAAAAGGATGCAGTAGATATGTTATCACTCAAAATGTTCACTGCCCCTTCCTGAGAGGGTATATTTTCCACTCCCTTGACATCAGGCTTGGCCATATGGCTTGCTTTGGTCAGTGAAATGTGAGCAGAAGTTATATGTGCCTCGTCCAAGCAGAAGCTATAAAGAACATCCTGTAGCCTAGTATATTGCTGCTCCTCCCACCATGAGACCAGCACACACCCAGATGGGGGCCTCCTCTTTAGCTGGATTCAAACATGACGATGACCTAGGTCAGGGCTGAGCTGATCTATGACGATCATGTAACGTGAGCAATAAATAAAGTATGTAGTTGTAACTGAATAAGAATTGGAGGTGGTTAGTTACTGCAGCCAGATCTAGCCTATGCTAAGTGATATACAAGGTACATAAATAATAGGGATTAGAGAAGTTGAAGATGTTGTAATAAAAGAGCAAAAGAATGTCAAAGAGGATCTGTGGAGAAAGAGAAAATTCCTGCTAAGAAGATCAGGGAAGACTTCAAGGAGGAGGTGGCATTTGAGGTAGGTTTAGAAACAGCAATAGGAATTGAACACGTGGAAAGGAAATGGAGAGAGGCTCTCTAGAAAGAGAGAACAGCATCAATTCCCCACCAATGTAGGAAAATCCAGGGCATGGATAACTTTATCAAGAAGAGGTCCCAAGACAGATTCTTGGGGGTCCTGTGAGTTCTTCCAATGTGATTTTAATTTAATTTTGTCAATAATTCATTTGTATACCAATCCTCAAAACAAGTTTGATAATCCTTTAATTTTATAATCTTTTTTCTAAGTAGACTTTCTGCATCATCTGGATGGCCACATTGTTTTGGTTTGCCCATTGTGTCCTTTGATCTGGTTGACCTCATTAAGTGATCAACTAAAGTGACAACATTTGGCTTTTAATGCTGCGCACTAGAGGTGTATTTATGAGGATCAGTGAGCCCTTCAATTTGAGAAGCACTGGTTGGGAACAAATAAAAGCATAGAGAACCACTTTGTCAGAATGTCCAGGAAGAGGCAGAAAGTATGGCTGAAAACATACATGAGAGGATATTGAAGGCCCTAAAAACTAGACTGGGGATATAATTTTTCAACTGTCCAGATTCAAACAAAACAATCTCCATTTTTCAGACAACAAAACGCAAAAACCCTCTATGTCACTCACAAGCATCAGTATATGAGATTCAGGGAAAGCCTGAGTTTGGCTGCAGTAACAAACAAGGGTTCATTTCTCCCACACACTACGTGTTTGGCACCGATGAGCTGTAGCTCTGCTCCACCTTGTCTCCCCTCTAGGTCCCAGGCTGTTGGAGCAGCCTCTGTCTAGGGACATTGTCAGTCACAATAGCAAAGATGAGAGAAGACCAAACCACATGCTGGCTCCTACAGTTTCTGCTCAGAAGTGGGGCACGTCACTTCTCTCCATTTTTCACTGGTGAGAGGAAATCATTTGACCAAGTCTGATTAAAACCAGAGCAGAGCAGGGAGGAGCAGCAAATATGCGTGGGTTACGATGTCACCTACCACAGTGAGCCAGAATTTGGGGATGCACTCAAAGTCTGCACTTCATGTAACCACCAAAGCTCACATGGGATTTGATTTTTTTTGGCTCCCAGAGGCATGAAATCATCAAAGGGAGGGAAAAGTTGAGTCCATGACGTGGCATCAGCTGGACCATGGCTATGCAAGCAACATCCATCCCAGGGTCTCTTCATAATAAATGAATAATAAACATTCTACTAAAATCTTTAAACGGATAGAGGAGTTTAATTATAATAATTTAATTTCAGAAGAAAAAGCTGCTTTTATACAATTACAGTGAGGCAACTTTTAATTAACTTTGGAAACTTTCTTTTGCTTAGAAAATCTAATTTAAAATACGAAACTATTAACATAACACAAGATTCAGGAGGGGGCAGAAATAATATTGGGAAGGTATGGAAAAGACATAGAAAAGATGCCTTTAGGGAGTTAGGGTCACCTAAGTCTCCCAAAGCATTCAGTAGTTCCTGTCCCTCCCTAAGCTCTTGGGATGCCAAGGGAAGTTTTTGCCAACAGTTGCTATGTGGGATTCCTCTAAGCTATGGGATCTGATGAGAGTCCTGCCTTTTCTTTCTTCTACTTTCAGGACGCACCCATCTCTGATGCAGGGAAAATGGGGCAGGGGGGGTTAGATTTGAGGGTCAGAGGAAATGTCAGAAAGTGAAATGACACCATAAATTAGCGCCTCCTCAGAGGGGACAGCAGGGGACAGTCTACTTACTTTGCAACTTACCTACTCTTAATGTGTGCCCCTGGGAATAACAGCATGGTCTCAATCACAGTGGTCAACAATCCAGCAGCATCACCAGGGAGCTCATTAGAAATACAACACTGAGGGTCGGATGCAGTGGCTCACGCCTGTAATCCCAGCACTTTGGCAGGCTAAGGCGGGCAGATCATGAGGTCAAGAGATGGAGACCATTCTGGCCAACACCGCGAAATCCCGTCTCTACTAAAATACAAAAATTAACTGGGCGTGGTGGCACACACCTGTAGTCCCAGCTACTCGGGAGGCTGAGGCAGGAGAATCGCTTGAACCTGAGAGGCAGAGGATGCAGTGAGCTGAGATCGTGCCACTGCACTCCAGCCTGGTGACAGAGCGAGACTCCATCTCAAAAAAAAAAAAAAAAAGAAAGAAAAAGAAAAGAAATACAATACTGATTCTTGGGCCTTGCCCTAGATCCACTGAGTCTGAACGGGCATTTGTTGTGTGTTTGGGAGGATATTTTTTAACTTTTAAGTTCAGGGCTGCATGTGCAGGTTTGTTATATGGATAAACTCATGCCACAGTGGTTTTTTGTGCAGATCATTTCATCACCCAGGTATTAAGCCTAGTACCCATTGGTTATTTTTCCTGATCCTCTCCTTCCTCCCACCCTCCCATAGGCCCCAGTGTGTGTTGTTCCCCTCTATGTATCCATGTGTCCTCATCATTTAGCTCTCACCTATAAGTGAGAACATGCAGTATTTGGTTTTCCGTTCCTGCATTAGTTTGCTAAGGATAATGGCCTCCAGCTCCATCTATGTTCCCATAAACGACATGATCTCATTCCTTTTTATGTCTACATAGTATTCCATGGTGTATATGTACCACATTCTCTTTATCCAGTCTATCATTAATGGGCATTTAGGTTCATTTCATGTCTTTGCTATTGTGAACAGTGCTGCAATGAACATACGCATGCATGTGTCTTTATGGTAGAACAATTTATATTCCTTTGGGTATATACCCAGTGATATACATGGTTTGGATCTGTGTCCCCACCCAAATATCATGTCAAGTTGTAATTTCCAATGTTGGAGATAGGGCCTGGTGGGAGGTGATTGGATCATGGAGGTGGATTTCTCATGAATGGCTTAGCACCATCCCCTTTGTGCTATTCTTGTGATCGTGAGTGGGTTCTTATGAGATCTGGTTATTTAAAAGTGTGTGGCACCTCCCCCCACCTCACTCTCTCTTGCTCCTGTTTCCCTCTATGTGACATGCCTCACTCCCACTTTCCTTCCGCCATAAGTTTCCTGAGTCTTTCTCAGAAGCCGAGCAGATGCCAGCACCATGCTTCTTATACAGCCCGCAGAACTGTAAGCCAATTAAACCTCTTTTCTTTATAAACTACCCAGCCTCAGGTATTTCTTTATAGCAATGCAAGAATAGACGAATACACCCAGTAATGGGATTGCTGTGTCAAATGGTAATTCTGTTTTTAGCTCTTTGAGGAATCGCCACACTGCTATCCACAATGGTTGAACTAATTTACACTCCCACCAACAGTGTGTAAGTGTTCCTTTTTCTCCGGAACCTCACCAGCATCTGTTTTGTGTGTGTGTGTGTGTGGTTTTTTTTAACTTAATAATAGTCACTGAATGAGCCTCTGAACATGATGCCCAGGTGATGGCTATACACGCTAAAGTCTGAGAAGCCCCAGGCGAGGCCACAGTCATCTCCAAATATGATCTGCCAACAACCTGCTTCAGAATTCCTTGGGGTGTTGTCTAGAAAGTAGATCTCCAGACCCTACCCCAAGTCTAGTGAAACAGAACCCCTGGAGGTTGGGCTCAGGAACCCACATTTCAAACAAGGTCTCCCAAGAGATTATGTTATGCACTAGAGTTTGGGAACAACTGACATCTTCCAAGGAACTCCCTGCTTGAGGTCAGGAAGCCTGACTGGCTGGGGAGCCCCTCAACCTCTTCTTGGCCTCAGATTCTTCAAGAGAACAGCACCCATTCTCGGAAGTTTACCAAGTGTCCACTGAGAAAGTGGATGGGAACCGCTGTGTAAATGACAGCTGATTATGTAAATCTGAGTGTTCTTTGCTGAAGGTGACGTTGTCATCCCAGGCTGGTTCCACTGAAATCAGAGAGACATTAGGGGGTTAGGAGAGCCATTTGGGGGGTTAGTAGACCAAGATTCTAATCTGAATTCACCACCAACTTACTACAAGGCCTTCAGCAAATTAGACTACCCTGTCTGGTCTCAGTTTCTCAAATTTCTCACCACCAAGCAATAAAGTTGTAAAATGTGCAAGATCATCAGAGATTTCTAATCGATCTTTGAGACCTCCTAGGGCCCTGGAATCTGTCATTTGCCCTTCAGGTGGAAACCACCTTCCCAGATGAAGACAGAGGCAGAGGGGCCTCTGATAAGAATGGTTTCAAGCCCACCAGGGGCTTTAGGAAGAAGGGGCTCTGTCTATCCATGTTACAGACATGTGTTTACAAATCAGTCCCTTGGCGTTCTTGGATTCTTCTGAAACTCTAAAAGCAAAACCAAAAGGAAAACAAACAAACAAAATTGATTCTCGAGTAGCTCGGAATCCCCTAGCCCAGCTGGCCTTGCGCCTGCCCACCAGGGATTCCAAATACAAGCAGCTGACCCAGATTCCCAAGTCAAAGGGCCTCCACTGGGGTTGCACAGGGCAGAGCAGTCGGCAGGAACCGTAATGTTACACTGACCCCCTGTGGAAGTCGGAGGCAGCAGCTGCTGCTCCCACCTCCAGCATCCCCACTCCCCTCCCCCCATTCTCCCAACTGAGCACCCCCTCTCCGACAGCAGCCCCCGACCCTCTGAAGGAGGGCCACCCACCAGCTGCCGCCTCTGAGGCACAGACTACTGGCCGAACGCGAATGCATCCCGGGGAACCCCCGCCAAGGTCAGATGGAGGACAAAGGGAGGTGGTATGTCCTCTGTTTCAGCTCGCTGCCCCCACCAGCGCACCATCTTCCACCTGGACATTGCTCCTGCCTTCTCAGTGGCCTTCCAGCTCCCACATTCATCCTCCTTTGGGGCGAGGCCTCTTTCCTGCTCAAAGGCTTTCGCCAGCTTTCTGTATCCTAGGGATTAAGTTCAATCCTTGGTCTGGCTTCCAGAGGTCACTAGGATCTAGTCCCAACCTAACTCTTGAGCCTCCTTGCCCAGGCTCAGAGAGGCCAGGAGCACCCAATTCCTCTCTCATCCCATAGTTTCCTACACCATGCCCTTGCTCAGGCTGCCCGCCTCCCACCTGACACCTCCCAGCCTGCGCCTGTCTCCTCTTTCCAGTCCTTCCCAGACTTCGAAGCACAGCAGAAATGCTGCCTCCCGGAGACACCTTCCCTGGTCACTCAAGCTCCTTACAGTAGCGGGAGGTCAGAGGCTAGCTTTACACCAGCTCCTCCTGCCTCTTCCCAGATGTGCGACAGGTCACTTCCACTCTCAGAGCCTCAGTTTTCTCAGACAGAGAATGGAGATAATAACCCCAGCCCAGCCTAGCTCAGAGGACGAGTACTGAGGTGTCACAAGATAATGGAGAGCTCTGAAAATGGTTAAGTACATGCCTACATTACCTTATGTTACAATGGTTTGTACCATGGTGGGTTTTGGGGGGTTTTTTGGGTTTTGGGTTTTTTTGGTTTTGGGGGTTTTTGTTTGTTTTTTGAGATGGAGTTTGCTCTGTCGTCCAGGCCAGAGTGCAGTGGTACGCTCTTGGCTCACTGCAACCTCTGCCTCCTGAGTTCAAGCAATTCTCCTGCCTCAGCCTCTCGAGTAGCTGGGGCTACAGGCATGTGCTGCCACACCCAGCTAATTTTTGTATTTTTAGTAGAGACGGGGTTTCACCATGTTGGCCAGGCTGGCCTCAAACTCCTGACTTCAGGTGATCTGCCCCCCTCGGCCTCCCAAAGTGCTGGGATTATAGACATGAACCACCATGCCCGGCCCTGTACCTCCTTTTGCCTTGCATCACGTGGGGATTTTGTTTCACACACTAACCTCAGATAACTGAGAGTGGCCACTGGAGCCAGTGAACGGCAGACTCAGACCTGAGACCCTGAGGTCCAACTCTGTGTTAGATGCTGGAGACACCAAGATGCCTGCAAAGAGCCCTCCATCAATGAAGGAGACAGATTCATGAGGATTTCAACTCAGGTTGATGAGAGCTAGGATGGAGGTAGACAGGCACCTAGCAGGGCCCTGGACCCAGTCTGTGGGGTTAGGAAAGCCTTCTGGAGGAGGTGATATCTGACCTGGGACCTGAAGGACCAGTGTGTGTTAGCCAAGAGAAGAGCATGAGGATGGGCAGGAGAGCTACAGGTCTCTGCATGCAGTGACCCCAGTGGGGGGACACCTTAAGAGTGCAGTGTGGCCAGCAATGCAGTGGAGGCCTGATCATGCAAAAGACTCCAAACATGAGCACAGTGGGCTCTCTGCCAGCTTCTAAAGAAGAAAACGACATGGCCAGATTATTATTTAGGTCGGTCCAGAACCTAATATCTGAGAAGCATTCCTCTGACTTCAAGATGCACAGCAAATGTGTGGCCGGGCACAGGCAGGAGCCAGAGAGAGTGTGGGGCAGTCGTCCAGCCGACACATTCCCCATTTTGGGCACTGATCAGCAAAGGAGAGCCCCACTTAATGCTACACGTGGAAAGGCAGAAATAAGGGAACCACAAACACACTCAGATTCACAGGACTCAAGAGGACCTTAGACATGGTCCCTTCCAAATCCAGCTCCCAGCACCTGACTTCTCTCTTCGTCCTTCAGCCTCTGTGTGCCATCATCCCGGGCCAGGGAACTTGCTACCTGCCCAAACAAAGCATTTCCCAAGGAGAAATGTACCCAAAGCATATGGGGATGATGGAGATGTGCTGAGAAGAAGGTATTCTCTGAACCATGAGCCAAGAGACGTGGGAGTTACTAGTGCAGAGCCCAGAATGGTGAGCCCATGTCATTCACTCAACCTCTGCCCCATTCTGCCTGGTTATGCTACGTTGCCCTGAGACCTGAAGGCATGAGATGTCAGTGGGAAGGAAAACTAAAACTCGCCAGCATGAGACCCCAGGCCAATGGCCATGGCACTCAGGTGAGTTGGGCCTGAGGACACAGAATCCTGTCGATGACAGTGGGCTTCCGGAAAGGGGAGGTGGCATCAGCATCCTCAAAGGTGAGCTTCAGACAAGTCCTTCCAATGTGAAGAGGAGGATGGGTGGGAGGAAATAAACCAGCTGTATGACAGCAGGGAGGATTTACTGTGTACCAGGCCACGCCCTCAACACTGTGCATGTTTATTAACTCACTCCTCACCAGAAGCCAATGAAGCAGGTACTTTTATTATCCCCATTTTCCAGATGAGGAAGCTGAGGCCCAGAGAGTTTAAGTAACTTGCCCAAGGCTACCGAAGAATAAGTATGCAGAGTGAGTGGACAAGAGCCAGGCCAGCCTCAAGGGACAGAGCCAGAGCATGTCAGTGACCCAGGGATGGGGCTGCTTGAGGGGTAGGGGGGCTCTACCTCAGGAGGCTGAGCTGGAAAACAGGACCCAGCCAGAGTTTCCTGCTCTGCCATTCTGCAGCTAGATGAGCTCTGACAATGCATGTCTTCTCTCAGTTTTCTCAGCTGCAAGATGGGCATGATGAGCCTCATTAGCCAGACCTCTTATGCGGATGAACAGGAGAAGGAATGCCCAGCCCAGAGTAGGGACCCATGCGGACTCCTTCCCTTCCCTCCCCTGCAGACAGCCTGCTGAGCCCCATGGGCACACACCCAAATATCAGGAGCTGGCAGTCAAGAGCAACTCCCCTCCCCTGCCACGTTTCATGTCTCACAGTCTCATTCACTGCCCTTACCATGTGGGACACCATGGCCAGCATTTAGGAATCACCGTGGGGTCTCATTCTTGATGAAATGAGAGCGTGTTGTGGAGGACATTGTTCATCACAGCTGGGAGGCGCCCCTCTCAGAGATCCAGGACTGCCTCTCTCAGCCTCTCCCAGGAACAGCTGTGGCTCCTTTGGGCAACAGCAAACAAGTCGTAGATGCTCCTTTTACTCTTTGCTTTAGCTACTAGGGAGCTCAGAGCCATGTATACACTATGATCATCCAGCCCTACCAGTTTCCCAGTACCCACTGGAAGGAAACAATGTGGAGGTCTTCTCTACCAGTGCAGATCGCTTCCCAGTACACATTCTGGGGAACAGACACTCCCCTGGGGACATCTTATGTTGCCATACTTTTTTACTCCTAGCCCCAATTACCTTATGCTTTTTTCCCCAAAAATAAAAATACACACATGCCATTTGAAATTCCACCCCCTCAGAGATGAATGTTCATGTGAACGTTTTGGTAGACATCCTTCTAGATGGGCATAAAATGAAAGTATAATTTTATAAAAACATCATATAATTGACTCAACTATATATCATAGATAGCTTTTCACATCAATGAATATAAATCCACATGACTGCACAGTGTTCTATAATAGGGATTGCCATCATTTATTTAGCCAGATTCCTGTTTCTATGTGCTGTAGGCTCTCTCTCATTTTTGGTCACTATAGAGCAAGCAGCCATGGAATTCCCGGTGCGATTATTTCCCCCATTTGTGTGATATTCTCCTTACAAAAAATTCTTAGAAATTGTCTCATGTTTTTAATCTGACAGTACTGTTTGTATTTTGTAAGAGAAATATTTATAAAATAATGATATGTTTGTCCATTTATCAAAATAATAGATTATTTCACCATAAAAATGGATGAAGTACCGATACGTGCTACAACATGGATCAACCTTGAAAACACACTAAATGAAAGAAGCCCGTTGCTAAAGGCTGTATATTGTATGACTACATTTATATGAAATGTTCAGAATAGGCAAATTGAGGGCTACAGTAGAATGGAAGGTTTGAGGATGATGGCTAAAGGGTATCAGGTTTTCTTTTGGGGAGATGAAAATATTTGAAAATTGATGGAGGGGTGGTTGCACAATTCTATGAATCCCATTCAATCGTACCACGGAATTGTACAGCTTAAATGGGTTATTTGAATGGTATGTGACGTGCATCTCAATGAAGCTGTTACAAAAATAAAGAAAAGAAACCATAAACAAATCTCCAGGAGCCTGAAAGGAGGCAAGAGGCCTGTGAGGGGACAGTGGAGGGAGAGAGGTTGGCAACGCAGGGTTCCTCATCCTGGGAAAGAAACCAGGAGGCAGTATCTCAGCCCCACACGCCAAGGCAGGAGCAATGGTGGCAGAAGAGTCCCTCTGATGTTGAGGGGGGACCCAGGAGATATCCACCGGGCCTCCCACCAGCCCAGATGGCTGTTCCCAGCACCACTTTCCCAAGCAATTGGCTCCCACCAGCTCTGAAGGCTGTGATATAGGCAGAGCCTTCTCTGGCACTCATGTGGTAGATGACGAAGCTCTCTGATTACAGTCGCCTTTGATCATTTCCCTGAAAGTCACTACTAAAAGCCAGGAAGCAACAAACAGAAAAGAAGAGGAGAAAAGAGCTCTTCAAGTCCCAGTGGTTGGGAACGGCGGGAGGAGAAAATGGAAGAGGATTGGGCTGAATTTTGGGAATCACCCAGGAGGCTCTCCTAGTGGAAAGCGGGTATAGCCAATAATTTCACCTGCAGCTTCACACTGGTATCCGCCTCCAAGTACCTGGCAGATTCTACCATCTACATTCCAACAGCTGAGAGCACAGGGCAGAGGGCAGTTGGCAGCCACAAGACGCTAGGTAGCCCCCGTGCTCCCTTCTTTTCTGTCACCCTCCCAAGAGCCTTCCCCACAGTCAGCCAACTCAGAGTTAGAATAGCACCTGGTTTTAGAGTAAGGAGGGCCTCCAATCCCATTTCCTAGCTCCAGGACCCTGAGCAAGTGACTTCCCCTCTCTAAGCCTCAGTTTTCTCACCTATAAAATGGGAGTGATGGCCACAATCTTCATCTTGTTTATTTCCCTACGGGTTATGAAGATGAAATGAGCCACTAGATGAGTCCCTGAACACCAGACTGACTGCCCCAGAATCCCTATGGATACATACTAAAATATAGATTCCTGGGCCCCCACCCCAAAGAAGAATGGTTCACTGGAAATGGAGTGGGACCCAGGAATCGGTATTTCGGGGGGAAAAGCTTTTCTAGCACTTTTGGTGGGTGGCCAAGCATGAGGGACCTCTACTTTACAAACCAACAGATGTGGCCTCTCAGCCTAAGAGGCAGAGATCTGCCATCAAAGACAGTGCTGGTTGATCCTGGTGAGCAGCTTGCAACTGGGCCAAGTTACTTTCTGACTCTGAGCCTCGGTTTTTTCACCCGGAAAGTGGGGACTCTCACCTCTTTTTCAGGTTTCATAGATTAAGGACGTGAAATGCTTAGCACATCATGGGTCTTCAACAAATGGTAGCTGTTTTCAGTTTATTTGTTGTTGTTGTTTTTGCTTTTTGTTTGTTTGTCTTCCGAGACCGTGTCTTGCTCTGTCTCCCCGGCTGGAGCACAGTGACACAATCTTGGCTCATTGCAACCTCCGCCTCCCGGGTTGAAGTGAGTCTCCTGCCTCAGCCTCCCAAGTAGCTGAGATTACAGGTGCACACCACCACACCCAGCTAATTTTTATATTTTTAGTAGAGACAGGGTTTCACCATGTTGCCAGGGCTGGTCTTGAACTCCTGACCTTGTGATCCGCCTGCCTCAGCCTTCCAAAGTGCTGGGATTACAGGTGCTCAGTGAGTCACCACACCCAGCCAATGGTATCTTTCAGGAGTGGGATTCGAACCCACGCCTCCAGGGCAGACTGCAATCTGAATGCAGCACCTCAGACTGCTCAGCCATCCTGATCCTGACCAGCTTTCTGTTATTAGTTTTATGTTGGCTTATAATTGTATTATTATTATAGACTGTTAGTTTAAATTCAGCTTACTCAGAACATAAACCTCATCATTTTTGTTGTCCTTTACCTAAAATTTTTCTTTAGTCTTTTTTTTTCTCATTCTAAAAGCAATATACATTCAGTGTAAAAATTCAAACAATCTGGAAGCATTGAATCCCACTACTCATAGTTCAGGGCATAATCTTGCAGACATTTCTCTATAAACAGGAATAAACATTGCTGTCATTTCATACACACACACATTACAGGTTACGCTGAAACTTACTCTTTTTTTCCACTTAATCTATCATAGACACCCTTTCATACCAGCATATTGATCTATTGACCTACAGGCTAAAAAGCGTTCCATTAAACAAGCATACCATGATTTATTTAACCAGGCCCCTTCTGATCAGCATTTAGGTAGTTTCTGATTTTTCACTCTTAAAAGCAAACCTCCAATGCCCATCCTTCAACATTCATCTTCGCACCCTTGGGTAAGCATTCCTGGGCATCCATCAGGTACCTGGTGCCTAATACTTAAAATGTATTTATCTCTGTTAAACCTCATCACATCTCTGTCAGACTTGACAGATCAAGAGACTGAGACTCAGGGTTTTAAGTCACATACTTCTGTTCACATAGCTAGTAAGGGGCAGGGCCACAGTAAAGCCTGTGGTTGGTTAATTGTATTGGTAGCCCCCAGTCTGGCTGTCTCTCTGCTTCCCTGCTCTTTGGTAGACCCTCCTCTGTGGACTCTCAGTGAGGCCATATCACTTACTTCAGCTAATCAGGCAGTAGCAAAGCAGATGCAAGCAGAAGTTTGAAAAAGCATGTTTGGGCCCCCTCCCTCTGACCCCTGTTCAGCCATGAGAACAAGCCCAGTCTGTCAAAGAATAAGAAAATACAGAGAACATCTCATCCAAGGCCATCCTAGACCAGCCAGCCCACAGCCCACCTGCCAGCTGATCTAAGACACATGAACAAGTTCATCCCAGATTAGCCAATCCGTCCCAGATCATCAGAACAGCACAGGTGACCTGTAGACTCTTGAAAAATAATCAGTAGTTCTTATATTAATCCACTGACTTTTGGTATAATTTGTTATGCAGCAATAACTAACTGATACAAAACTGAACTCTGACTCACAATCCCTATTATCTCCAAGATCCCACTACCTTTGTTAAGAATCAAAACCTTATACATGTCTCCTTATCAGAGAGTGCTATTTTTTAAATCCTACATATAGTCCGCATGTAACAGACACTGTGCTGACAGACCTGGAAGCTCAAAATTAAGTAAGATACGGCCCTGCCACAAGCAACTGACCGTCCAGAGAGAAAGAACCTAAACAAATGATTACTGTTCACAGACAGGAACCTGGAACTCAGAAAGGGTCTCCAACTGATCATAATCACATAGCACTTTAGTGACGAGGAGGAAACCCAGGCCTCCTGACCCTGCTAAATCCAGAGTTCCTGGGACCACTCAAACCTTCAACATCTTTGAGCACGGCTAAAAGTTATGTGCCCACATCCCCATCCCCGGCTATACAGAACAGCAGCCCCAGAGGGAGCTTCTTCCCAATTTACTGAGTCTGGTAGAAGAGCTCCAGTTTCCATCTAGGGACATTAACTGCAAATTTATATTTGAGGCCCTGTGTGCAGTTTTTTATGCATCCTTAAATACCAAAACATAATTACCAATGTCAATACATAATGTTTATTTCTTTCAGAACCGACATTTTAATTTTCCCAAGCAGGCGGGAAAAATGATATGCATAAAAATAATGACAAATATTAAAAGTCTCCCAAATATGGGACCGAGATCACCCGCGTAATCCTAAATTTAAATGCACTCACGATCGCAGCCACATTAAAGGCCTGATAAGCCAAATTAGGTTCCATGTAAGCATAATTAATCTTTTTTTTCAATGAAGATATTACAAGGGCATTAATTTGAATCCCAAAGGCCTTTGGGAAATTGAATCATATAGATAAAGCAAATATTTGACCTTTTGCCGATAATTACTATTTAAAAAAATTCACAATGCAAATGAACACCAAGTAAACCTTGGGTGTTACCCGGCCCTGCTGAAATAAAATTCTTTATAAATATTCAGCAAGCAAAGAGACAGGTGTTCTACTCTATTCAGCCTCCCAGCTTTTTATTTCAAATTTGGAAGCATAAAACTCAAGCCAGGGGTCCTGATGTTTATTAACAAATAATTGAACGAAAATTGGCCAGGACTGATTATGTCAAATTTGCAAATTATCTGTTATCATTAACAGGTTATTAAATTTCAAAAGATAGTAAGCAATGAACTCTCTTTTCCTACAGCAATGATCCCAGGGCCAGCGTTAAATGGGGCTAAGGCTTGTTGAGGTGAATGACTTGCCACTGTTGGAACAGTCCTTCCGTCACCTCTGAGCCAGGTCCTTGGGTCCCTGGGCAGGATGGGAAGGAAAAACCTGCATCAGTCCCACCACCCTTCCCTTTTGGCCACTTGGCCTGGAAGAAAAAGCAGAGGCCTAGGACCAAACCCCGGTCCCACAGCTCATAATCTGAAGGACGCTGGGCATCTCTGGGCTGGGTTTCCTGGGCAGTTAAGGAGTAGAATCAGACCAGTGGTCATGGCCCATGGGAATATGAAATGAGATCCAGGGTTTTGAATGCTAATGCCTGAGGCATAGGCTTCAGAGTTGGACCAACTTGTGTTTGCATTCTGGTTATCACACTGATGACCAGGTTTCCTAAGTTTCCTGATCTGTAAGATGGGTCTATAGTACCGTCAAGGTATCCTGAGGTTCTTGTGAAGATGAAATAAGAGCTCACAAGATGCTGGCAGAGAGTAGGTGCTAAGCTGCTTCTCTGTACTCCCAAACAGAGAATAACAGTGGTGCCTCGGTCCCCTTCCCAGTTTCAAGACATACAGCATCTCTGAAGCCTGAAGCAGCACTGCTTGGGTCTAGAAAGACACAATCCCTCCCAAAGACTGTTCCTGCAGCTTCTGGTGCTAACCCCTCTCCAGAAAGATGTCGCTGCTGCTAATGACTAAACAACCACTGCTACTAACAACTAACACTTGAGTGCTAGCCTGTGCACTGTTCTAAGAGCTTTGCATGGATATTTCGGTGAATCTTCTCTAACAATTGTATAAAGAAAGACTGCTATTATCACCATTTCAGATGAGGAAACAGACCCAGAGAGGTTACAGAAACCCGTGACCTGGTAGCACCAGGGTTCAGGCCCTACACTCACATGTGGGACTGCCATCTACACAGTCCAAGAGGCCAGGCTAAGGCCAAGCCACATACCACTGCCACCATGGTCCTGGCCTCCCCTTCCTCTCTCAGTGGACACAAACATAGGAATTCGCCCCTCTCCAAAAGCAAAGGCCTTTATGTCTACCAGCCCACCACGGCATATGCCCCAGAGTCTCCACCTGCCAGGCCTGCAGCTCCAGGGGCACTTGTCCATGTGACACAAAAGGGCTGGCCTGAGGATCTACCCTGTCCCCTGTACCACCTACACTGTAGTATGGTGCCTGCCTCTGTTTCTTTCTAAGACTGAGTTACGGGAGATAGACATGGCCTGAGTTTGGATCTAACTAGTGCTTCCACGAGAAAATCAGATGCAGGGAGAGAAAGGCAAGAAAGCAATAATGATGCTTTCATGTAGCCACGCCGCTGCAGAGCAGAGCGACCTGCTTTGCCTGGGCGCAGCTAGGCTTTCAGAAGGGACATTCTGCCCTGACTTTGAAGGATGAGTGAGGTACCCTGGTGGAGCCGGGGAGGAAGAGCACTCCAGCGGAGGAAACAGCGGGAACAGAGAGGGAGGTGCATAGAGCAAGTGTGGGGGTTAAGGGACAGCCGCCCGCCAGCACCTGAGTCACTCTTTATGTGAAGGTTTCTGGCCCCAGGCTCCCTTTAGCCCAGAGCACGGCCACCAGGTCCTCAGCCTCACCTCTATATCCATGGGGCTAGCAGGATCCAAAGCTGGCCCTGGCTCAGAGCCACGCGAAGGGATGCATTCTCCCCACAACAGTATTCACCTTTATGTTCCAAGCTCTGTCCAGGGCATCATTCAAAGCCTTCACTCTCAGGGTCTACAGAGAAAGAGGATATTGACCTATTGAGATTAGATAACAAAGCTCCACCAAACCCACTCCCTTCCCCCAGCCCCAGCAAGGCAAGTTCAGGGTCCTCAGCTCCTGGGAAGTGTTTACAAAGTCATCTTCCCCGTCATTATTACACCAGAGTTTTCTATTTATGTGATTACAGCAGAATTGAATCTGGCCAGGTGAAATTAAATTTGTGTATTTCCGCAATCATACAATCTTCAGACACTCAATGTCCTAGTCCCAATTAGCCTGCCCTGATCTAGAAGGAGGGGGCGATGTCCTTATTGACAAGAGGGGAATAAAAACTCAGAGCCTGGAGTTCTCAGTGATTGACCAGCTGTTCTGAAATGAAAATCCAGGGCATTTCCGGGTACCAGGAGGAGAGCCTCCTGGGCAGGGATGTGCCAGGGGAGCTCTGGTTGCAGAGGGCAATTTGGTTATCCCACAATCTGGGGCAGTTTCCTGGGGCTAGGCCTTCAAGCCTGGCAGAGGCACATCCACAAGGATATATTTGTCTTGAGTCAGGCAACTACTTGACTGTAGGTTGCCAGGTGAGCACCACAGCCAAGAAAAGAACCCAAGTTAAACCCTAGATTGTGCCTGGACCCACTGCAGGTCCTCATCTGCCCAGCTCCTAATGCCTGTGCTCCTGCAACTTCAATTATCTCACCAAATACTTTGCTCGTGGCTTCATCTGCACCCTTAGCTTTGATGACCACCTAGACTTCTAGGTGGTCTTCACCCCGGACCTCTCTCTCGAACTCCAAATGCAGGAAGCCAGGCCTCTGGGCATCTCCACTTGGATAACCAAGATGCCTCCAATTGAACATGGACCAAAGAAGTCATCATTTTCATTTATTGAGAGCTGATATATGCCAGGCACTGTTCCAAGGACTTTACACCAAAAGAGTCCTATAACCACTGTTATAATCCCCCTCTTACAGATGAGGAAACAGTTTCTCTCTCTTTTTTTATGAGAAGGAGTCTGTCTCTGCTGCTCAGGCTGGAATGCAGTGATGCAACCTCAGCTCACTGCAACCTCCGTCTCCCAGGTTCAAACGATTCATCTGCCTCGGCCTTCCGAGTAGCTGTGATTACAGGCATGCACCATCACGCCTGGCTACTTTTTGCATTTTTAGTAGAGACAAAGTTTCACCATATTAGCCAGGCCATTCTCAAACTCCTGGGCTCAAGTGATCCACCTGCCTCAGCCTCCCAAAGTGCTGGGATTACAGGCATGAGCCACGGCGTCTATATATCTATATATAAGATTCTTTGGAAAAAGAGAAAATCAGTGAGCTGCAACCATGTCTTCTCCAACTCCATAGATGCTGGCCTGTTGCTTCAAAGGAAATCTGAAACCAGCCCAACTTGTTTCTTGCTGAGTTACCTCTTCGATATTTTGCTTTTTCCTGTCCGGATCCTTGCAAGCTACTTGTTTTTACTTTTTTCCTTGTATTTCAACACATAGTCCAGGATTTATCCAAGCCAGGGTCTCCTTCCATTGGCTTTATCAGGAAGGAGGGGGCTTTCTTAACCTGCATAGCTGATCTTTAATTTCTGCTTTGAGGGGGTGCAGTGGCTCTTCCCTGTAGTCCCAGCAATTTGGGAGGCAGATGCAGGAGGATCACTTGAGCCCAAGAGTTCAAGACCAGCCTGGGCAATATATCAAGATCTTGTCTCTACTAAAAATGATAATTAAAAAAAAAAATTAGTCAGGAGTGGTGGCACGCACCTGTAGCCCCAGCTACTTGAGAGGCTGAGGCAAGAGGATTGCTTGAGCCCAGGAGTTCAAGGATGCAGTAAGCCTTGATCACACCACTGCACTCCAGCCTGAGCAACAGACCAAGACCCTGTCTCAAAAATAAACAACATTTTAAGGTTGGGTGCAGTGGCTCATGCCTGTAATCAAAGCACTTTGGGAGTCCCAGGTGGGCCAATCACCTGAGATCAGGAGTTTGAGACCAGCCTGACCAACATGGCAAAACTCCATCTCTACTAAAAATACAAAATTAGCCAGGCATGGTGGCGCATGCCTGTAATCCCAGCTACTCAGGAAGCTGATGCAGGAGAATTGCTTGAACTTGGGAGGCGGAGGTTGCAGTGAGCCAAGATAGCGCCACTGCACTCCAGCCTGGGCGACAGAGTGAGACTCCGACCCAAAATAAATAAATAAATAAAATAAACAAAATTTTAAAATTTCTGCCTTGGGGCTTATAGTCCTGTTCTTCCTCAAGAACCACCATAATATCTGTTATCGCCCCCAAAGTTTCTGTCTTTATCCTTTTATTCTGCCTTCAAAGAGAACTTAAGATTGTCCTCTGCATCTCTGATTTGATTTTCCATAAAGTCGATTTCAACACCAATGTTTCCAAGGATGTTGTAATGATTCTATAGCCTTTTAAATCCCTTGTAATCCTTCCTTATCTCATCCATCTCTCTTTATATTTCATCGAAGTATCTGTTCATGTCGGCTTAACCCTCCTTAAGATTTTCTGCTGCAATTTCTTAAGAGCCCAGCTTCGAGTGAAGGTCCACACACAACTCTAACATTTTCTTCTGGATCTGGAGAAAACACTTTTCAGAGGTCTAGTCATATTCTGAGTTTTGAATAATATTCTCATTCATTCATCCAGCAATATTTTTTCACGGATCCCAAACCATTTCTTCAAGAAGAATCTAAAACAACACTGACTTACTCATCCAATATTTACTAAGCATCATGATGTCCCAAGCACTGCACAGAGTGCCGAAGAGGCTCCACCACACCTGCCCCACCATCGCAGATCTTCTCTGACTCTGTCCTCCTGAGAGCCTCCGAGGTGCCAGCTCCCAGGCTAGTTTACAGAGGCCCAAAGGCTTCCATTTGATACAGATCTTCTAGAAATAATCTTTTCCTGGCTCTTGACTCTCTTTGAAATATTGAATTCATCCTAACCACAATCCCCAGAATGCCCTTACCTAATTCTGGATGTCCACTATCAAGAGGTCTGGCTACTCACTGGCCTGGAGAAATATGAAATGTGTTTCTTGTTGATCTGTGCTACTGACTAAATGTACGTGCCTCCCTCAAATTCACAAGTTGAAGCTCTCATTCTAAACAAATGGAATTTGCAGGTAAAGTCTTTAGGATGTAATTATGAATAGGTATAGATAAGGTACTGAGGGTGGAGTCTCCATTATGGAATTTGTGGGGTTTTCATGCTTTGTTTTGAGACAAGGTCTTGCTCTGTTGCCCAGGCTGGAGTGCAGTGGCTCAGTCGTGACTCACTGCAGCCTTGACCTCCCTGTCTCAAGCCCTCCTCCCATCTTACGTTAGTACTCACACTGCTGTGAAGAAATACCTGAGACGGGGTAATTTATAAAGGAAGGAGGTTTAATGGACTCACAGTTCTGCACTGCTGGGGAGGTCTCAAGAAACTTACATCATGGCAAAGGCAAAGGAGAACAGGCACCCTCTTCGTAGGGCGTCCCAGCAGGACGAGTCCCAGCAGGGGAAATGCCAGACCTTGTAAACCTATCAGATCTTATGAGAACTCACTATCACACCAGCACGGGGGAAACCACACCCATGATCCAATTACTTCCACCTGGTCCTGCCCTGGGTTATGGGGATCGCAATTCAAGGTGAGATTTGGGTGGGGCTACAGAGTCAAACCATATCACACCTCAACCTCCCAAGCAGCTGGGATTACAGGCGTGCCACCATACCTGGCTAATCTTTTTTTTTTCCTGTTTGTAGAAACGGAGTTTTGCTGTGTTGCCCAGGCTGGTTCTTGAATTCTAGAGTTCAAGCAATCCGCAATCCTCCCACCTTGGCCTCCCAAAGTGCTGGGATTACAGGCATGAGCCACTGCACCTGGCCAAATTGATGTTTTTATAAGAAGAGGAAGAGACCAATACCCCTCCCTCTCTGCCATGTGATGATATGGTGAGAAGACAGAAGACAGCCATCTATAAGCTAGGAAGAGGGAACTTACCAGGAACTGAATTGGCCAGCACCTTGATCTTGGATTCCTCAGCCTGCAGAACTGTGAGAAATAAACATCTAAAAGTCTGTTGTTTAAGCCTCACAGTTGGTAGTGTGTTATAGCAGCCCTCTGACTAAGATGGTCTAGGTGGAAGTGCTTCAAGGGCAGGGACCAGATCTGTCTTCTGCACCTTCCACAGAAGGGCCATTGAGTCCTGGATGGGACCTAACTGAATGCTCTAATCATGCAGGGGAATGAAAAGGTGACATTTGCTGTCCTTTTTCAGGTCTGGATTTGCACAGCTAATTCCCAGGAGATAGTTCTCGTCTCCTTGGGGACAGAGGCAGCTCTCTTCTTGAGCCCTCCCTCTCCTTAGCTGTTGAGGCAGAGACCAAAGAAAGTGTGGTCAGCCTGGATCTTGCAGTGAGGAGGGGAAACCGAGAGTAGCCGGCTCCAAAGTCAAGCACATTTGAAGCAACACCGATAGCAGCTAAGGGAGGCGGCTGCTGACAGCCAGATCCCAGGCCTCCACCTCCTACACCAAAGCTCCCCGCACTGCGACCTCCCTACTTTGCTCTAGTGCTTGAGATCTTACCAGAACAGAACTAGCAGAGGCTTGGGAAGGGCGATGACTGGGGGGAGGAAGGGATGGGGAGGGAAAGAAGGCAGGGGGAGGGGAGGAAGGGGGGAGGAAGGGGGGAAGGAAGGGAGGGGAGGGAGGGAGGAGGAGGGGGGAGAGAAGGAGGGAGGGAGGGAGAGGGAGAGAGAGGGAGAGAGAGGGAGAGAGAGGGAGAAAGAGAGAGAAAATTTGTGGTAAGAGAAGCAATTCTTAATCTTCTCAGAGTGAGGAAGGCTATCCATACCAAATGGTTAGGATACAGAGGGCCAAGAATTGGCACAGTTCCTGCCTTTGAGGAACATATATAATAGAAGAAAAAAAACAGAACAACACATAAACAAATAAAATGTATGCATGCATATTTGATTATTTTAAAGGTGCACCAATTCTACATGCTTTATAGCAGCACAGGCTGGGCTGTATGGGGTGAAATTACATGAGGTCTAGAATTTGTTACTCAGGTGCATCCCTGGGGACTAGCAGCAACCGTTTCACCTGGGAGCTTGTTAGAAATGCAAATACTCAGATTTTGCCCCAGAACTACCAAATCAGCATTTGGAATTTAATGAGATCCTCAGGTGATTCGTTAGCACATTAAATATTGAGAATCACTTCTCAATATTCTACATGTTCTAACATGTAGAATCACTTCTCAATATTTAATGGTGGTGGGAAGAGCACTGATTTCACAAAGAGAAAAAGGAAAAGAAATCAGGGGAAGTAAGTCAAGTAGAGAGGAATATTGATAGCTGTTATATACCCAAAAGAATATATATCATTCTATTATAAAGATATATGTGGCCGGGCGTGGTGGCTCACGCCTGTAATCCCAGAACTTTGGCAGGCTGAGGTGGGTGAATCACAAGGTCAGGAGATTAAGACCATCCTGGCTAACACGGTGAAACCCTGTCTCTACTAAAAATACAAAAAATTAGCTGGGCGTGGTGGTGGGCACCTGTAGTCCCAGCTACTCGGGAGGCTGAGGCAGGAGAATGACGTGAACCCAGGATGAGTAGCTGGCAGTAAGCCAAGACCATGCCCCTGCACTCCAGCCTGGGTGACAGAGCAAGACTCCGTCTCAACAAAAAAAAAAGATATATGCATGTATATGTTTATTGCACCACTATCCACAATAGCAGAGATGTGCAGTCAACCTAAATGTCCATCAGTGATAAAGAAAATGTGGTACATAAACACCATGGAATACTAGGTAGCCACAAAAAAGAATGAGATCATGACCTTTGCAGAGACATGGATGGAGCTGGAAGCCACTATCCTTAGCAAACTAACACAGGAACAGAAAACCAAACACCACATGTTCTCACTCATAAGTGGAAGCTGAACGATATGAACACAGAGGAACAACGCATACTGTCGGGAAAGAGGGGAAGTGGGGAGAGGGAGAAGTTCAGGAAAAATAGCTAACGCTTGCTGGCCTTAATACTTGGGTGATGGGTCAACAGGTGCAGCAAACCACCGTGGCAGACATTTACCTATGTAACCTGCACATTCTGCACTTGTACCCCAAAACTTATAATAAAAAAGAAAATAAAAGAAGTTGAATTGGCTCATGGTTCTTCAAGCTGTATAGGGAATCATAGCAACTTCTGCTTCTGGGGGGGACTCAGGAAACTTACAATAATGGTGGAAGGCAAAGAGGAAGCAGGCTCATCTCATATGACCTGAGCAGAAGGAAGAGAGAGAGGAGGGGGAGGTTCACACACTTTTAAATGACCACATCTCATGAGGACTCACTCTCACAAGAACAGCACCAACAGGGAAATCTGTCCCCATTATTCAGTCACCTCCCAACAGGCCCCACCTCCAACACTGGGGATTCAATTGAACATGAGATTTGGGTGGGGGACACAGATCCAAACCATATCACTGTTGAAACTGGATCATGGGCCTCGGGATTTCACCATACTAGTCTCTGCTTTTGTGTCTTTTAAAATGTTTGAAGTAAAAAAAATAAGCAAAAATCTACCAATGAATTGACAGGGGAAACCTGAGCAAACCATGGTCCAAGACAGCAGAACTTACCCTGGGACTTCCAGAGAGGCTAAAAGAAGGTCCAGGCTCCAAGTCGCTAATGCCAACAGCTATGCTGGCCTTGGGGATGGGGACATCATCAGGAGATTTGTCAAGGGGCTGCACTTGGGATACTGGATACGTGTAGCCTCAGAGAACAGAAGGCACTGACGCCAAGCAGGATGAATGAGAAAGATGCAGCTCTAGGTGAGATTTTTGGCACTCCAAAGATAAACAGAAAATTTTGGGCCAGGCACAGTGGCTCATGCTTGTAAACCCAGCACTTTGGGAGGCCGAAGCAGGCGAATCACTTGAGGTCAGGGGTTTGAAACCAGGCAGGTCAACATGGTGAAATTCCGCCTCTACTAAAAAAGAGAAAAATTAGCAGGGCGTGGTGGCAGGTGCCTGTAATCCCAGCTACTTGGGAAGCTGAGGCGGGATAATCGCTTGAACCTGGAAGGTGGAGGTTGCAGTGAGCCGAGATCGCGCCACTGCTCTCCATCCTGGGCGACAAGAGCAAGACTCCATCTCAAAAAAAAAAAAGAGAGAGAGAGAGATAGAAAATTTAAAATGCTTCTGGAGAGCAAACACACCACCTACCAAGGTTATCTACCCTACCGAATGCTGCAGGAAATAGCAAGGCCTCTATCTTAAATGCCTAGGGCTGCTGTAATCAATGACCACAGACTTAATGGCTTAAAACAACACAGATTTATTCTCTTACATTTCTGGAGGTGAGAAGACTGAAAGGAGTTTCATTAGAGGGAAACCAAGCTGTCCGATTGCACACAGTCCAGAGGCTCCAGAGGAGACTCTGCTTGGTTTCCTGGCCTTTTCCAGCTTCTAGAGCTGCATTCCTTACATTCCTTGACTCCTGGCCTCTTCCTGCTTCAAAGCCAGCAGTAGCACAGAATATTGCTTCAGTAGTCATGTCATCTTCCTCTCTAGACGAATCTCCCCCAACCTCCCTCTAGTAAGGACACTTGGGATTACATTTAGGGCCCTCCTGAATAGTCCAGGATAATCTCTCCCTCTCAAGTTCCATAATCACATCTACAAAGTCCCCTCTGCCATATAATGTTCACAGATTCCAGGAATTAAGACCTGGATATTTCAGGGGACCATTCAGCCTCCCACAGCTTCTAATTCCAAAGAAAAGTAGTTTTACCCGGGGTTCTATAGTTCCACAGTTTGGAAAACAGTTAGGTGATTCATCAACAAATTAAACATAGAATTACCATACAATCTAACAATTTAACTCTTAAGCATCTACCCAAAATAACTGAAAGCAGGCTGGGCACAGTGGCTCATGCCTGTAACCCAAGTACTTTGGAGGGCCAGGGCAAGTGGATCACTTGAGTCCAGGAGTTCAAGACCAGCCTGGGCAACATGGTGAAACTCCATCTCTATAAAAAGTACAAAAATTAGTTGGACATGGCCTGTAGTCCCAGCTACTTGGGAGGCTGAAGTGGGAGAATCACCTGAGTCCAGGAGGTTGAGGCTGTAGTAAGCTGTGATTGCACCACTGCTCTCCAACCTGGGTGACAAGACCCTGTCTCAAAAAAAAAAAAAAAAAAAAATTGAAAGCAGAAATTCAAACAAATATTGATACACAAATGTTCACAGCAGCACTATTCACAATAGCCAAAAGGTGGAAACAACCACAATATCCATCAATTGACAACAGGATAAATAAAATGTGGTACATCCATACATTGGAATATCATTCAGCTGTGAACAAGGAATGAAGCACCCATACATGCTACGACCTGGATGAACCTTGAAAACATTTTGTTACATGAAGAAGCCAGACACAAAAGGCCACATGTTATATGATTCCCTTCATATTAAATGTCCACAACAAGCAAATCCACAAAGATAGAAAGCAGATTAGTAGTTGCTGGGGGTGGTAAGAGGGAGGAATGAGGGGTGACTGCTTAATGGATGGAAGGTTTCCTTTTAGGGTAAAGAAAAAATTCTGGAACTAGACAGCAGCGATGAGTGCATAGTATTATGAATGTGCTTAATGCCACTGAGTTATACACTTTAAAATCATTAAAATGGCAAATTTGGCAATAAAGAGAAAAAGAGTAGACACAGGAAATAATGATATCTAAGGATAAGTTAAGATCAAGGAAAGTGCAAACCAAATTATAAGAGAATCTGCTGACCCTGATATTTAGAACATTCCCTTTGAGCAGTAAGGGTTTCCAGACATAGAATTGATTACATTCTTGTCTCTACAGGCCTAATCACATCACTTGGTTCTGCAGTTAATATTTCCATAATCTAAAGTATATAAATGATATTTTTACTGGGCTTAAAATTTTAGAACTAACCTATAGAGAAATCATGAAAGACCATTACGGTAACAGAGTGAATATAAATGTTATGAACCTTGACAATGTAAGAATAATTATTTAAGAAGAATTGGATGCAGATGGAAAACACAGAACAAAGTGTAAGTACATGGACTTCTTTATTTTTCATAGCAGAGATCAATACTTACAATTCAAAAGAAATAAATCAAGAAATAGATACTTAGTAGGTTATTAAAACTTAAAAAGGCAATCAGTAGACAAACTAAGAATAATGTCTGTAACTGCAAAATTCAGTAAGGGACAGGAGAGTTGGAAGGCAATAAAGGGTACTCAATTTCTCAACTTCCTTAGCCGAAAGGCAACAAGTACTGTCCAAAGAAGGTGAGTCAAGAAATAGAACTATATTTAAAGCTTAAATTGTTGATAGACATCTGTTTCTGTTTGGTGAAAAAACCCCTCTTTCCCTGGGGATACCCATTTGCATGTGTGAGGTAGGGCAGACCTGCCCTTGTGGCCATAGGAGTGGTCACATGACCCATCCTGGCCAATCGGAACCTTCCCTGGGACTTTTTCACCAGCACTGTTGGGGAACATACTGACTTTAGGCCAGCATTGTCAAGTCAGGAGAATGGTACCCTGGGGCTTTCTGTATCCATCTGCCTGCTACTGGACATGAATCTGCATATAGACTGAAGCAACATCAGAGCTGATGACATTATTGAATTCCTGGATGTGCCTGAAGCTCATATTATTCTTCAGATTTCTGTTATCTTACCCATTGAATTCCCTCCTACCTCTTTTTTTGAGAGAGAATCTCATTCTGTCACCCAGGCTAGAGAGCAGTGGCATGATCTCAGCCCATTTGCAGCCTCAACCTCCTGGGCTCAAGTGATCCTCCCACCTCAGCCTCCCAAGTATTTGGGACTACAGGTGCATGCCACCAGGCCTAGCTAATTTCTGTATTTTTTGTAGAGACTGGGTTTCATCATGTTGCCCAAGCTGGTCTTGATCTCCCAGTATCAAGCAGTCCACCCATCTCAACCTCCCAAAGTGCTGGGATTATAGGCATGAGGCACCATGCCAAGCTTGAATTCCCCATTCACTTAAAAAAAAAAAAAAAAAAAAAAAAAAAGGCTGGGAAAGACATTTGTGCTAATCCAGGGAATCTTCTAGGAAGAAGAGGAGTTCACCAGCAAGGAACTCCAGGAAAAGGTGTTAGAACCACAGCCCAAGTGGTGACCCTAAGGCTTTCAGGATCAGACCACCAACGGTTTTCAGTGGCCAGAACATCTCCTGGTAGAGTGATGGTCACAAGGGATGTGGCCAAAACTCGACATTTGGACGGCCAGCCAAAAGTCCAAATCCTGCTAGGAGCTATGCAACTTGGACAAACTTCTTAGCATCTCTGATCTTAGCCTTCTTGTTACCAAAATAGAGATAATACTATCTACCCCCATGGTGTTGTTGAGATGGTGAAATAAATTAGGAAAAGGTACTTTATAAACCATCTGGGGTTTATTTTTTATGATGATTAGTTCAGTTCCTTGGTCAAACTACTTCTGTTCTCTGACCACAGATTGCATCTTACCTAATTCTGCCCAACCACCCCACAGATATATGCCATAATGCCCAAGTGGTGAGGGTGAGGGAGTGTGAATGACTCACTGCAGCCCCTTCCAATCACTGGAAAGAAAACAACTGCCCCAGGGATCACGGGTCACTCAGCTAAAATTGTCACCATGTTCGCCTCCTGCTTCTCCCTCTTCTTCCTCATAGGTATTTGCTCTTCTGGTCCTTTCTCCCTTTATTATTTTGCACTTATAAATGCCATCCTCAGCCGGGTGCTGCGGCTCACACCTGTAATCCCAGCACTTTGGGAGGCCGAGGTGGGCAGATCACGAGATCAGGAGTTCGAGACCAGCCTGGCCAACATAGTGAAACTCCATCTCCAATAAAAATACAACAACAAAAAAATCAGCCAGGCATGGTGGCGGGTGCCTGTAATCTCAGCTACTCAGGAGGCTGAGGCAGGAGAATTGCTTGAATCTGGGAGACGGAGGTTGCAGTGAGCCGAGGTCGCACGACTGCACACCAGACCCGGCAACAGTGAGAGACTCCATCTCAAAAATAAAAAGAAAAGAAAATTTAAAAATAAATAAATAAATGCCATCCTCATGCAGAAACAGGGGATTTTTGAGGGAGCAGGGTATGATTCAGGTGGTCTGTGCCTCTGGATATGGTAAGAAAAACCACCGTGGAAGGAATAGTAATGGCTTTCCACTAAGATAGTGTCACTTACGAATTAAGTGGTGTCAGGCTCCTTTTGTAAATTTTTATGGGTTTTATTTTTTCTTATTGTAAAAGTAATATTGTTTTTATAATATTTTTATTGCAAGTAATATAGGTAATATTGTTTATTGCAGCAAACACAGAAAGATAAAGAAGGAAATAAGTCACCCGCAATCCCACAGCCCAGATTTAAACCCGGTTAACATGTTGGTGGACTCTGTTCCATTCAGTTTTACTAACACCCCTGAAATCATATCACATATTGCATCCTGCTTTCTCCACTCAACATTATATTATAAGCATATCTCCATTTCATTAAAAATTCTGAAGTTTTTTTTGGTCAGCATCATACTCCAGGGTACCAAAATCTATTTAGTCAAGCAACTATTATTGAATATTTTAGGTACTTCTAGTTTTTCACTACTGATCACTCAGCATAAATGTTTTCATCAGTTCAATAAGAGGCTTTAACCATTTGTATGCATTGTCATAGCTGGTACATTTAGCCTTGCTGCTCTCTTGGTTCACAGTAACACATCCAGGATGCCAGGTGGCCAGTCCCAAGGGTGCCAACACCACCCACACACGAGACAGTCCCCCTTACCCAAAGGCGAGGTTGTTTTCCAGACCTCCTTGCCCTTCCTCGCTTCCTCGCCTCACTGAAGGCCGTGCCAGTTCTCCCTGATAGATCTCCCCCAAGTTGTGTGTCTCTGGCAGCAGAAGCTGTGGTCTCTGCTCTGTTCTAAAAGTCTCTGGGTTCCTTATGCAAATAATTCCCCTCCCTCTCAGCTCACAGTTCCAGAAGATAAACATGTAGTTCTCTAAATCCCCCCCAAATCAGGTCTTCCACTCTAACCTAAGTAATAGGTGCCTACTGATTCTGCATAACTGAGCCACTCCCGCCATCTGTCTTCCCTACAAGGGAAAAGGGCACCAGAGGAGGTTAGAGGGCCAGGAGGGACCAGCCAGAAAGATCCTGGAGGGAGTGTCCCACCCTACAGGTCAGGAGATGAAGCTCACACTGGGGGAAGGGTGGCATGGCTCCACATTCACGCATTTTCTCACGATCTGTGCCCCTGTCCCACAGATCATATCCACCACATCTGGTTATTCCAGGGTCTGAGCTAGGAAAGAGGGAGCCTGGGCTCTAATTGCAGCTCTGCCAGTAGTGCACTTTGTGATGCTGGGAAGTACCTTTCCCTCTCTGGGCTGTCAGGAGGAGAAGGGTGACCAAAGGATCCTCAAAGGCCCTCCAGGGTCTGTTGCCTGAGCTGGAGCCCCACAAAGAATATTCTATCTGCAAGAACATGTGGTGAAGGGCGGCAGCCTGCTTCCCAGGGTCTCCCCAAGGCAGGGGCCGCACTGAGGAATACACCCATTTCTTCCTCCTCAGCCTTTCCATCAAGGGCCCTAGGGCATGAGGCTCACAAAGCACCTTGGAAAGCAGTAGGCTTGAGGCCAAAAGGCGAGGTGGAGACAGCTATCTCAGTGACCTCCCACAAACAATGGGAATAATGGTCACAGGGCTGTTGCGGGACTTGCATGAGATGACAGAAGAGGTAAAAATTTCAAGGAGTGAATGCTTCTTGTCAGGAAGACCCAGGAGCCAGCTCAAAGGGGCTCCTGCTGGCCAACCTTAGACAATGTGGGCATCAATATAAGGAATGATAGTCATGGATTATAACTCACAGACTCAGATAAAACTGTGAGTCTGTACAGATGGAAATAAGTGAATTAATTGAAAAGTTAAATTGAAAGTTTGATGTAAAAGGGGATATTGTCGTAGTTTCAAAGCACCTCCACAAAATAATCACTAATTACAAAGGTAAAAGAAGTAACAGACACCATCTACATCAAGTGATCAAAATGAACACCGTAGTAATGCAACATATCCAAACTCACACCACCTGGTAGAAGGTAGTGAGACGAGGTATGGCTTCTGGGATACGCTTCCTCAGAAGCGTGACCTGGATCTGATCGTGAGGAACCATCAGGCAAACCCAGATGAAGGGACATTCCGGGAACTAATGGCAAAAATGTCAAGGTCATGAAAGTTTAGAAAAGAGTGAGGAACTGTTCCGGGTTGAAGGAGCCTAGAGACGGCTACGTGCAACGCTCATGATGCTGATCCCAGAAAGAGCGAGGAACTGTTTCAGGCTGAAGGAGACTAGAGACATGATGGCTGGATGCAACACATGTGATACTGATCCCGGAAACAGTGAGGAACTGTTCCAGGCTGAAGGAGACTAGAGACATGATGGCTGGGTACAACACACATGATACTGATCCCGGATCCTTGGGCTGTGAAGAACAATTATTGGGATGTTTGGGGAAACCTGGGTGGAGTCTGAATTAGACAGTAGTAATGTATCAATGTGAATGCTCTGATGGCAATGGTTGCTGTGTAGGCAGCCTTTGAGACGGCCCCCAGTGAACCTCACCCCCTGTATTCACTCCCTTGACTGAGAATATGGCAGAAGAAATGGGGAGTCACTTCCAAGAGTAGGTTCCAAAAAGACTGTGGTCTTTTTGACTGCTATACTGTGGAAAGCCCTAAGAGGTTTTCCCATCATGGTGGTGAACAGAGGCCCTCAGCCCAACAGCCCAACAGCCCAACAGCCCAGGAGGAACTGAAGCCTCCTAACGACCAGCTGGCTCACTAGCTTGGACGTGGGTCCTTCAGACTCAGTCAGGTCAGAACGACTGCAGCCCGGGCCGACAGTGTGACCGCATCTCATGGGAGTCCCCCAGCCACTGGCTAAGTTGTGCCTGCGAAACAATCAATGCTCTTTATTTTGGGGCAAAACAATCAATGCTCTTTATTTTGGGCTGCTAACTTTGGGGGTCATTTGTTACACAGCAATAGGTAACTAATACAGTTACCCATTATCATATGATTATGTAGGAGAATGTCCATATTTGTATGAAAGACACACTATTCAGGTGTACTGAGGTATCAGATGGTGCATAATTCTCAAATGGTTCAGGAATAGAAAGTTTTTTTTACCATATCTGCAACTTTTCTGTACGTCTAGGATTGTTTCAAAATTAAGACATCTATTGTAAAAAGAAGCCATGTGCCCTAGGGACATGAAGGAAAGGAACTCTGTTCTGGAAAGTCACCACTCAGGGTACAAAGGAGTAGACGTAATGGTGGGACTTCAGACATTGTGGTCTCTTTCTAAAATACAAACCACCCTCCTGCCTTAGACCCTCCAATGACTCCTGCTATCCTCAGGATAAAGCCCAACTTCATGAGCCTGGCATTCAAGGCTACCAGGCCCTCCCCATGGACGGCACCCAGCCTGCCTCGTGTGTTCCCTCTAACACTTCACATTCCAGACAGTGCCCATGCAAGCAGCTCCCAGAGGCCATGCTGTTTCTCCCCTTTGTGTTTTGCTCTGCCTCGAATGCCCCACTCCCCTTCTTTCCTAGACAATCCCTAATCAACCTCTGAGACTCCCCTTAGGAGCCACCTCCTCCACATCCCATGTATCACCAACCACCTCTCCTTCCCCAGTCACAGCACAACAAGTAGCACATGTAAGAAGGGTCCATCTCCTCCATCTGACTGTGAGCCCAGCAAGGGCCAAAGCCCTATCCAGTTCCCCATAGGCACTCAGCACCCAGCCAGCCCCAGCAGAGCACACAGTAGGTGCTCAGTTTTAAGAGCCCACAGCCTGACCACGGCATGGTTAGGGGTGGGAGGCCCATAGTCACACTCCACGGGACCACCTGCTCCAAAACTCAGAGCAGCGCAGCCTGGAGTCAGTGCTGGGGGCCCCGGACACAAGTCCCCAGAACTAGCCTCCCTGCCATGGGCCCTTAGACCCGGCACTGCCTTGCAAAAGCCCCTGGGGATTTCAGGCCCTGCAAAGGAGCAATTTGTACTTCAGGCTCGCTAATGAATCCCTGAACGAAGGAATTAATTACTGTCTGTCAAAATTAGACTTCTCCCTTCCTTTGAGATGCATCTTCTTTTTATTCTTAATTAATTTTTAAAATTACGACGTCAGTGCAAAGTGTAATTTATTTTACTTTTAGCGTTATTTCTCTGATAAGCAATTTCATTTTATGCCAGGCACCCTCCTCGGCGCCACTTTGTCACGTCAGCTCCCACTTCGAGGGGCTGTGGCAGACCTCCCAGAGCAGGCATCGGAGGCCTCAGATGAGCTGCTCCCCCTCCTGGGCCTTGGTCTCCCCGCTGAGAAATGAATGCATGGCACTAACCAGCTTCCGAGGGCCCTTCCAGGCTCACAACCCACTGTTCCACCAGCTTATCCCTCCCTCCGTCGCAGGATCTATGTGAGGCCTGTGACCTCATGAATGCACAGCCCTCGAGCATGTATCAAGTGCTTCTGCACTTTTCATAGCACGGATCCCTCCACAAAAACCCTTTTAAAGCCAAGCCTGTCTTCCCCATTTACAAGTGAGGAAACTGAGGCTCACAGAAGAGAAATTGCTAGGACATATTGGAAAAAATTCTCCCAACCCAGGCTCTGACTCTAGATCTTCACCCTGGTACTTAGATGGGGTCTGTTGCAAATGGTGACTTGGAGGCCTCTGGTAAGACCCAGATGCTGCCTGGACAGGTCCTACATGACAGCATTTGAGACTGCCCAGTGCTCTGGTAAATGTCTCCCCGCTCCCACCCTTGCATGGGGATCTGCTGCCCTTAACTCAGCTCCCCACACTCTACCCTAGCCAGGAGTCCAAATGAGAGGTGCTTGCTTCACCCAGGACCCTACTCTCAGCCACGAGGGTGCTTCCTGAGTAGGCTCACAACTCGGTTTGAGCCAACTGGCTCCTTCCCTGGGACTGTTCTCACAGCTGCAGGCAGAGAGCATTGTCCTCTCTGGTTACGAAGCTGAGAAGGTGCGAGCATGGGCCGAGCCTGGTGGCTCATACCTGTAATCCCAACACTTTTGGGAGGTGGGTGAATTCCTTGAGCTCAGGCGTTCAAGACCAGCCTGGGCAACATGGTGAAACCCCGTCTCTACAAAAAAATTCCGAAAAAAAGGCTGAGCAAGCGGGGCACGCCTGTAGTCCCTGCTACTTGGGAGGCTGAGGTGGGTGGATCGCTTGAGCCCAGGAGGTGGAGGTTGCAGTGAGCTGAGATCGTGCCACTGCACTCCAGCCTGGGTGATAGAGGGAGACCCTGTTACAAAAAAATAAAAATAAAAAAGAAGAAGAAGACGACGGTGTGAGCATGGATGCTGCTCCACTAGTGTGGCCCCCACTCCCAGCCTACCTAAGAGAGATGTGAGTCGCCCACAGAGGCACGGAGCGGCATGGAGAGATCCTGCTTCCAGCCCCTTCTGAGGCTGCTGCACCCTTGCCCCTCCCAGTTGGTTACACGAGACACTTAAAGCCCCTTTATGGTCTAACTTCCTTTGAATGAGGTTTCTGTCACTTGTTACCCAAAAGTTCCAAGTGGTACGATTGGGCTCATAGAGCTGGGAGAAAGGAGGGGCTCAGCCTGATGTGGCGGGAACTGTCTCCAGTGGATTGATGCTAAGCCCGGGGGGTGAAGGGGCTAGAAGTGGATGTTCTGCAACCTGGAGATGACTTGTCCCTGCCTCACCCCAGGATGATGAAGCCCTCAGGCTCAGGCCCCACTCCCCATCCGGGCCCATCTCCCACCCTGCCATCTTTCACGCACAGCCTCACCACAGCACCCCGTTATGTCTCATGGGAATGGGATCTCACCATGCTTCTCCTTGCCTCCATGCTTTTGCATACTGGGACCAGGCCAGCCCCTCCTACCACCACCTGCCTACTTGTTACAGACAACACCTCCTCTGGAAGACCCTTCTGGCCACCCCAGAAAGAGTGACTCACCACTCTTTGGTCTGCCGTGGCAGTCAGCCTATTGCTGCTCATAGCACCTGAGCTGGAATTATCAGTGCATGCTGGTCCTCTAGGATGCTGTGAGCTATTTAAGGACCACATATCAGCCTCCCCAGTGCTCAGCACAGGGAGAGTGTCACTCATCAACAAGTATCTACTGAGCACCAGACACCATTCTAGGTGAGCAACATAGAGGAGTCCCTGCCCTCATGGAGTTTATAGTCTATGGTGGGAAAACATGACCAAGGATAAGCATAACACATACAAAAATCACACAGCACGAAGCCAGCTAAGTGGCATCAGGTACACAGGGGCAGGTTGGGATTATGAATAGGGGCAGAAGGTCAGTGTAGTCCTGACTGAGATGGTGACATCAAGGAGGTGAGAGACTAGGCCATGCGGATGTCTGCAGAAAGAGGATTCCAGCAGAGAGAGCGGCCGGTCTTTGAGGCAAAGCATGTCGGGTGTGCTTAGGGAAAAGCAAGGGAGCCCCACGGCTGGTCTGGAGGGAGCGGAGAAGGAGGGGAGAAGGGCTGGTGGCCCCTGAGAAAGGCAGGTCTATTTGGTTAAGAAGCTCAAGAAGTACTTGTTGAACAAATTGAATTGAAATTTGAAAAGATTCTTGTAGTCTAGATAGCAAAAACTACATGAATAATGAAAATGGGGGAACGCCAGTGAAATTTCATGGCTATATGATCAGAGCACAACTAGCGGGAGGACATCTGGGGAGTTCTGAGAAGCAGTGTCTCCAGCCAGGACGCGGGACTCATGTCCATCTTGGGCTGGCAGAGCAGGGAGCAGGAGCACAGGCAGCAGAGGCTGCATTCATTTCCTAGGGCTGCTGGAACAAAGCACCGCACACTCAGCAGCTTGGAACAACGGAAGTCTACTCTCTTGCAGTTCTGGAGGGCAGAGGTCTGAAACCCAGGTGTCAGCAGGGCCGTGCTCCGTCTGAGGCTCGGGGTGGAATCTGTGCCTGCCTCGTGGCTTGTTGTCACGTGGCCATCTTCTCGCTATGTCTGTGTCTTCACATGGTGCCCTTCTCCCCTGTCTCTCCCATTTCTTACAAGGACACCGGCCATACTGGACCAAGGTCCACCCTGCTCCAGTAAGACCTCATCTTAACTAATGACATCAGCAATGACCCCATTTTCAAACAAGGTTACATTCTGAGGTACTAGGGGTTAGGACTTCAACATGTCTTTTGGGGGGACACAATTCAATCCATACCAGAGGCTTAACCTCCCAGGGACCCAATGGGTGACTCTGGTGCTCCACTGGGCCTCTCTGGGCCTCCGTCTGTCACCTTGTAAGACCAAGAGGCTGACATGTCATCCCTCAGGCACGCAGCTTGCGTCTCTCCAGCTCTTTTTGAAGAAACTTCTCTCCTCTTCTCACTGCACCCCCTCTGATCTCCAGCACAGCAGCGTGGGGACAGAAGCTCAGATGATTCCTAACTCTATCTTCACCATAAAACAAATATTTTGAAAAGCTTTTTGATGTCACTTTAATGGAGTGTGGAAAACACTGTTCAACCCCCCGCATTTTTAATTTCATCCTTTTTGCTATTTTTTCTCTTTTAAAGCTTGTGTTTGCTTTCATGTTACACGTTATTTATTTAGTTGCTTGTCAATTAGTGTCTATTCTCCAAGCGACAAGCACATTAGCAGCTGCAGAGATCGGAATTAAAATTCGCGGCCCAGTTGGTGCTACAGTATCTGGTCCTGCCCAACTGAGAAAACAGCACCTCTTTGTCATTTCAAAAGATGACCTTCCTCTCGCTTCTTCCTGTTTCTGGCTTCAGATTTAATTCCTACTGACTCCTCCGTGGTCACTGCATGGATGTGATGGCTTTGAGATGGATTTTTTTCAAATGCACAAAGGAAGATGTGGGCTCCCGTTAACAGCAGCCTTTGATGATGGTTACTGTAAAACAGGAGTCAGCTGGATTTGAATAACACGCTCTGAATTGCCAGCCTGGGGATCCTAACTCATCCAGCCTAATACTCCATGCCTCCCCTCAGCAGTTCAGCAAACATTTAGTGAGGTGACATGACGTAGTAGAAACAGTCAAACAGACCTAGCTCCACTCTCAGCTCCTCGATTTACTGGGGACATGACTCTAAGCAAGTGCATTAACCTCACTGAGCTTTATTTAATCTTCTGAAAAATGGGAGAATTAAACCCAGCCGCACAGGGATGTTGTAAGAACTGAGACTGTGTGTAGAGCTTTGCAATCCGAGCTTCCATGTCTGATTCCTCCAGTGAACCAGAGGCATTTGCTTACATGGGTTAAGCTCAAGGCCAGCAGGACTTTGGAGAAAAAGACAGATGATGCCAAGGCTCCATGGCTCTGGGGTGGAGACAGAAGGAGACTGTCCCCAGCCCAGCTTAGGCCTAAATCTGACTGCCGTTCACTTCAAGGCTGCAGGTAGAAGGCAGAGAAACTGTGATAACCCAGCCCAGGCAGGTTGACTTCAGAACCCAGCGGCAAGGCAGGCAACGTGAGAGAGCAGTATTTTCTCATTTTCTGTTCTCAACATGCTACTGCACAGATCCAGGCAATGCAGGTATTGGTATGACTTTTCTCTGCTCACATCCCCTTTCCACTAGGATCCCCCGTCCTGCCCCGCCCAGTTAGATCCTAATACCAGCTCCCCTCTATCACCCTCCCCTGCCCCGCACTCCAGCCCTTTTTGCCATAACACATTTCCCCTCTAACAGAGGAGACAATGGGCTTGTTTATTACGGTCGTCCACAGCTAGAATCTAAGCAGGGGTCTTTATTTTGTCCCAAGGGCCCGGGACAGTTCCTACTCTATAAATATTTGTGGAAAGATGGCAACCGCAGGTGTTGGGGCCTGACTTAGGGCAGGGCGGGGAGATGCAGTGAGGAGCACAAACCGGAGCCACGTTCAGGAGGAAGACGTTCTTAACTCGCTCTGTGCAGCAGGAGCCTCAGGGGCTCTTTTCAAAAACAGGAAGCCCTGCACCTTGCCACAGACTCATCACACCACAGTCTGTGGGACCAGGGTTCTAATCCTCATGCTGACAAGTCCCTGGTAATTCCAACTCAGACAGAGTTGAGAACAGCCAGGGTTCTCAATGCAACTGTGATGGAGAGATGCAGGTTGAGAAGACACGAGTGCTGATCCCAGCTCTGCCTCCAACTCACAGTGTGATCTCGGGCAAGCACTTGCCACACTCAGGGACTCATTTTTCCCATCTGGACCAGGAAGGGGTTGAGGCACTGGTTTTCATGAGGTGTCCCTTGAAGCCCTACTGTTTGATAGAGGGACCTCAGAGTGGGGGTGAGGCTTAGTGGGCTCCCAAGCACTCAGGACCCTGGGGGCCCCATCTTTGCTTGCCCTAGAGCTGACCCACCTGCTTTGTGTATTGGGGTTCCACATAAGATTTCTTTTTGAACAAAGGGTTCCGATTCACAGGTGTTTGGGAACCACAGGCTGGACACTGGCTGGGACTTGGGAGATGCTGGCATTACCAGCTCTGGGCTCAGGGCTTCACCTTCCCCATCTGTCTAATGTGGGGTGGACCCAATCACCCCGAAGTGCCTTCTCACCTGGGAAGTTGGGGTATTCCAGTTTCATGGTAGCAGGAGCGTTGCGAGGAAGAAAGAGAACTGGGTGAAGACAGGAGACAGTGTCTGCAGACGGACAATTACCATCACACAATATAACACTCTAATGGCAGAGTCTTTTATATGAGAATAGACATTATGGAGCACAGTTCCATCAAATGAATATAATAGACTTGTTTTATATTACAATGCACACTGTAATTACACATTTCAATAATTCCTTCAATACATTACATAGAAGCATTCTGAAGTAATGGAGTCCTGGAACCACATATAATAACACGCCTAAAGGGAGACCCTGTAGGTGGTGACAGGCCTCCCAGCTGGCAGAGAGAAGCACGACCTCCTCCAGCCCTGGGCCACATGGCTTCTCACTGTAATCTCTGGAGACTCTCTGGAGGAAGTGCTTGGTCCAAGCACTTGCCAATTGAGAAGAAATCCCTTCTACAACATCATCAACAGCTAGCAGGCAGCCTCTGTCACATATCTCCAGGGATGGGGAGCTCACTACCTCACAGGTTATCTATTCAGTGGCCCCTGTCATTAAGAAATTACACACTACAAGGCTGGGCACGATGGCTCACGCCTGTAATCCCAGCACTTTGGGAGGCTGAGGTGGGTGGATTACCTGAGGTCAGGAGTTCAAGACCAGCCTGACTAACATGGAGAAACCCATCTCTACTAAAAATACAAAATTAGCCAGGCACGGTGGCCCATGCCTGTAATCCCAGCTACTTGGGAGGCTGGGGCAGGAGAATCGCTTGAACCCGGGAGGTGGAGGTTGCAATAAGCCAAGATCGTGCCATTGCACTGCAGCCTGGGCAACAAGAGCGAAACTCTGTCTCAAAAAAAAAAAAAGAAAGAAAGAAAGAAATTACACACTACAAGCATATGCATATCATCTCTAAATTCATATGATCATACTTGTACTGACTGAGGCATGAGATTCATTTACTACTGCTGTCATAGCAAATTAGCACAAACTTCGTGGCTTAAAACAACACACATTTATTATCATCTTACAGTTTCATAGGGAGAAGTCTGACACGGGTCTCACTGGGTTAAAATCAAGGAGTAGTCAGGACTGTGCTCTTTTTCTGGGGCCTTTAGGGGAGAATCTGTTTCCTGCGTTTTCCATCTTCCCAAAGTCACTTATGTTCCTTGACTCGTGGCCCCTCCCTCTGCCTTCAGCCACTCTCTGACACTTTCCCTGGTGTCACATCTCTCTCTGGCCACAGCTAGGAAAAGTTCTTCTCCCTTAAGGAATCATGGAATTAGAGTGGACCTACCTGGATAATCCAGAAAGATCTCCCATCT